>NC_028643.1:53989040-54269088 GCF_001406875.1 Solanum pennellii
CCAAGTTCAGAGAGTCGATTTCAGTACCCAAATTTCAGAAGTCTAAGTCTTTTGGAACGAGACACCCTCGACGGCCCGTCGTGTCCATGACGGTCCGTCGTGGTTTCCGTCGACTCACACAGTTTTTCCAGAAATAAAATCTGCAGCTCAAAACGACTAAACATGTCGTTACAAATACAAAAAACCAAGACAAAGGTATTATGTAAAAAATTATAAAATAAAAAGACCATATAGACCAAAAAGAAAAATATCACAATGTACTTGTTACAATTGTGGAAAGATAGGACATTTAGCCAGAGATTGTAAATTACCTAAAGATCCAAAAAGAAAACAAATTGCAGAAGTAATCATAAACGATGATGAATATATGCAAATAGAATATATAGACTATGAATTAAGTGAAAACGATAGTATATATGAAATATCAGATATAGAAACTAAAAATGAAGAAGAAAATATTAATCTAGATAATGATGAAATAGATGAAGAAATATAATGTCTAAAGATGATATAAAAATAATATCTAAAGAAGATTATCAAAATGAAGAATTATCAGAACAAAAAACTATATTTGATAATACAATTGTTGAACAAATAAAAGGAAAAGAATTTGATTTAAGTGTTGAAAAAGTACTTGAAATACCTACCATAAGAAATTTGTTTAGAAGACAAAAAGAAGAATACTACGTAGTTAGCCAGAAAGAACACATCATAGATTGTAAATATACAAAAGGAAAAGCACAAATACCTATACTAAATAAGAGGATAATTAATAAAGAGATACAAGATATAAAAGCTAAAACACCTATAAAATATGTACATTTAGGAGGAACAAAAATATTAATAAAAGCTTGTTTTACAGAAGGAATAGATACATCTATTGAACTATATTTAGCAGATGATAGAATCATACACTCTATAGAAAAAAGCGTAATCAGTGCAGTAAGAGGAAATTTAATATACCAAAAATTTAAATTTATTATAAGTGCCAACTATTCAGTAGCTTTAACAGATAGAAATATAGATAAGTCACTAGTATTATATTGGAAGATGTCTGGAATAGAGCTAGCACCATGAAGTAAGATATTTACAGCAAGATGTAAAAACTTATATATATTAACAACAAAATACAAAGTAACAACAAGAAATAAAATTAATAAAATAAAAGTAGAAAATCCTTTTGAAAAAATAATAACCATAATAGATAATAATGATTATAGTTATAAAGAAATGGACATAGAAGAAGATATAAAAATTGTAAAAGTATAATTGTTCTAGTTGTTAGTGAGAGTCCCTAGGTCTTGTTCAAGAACATTACTTGAATGTCCTTTATGTGTTGAATATCTCTTAATGAACTAATGAATATAATGACTTTAGTTTAAGAAAGTATGTTAAATCAAGTAGTACTTATCTAAAGTAGTTAAGGGTTGTATAGTTTAGGTACGAAGGGGGCTTAGTAATGGTCACTTCTTATATTACCGAGATAAGTCTTAAAATGACTCTAGTTAGGGAAATTGGTTGATTTTGTAGACATGATCTAAGACTTAGGTAGTCTTAAGGATTACATAGGTATCTTGAAGAGGTCACTGTGGACGTTATCTTCTTGATTTACTTAAGTAAGTCTTTTAATAGCTTTTGGATGGCAAATGTGATATCATCAATATGCTAATGTGTTAAGTGAGAATTATTCTATCTTAGGTAGTCAATAGGATCTCTCGAGTGTGTGTTTAAGGGATTTTATGGGCTGTCGCTTCACAACTCACTCTAGTGAACCTTAGAATCACCTTGCGTAGGAGGATCTCATTTTCATATGTTTGATGTCTTGTTAATGTATGTTGATCTCATTATGGGTTGTCTTCAGGATCTTTTAGGTTTTCTTAGAGATGGTGTATGGACGGTCTCTCTTTGTATTACTTAAGAGAGTCTTAGGATAGCTTCTAGTGAGGGGCTTATATGCTAAATGGTATGTAAGGTGAAGTGAAGGAACTTTATTGTAGTGTAACAGTGAAGTGAGTTACTGTAACATTTCTTAAAATGTGACTTATTTCTTAAATGATTTCCTAAGTGTTTGTAAGTTGTTAAATGTTGTTCTTATTCTTATAATATGATGTTTTAATCAAAATTAATGAAAAGCATGCAATTTAATAAATGTCCCTATTTCATGGTTTTTGCATTGCTTCAATACTTAGTACATCTAATGTTCTGACCCGTTCTTTTCCCTTTTTGATTAATGTGTAGGGAATTTGAAGTCTTGATGTGCCATGGAGGTTTGATAGGTCTCTAAGACTTTGAAGATGATGTATTGGTGAGTCCTCATCGATTCAAGGATAATATCCACATGTTCTCTATGTCATAGTGTTTATTTTATTGTCTTGTAAGAGATTCTTCCCAAGTATTGTATAATGTAATGTTTAGATGGTTCAAGTAGATAATTTTGTAAAGGTTTAATTTTTTAAATTAAAGTCTTCCGCTTGTGCAATGTTAATGAAAGTGTTCTTTGTGCGTGAAGGAAGTTTTAAATTCTTACCTATTTTATTATGTTTATTGTGCAATAAATGATACGAGAGGCTTAGATGAGACTTCAATGATGCTCTAACTTCTACCGTGTACTCATGGGTCGTGACAATCTGCGTCCACCTTAGTGCCATAGAAAGTAAGAGGGTTTACTTCAAGAAATCCCAGATTCTAGAAGCGGGAGTACTTGTATTGGGTTGAGGTCCGACTCCTAGGTTAGATTGAGCAACCACATCATTAGTGACAACATGAGCTTGAGTGTTCATGAGTTTTCTCAAGACCCTAAGAGCATCTCTTATCTCCACATTACTAATATCCCCCTTAATATAAGGATCTTGAGGACCTTGGGACATTGGAGGCATTTGGGGAACTTGAGGTTCTTGAGGGGGAACCTCCTCATTCACATCCTTTTGGTCAACTATAGGGACTTGCTCATTCTGCAGAGGAATTCTCTCAGTATCTATTTCTCCATCCTCCCTTTTAACGGGTGTTGTCCTCGTATTCATATCCTATAAACACAAGAGAAGAGGTTCCAAAGAGGAACTTATAAAACTCAACTCTATGGCACGACACTAGAGTAATAAAGAAGTGAAACTTCTATCATCCTATAGCCTCTCACTCTTGGGTGTGTCGTGGCTCATACTGATGATCAAGACTCTACTAGACGTGGCTTTTGCGACTTTTAGACCCTGAACTATTTCCCATAGACTTACGATCTGATACCAAGATTTCTAACGACCCGGAAGTACACCCAATAAGTATGGGATACCCTTACGTCGGAACAAGGCGTGCTTTACCTCTAGGAGGTCTTACACAAGTCTCTTATCTATCATTCATTACATAAAGTGTTAAAAGTAATGCATAATTTAAAGCTTTAACAAGAATATTATAATAAGATATATATTTTATAGAATCTATCGAATAAGTCTTGTCATCACATGCAACTCTTAAAGACACACGTTAAATATTTTAGGGACACGATCAGTTACATTGAAAAAAGTACATAAATAGTATTTACAAGTCTAAAAAAATAAACTAAAGAAAAATAGTCTATGCCCTCAAATATATGCGGACATACATAGTCTTCAGAGATGATTCCCAAGATTTCCTTCTAACCTTCAACTAGCCTCAAACCTATACTTATAGTGTATAGAAAATTATGGTGTTAGTCCAAACATTGTACTAAGTATCACAAATGTGAAATCATTCAAACATGGACAATTTAATCGAAACATATAAGTCATGATATTTTGATAAAAAAAAATACCTTCATGAATGAGGTTACAAAACTGTAACACTTCGAAAATCCAAGACGCATCTTATAGCCTAACATAAGTGTCATATGGTATAGACACTGTTTCAAGGCCTATTTTAATGCTTATATGTCATTTAGGAAGTCTAAGAACCAAGACGTCTAAGAACGTCCAGGACGTACAGAAACTAGTTTTAGGAGGAGCTAGCGTTCCTAAGCCTATTTGACTATCTTTTAGGAGTCGGAAATCAATGAAAAATTGTGGAAGGGTAGATAATAGGTGTTTAAGTTAATTCATGGCCGAAACATACGGATATGAATCCCCAAGGACCAACCAAGGGCCCTTGAAGAGGATCCTTGCACGTTGGTGTCAACACTACTTGGGTACTGTGCACCCACGAAGAGTCAATCAATGGGGCTTGTATTGATCAACGGGGTTTCGATGCTAAGCGTCGACCAACACTTATCAAATCTTTTAAGGGGATCATTTTCACTCTCTTTAAACTCATCGATGGACGTGCATCACAAAAGGGGGGCTGGTTTATCGATTGAGCCACGAGGCGTCGACGGGGTTTTTTCTGTAAATGGCATTCTTTTCTGCACGTTTAACTTAGGTCAAAACAATTATTTAAGGGTTTAGTGGTTAGTTAGCATTAGGGGAAGACTAATTAATTTAATTAACCCTTCATTTTAAGACCCCAAGGTAATTTGTCTAATTACAACTGTCAAAACAAACTTTCTTCCTTCTAATCTTTCTCTTTCTATTGGAAGACACCATTGAAGACTAGTTAGGGGAGGGATTTGGGGTTTGTAAAGGGAATATTATTCCATCAAATCTTCATCAAACGTTGAGTTATGTGATCTAATTCACCTTTGAGACCTCTTTGTTCAAAGGGTTCCTTCAAAGTATTTTCAAAAGTTGTGTTTTCATGTGGCGAAAAATTATGTTATGAATTGGTTTTTAATATTTCTATTGGATAATATGAATATATAAACATGTATTTTAAATTAATTATGACATATCTTGATGGTTTGTTATTGTTTATAGATGATGATCCTTAACCTTTATCCCTAGGTTTGGTATTGATATGAATTAAGTTGAAATTGGTCCACTTAACTTAGTTATTAGTTGAACTTCTATTAAATGATGTTTTTACATTATTCATGAACAAAATAGATTGATTTTTAGTCTTTCATACTAGTTCTTCAAAAGATGATATAAGTTAAGATGTGAATCGACCTAAGTATCTTATCTTAAGCTATGATCTAGTATTGAATTGGGATGTGGTGATTATCGTAACCTTTGTATCATGTTGATTATTGACTAATGATGATGTGTACCCAAAATTGGGTTAAATTGAGGGATTATGGTTATACCTTGATGATGTACTATGAAGCAGACTAGGGTAAGTGTTATGATTTCTATCATTTTCTTAAAATTGTGGTTAATTGTGATTATGTCATGATGTTATATTGGAGTATGCCTTATATTAGGATATATAGGGTGGTATGATGTTGAATTTAAATATCTTGACTATGTTGTGAAATTTATTAAGGTGCATATGTTATAAGGATGGTGATGATTACCAATGTCTTATTATGGTATGAATATGCTAATGTGCTAACCTCACTTACATGAACTGTAACAAAAGGACTTATACTCATGCAATTATTATTGAGCTATGATGATGATAATGTTATACAAGGGTTAGACCCTATGAGTTAACTAATCTACAATTGATAACTAAAGTCTTAAAGACATTTCAAAAAGGGAATCTAGCTTAGCACCGAGTGAACAAGAGTGGGGATTGTCCCTTCCTACATAGGGAAGGTAGGAGAACTAAAGTACTCTTGATATTGGAAATTTATGTAGCATAAAGAGGGTCCCACATATCTTTCTTAGTTCTTGAACTATGTTTCCTACCTAAGAATACTAGCTAGTGGATCCACGTAGTTTCTATGTTTTATGTTTTATGTTCTGGTCTTGGCAAGTAGTCCGCCTTCCTTCGGTGTACGGTTTTATGACACCAGATTCCATACTAGTTCATATGGTTTATGTCAGTTAGGGAAATATATTTCCAAAAGGTAAAATAAATTAAATG
Organism: Solanum pennellii; assembly: GCF_001406875.1. Lineage (NCBI taxonomy): Eukaryota > Viridiplantae > Streptophyta > Magnoliopsida > Solanales > Solanaceae > Solanum > Solanum pennellii. The sequence continues at coordinate 53,994,909 of NC_028643.1, forward strand.
ATTGAACTCTAACTAGGATAACCTAAGAGGTCTAGCTTAGTCTAGGTAGGGATATGGGACTCTACCAAACCATTGCACTAGTTAGTCTTTAGGGGAGTCTTTGGAGGATCTTCTTATGTATGATTATGTTTATAATGGTATATGAAATGTATATAATAAACTTACACGTTGTTGATACTATATGTTGATTGGTTCACTTGTGATTGTGTGTTGGTTTATATTGTTAAAGTAAGGTGAAATGTATATCGAAATATCATGTCATGTAAAGTAAGGTGTTAGTAATGATTCTTGTTGAGTTACTTCATTGAGTAAGGTTATGGGTCTTTGCTTGGTCATTGCACTTCTTGACTTGATAGGGGTTCATCGGTAATTGTCTTGCTTGGTTTATGATCAAATTTGATCTTATTCATTGTTATTGTTAATATGATTTGATGATAGAGTTACTTGATTTCGTATCTACTTTTATGGTATGAATGGTTGACTTTACTAGACTTGATGTTGTAGTATTGTGATGAACATGCGTATGACCTAATGAATGTGAAATATTGATTGATATGGTCATTTTGAATGTGCATAAAGGGTTTTAATGAAAAATGCATACTTTATGAAATGTCATTTTCTTTGCATGATTTTAAAAGTATGTGTGAATATGGTCTCATACTTAGTACAAGTGGCGTACTAACCCCATTTCTTCCTTTTCCCCAACATTTTAGTGTCCGATCGTTGAAGTGTTTGGAATGCGTCTTGAAGAAGACTTGGATTGTTTGGTCATGCAAGTAGGGTAGGTCCTCATTTTCCGAAAGCACTGCCAATATCGAGCTTATGTTGTTATTTTAGTTCTGAGACTCTTATATTCTATATCTTTCATTTGAGTACGGATTGTATAAATCCAATATGTGGATCTCTTTTCATTGATGTATGGGCTATGCCAAAATTGCTAATCGTGTTAGATGGTTATGAGATGAGACAATCATTGAAGACTATGTTCTATCTTCTATATATTTATGTGAAATAAAGTAGAAGGCTATGTGACCTTTCTATACGAAGGGTCTGTGTATACTCGTATATATGTTATGTGTATGTAGAGATCTATGTCAAACGCCGAGTAGAAGTAATAAAAAGCTTCAAATTTTACGCTAAATTTGACTTATGAATGTAATGATGTAAACTAAGAGGCTAGTCTTAGTCTTCAAAGAGGATGATGATGCCAATTACGTCTAGGGGGTAAACCCGGATGTGACAATGACAAACTTGGTATTGGATATTGAGGTTGAATTATCTTAGAGTCAATGTCTCTCTCAACCACGTCTATATTAGTTCGTATTCATACTTGTGAAGCGCGACACACTTATGGATAGGAACCTACGTGATGCCTAGGAAACACTCACTTTCTTGGAAATCTAATATCGCGCATTAGAGTATACTTATGGTGTGCTTTTTCATTTAATCATATTGTTGTTATTTAAGGAGAATGAACACTCGAAGGAATGCGGCACGAAGACTTTAAGAGGATATTTCCATATCGGGAGCTCCTCCTCGTAGTGATCAAGTTCTTCCAATTTAAGAAAAAACTAATTATGAACAAGTTCCAGTCAATCCTCCACCCTTAACGGATGGTGACATAAGGTCTTCCCTTATCCAATCGTCCCAAGGCTTCACTACAGTAGCCCAATCTATAACAACCCAAGCTAACCGGGAGGAAGTACCCAGTCCAAATCAACAAATTGCTACCATGGCCTCACGTATAAGGGATATCACTGGGATGAGCCCTCCTGCCTTCTAAGGGTCAAAGGTTGAAGAAGACCCCAAGATTTCAACGATAAAGTCTATAAGATACTCTTTGATATAGGGTTGTCCACAAGTGACAAGGCCGAGTTGGCCACTTATAAACTCAAGGACATGGCTGAAGCATGGTTTGTCCAATGGAGAGATTATAGGTCATTGATGGGTGGTCCGGTTAATTGGAAGGCTTTTCTTGATTTGTTCTTTCCTAGGGAGATGAGGGAGGCTCTGACACAAATCCTTACATTTGGTATCAGTAATTTAATCCTTATGACTTGTGAGTCGTAATTGTTGTTGAAGGAACTAGATCTTGACTAGTAGACGAAAAGCTTGCAAGTTATGCTGACGTACTGGATGCTAAGTTGCTCGAACTCATGTGCGGGTACCCCAGACAAATCCGAATACGACTCTTGAATTCAGCACAATTTAAATTTTAAAATTTGGGGGTGCGAATGTGAGTATGGATACGGGTGTGGAGATTAAAATAAAATCATTCAATATTATAAAATGTATTTAGAATAATAATAATAATAATAATAATAATAATAATAATAATAATAATAACAATAATAATAAAATAATAATAATAATAATAATAATAATAATAACAAATAATAATAATAATAATAATTATATTACTAATAATAAGAATAATAATAATAATGATAATAATAACAACCACAACAACAACAACAACAACAATAATAATAATGATAATAATAATGATATAATAATAATAATATTAATATTAATAACAACAACAAGAACAACAACAATAATAATAGTAATAATAATAATTATTATTATTATTATTGTTATAAACAATTTGTATTATAGTGAATGTCTAATTATGTGGAGTCCTCGTAGGATATGGTTACAAATCCTACTCTGGGACCAAGTAAGGTTTTCCCTATAAATAAAGGGTTTTCCTTCATTGTAAATAAGATTTGTGAAAGATGAATAAGAAATCTTTCTCTTCTCCCTACTTTATTCGTCTTCTAATTTTTTGTAGTTTCACAGCACGAGACTCTAGTCAATGTAGGGGCCATTATGATTGACCCAATCATAAAAATATGAATCCGTAATGTGTTGTGTATTCATTGATGTTACACACGATATACTAGCATTAGTTAATGTCTTTTACGTTACTAGAGGTATGTTTACAATTCTTTGTATGTTTGTGACTTTATTTATATTATTACGTGGAAATAGACATGAGATGGCCTAAAGAAGTAAAGTAATTACATGGATTTTCTATTTCATATTTTTTATTATTTATTATTATCATCATTAATTATTAGTAACATAATTAATTTTTGTCATTAAATTTGAGGAATCTAACTGGTTCAGGATATAAGTATGACCTATACGTATCTTATTCAGATTGTTAGAAGACTTGCAAAGTGAAAGTAATTTGAAAGCTCAAGAGTGAGCTTTATTGCACTTTAGCATATTATGTCATTGGTTGAGGACAAGACGATGGATTCACATCCAACCGCAGTAAGAAGGTAAAACGATGGATTCATGTCTAATAGCACAAAGAGGATATGATATCGAATTAAAAGTTTCTGTCTATAGAGATAAAGATGTTGAGTTCAAGTCTCACAATTTATGGCCTAAAATTATTTTATATGTATAAGACATTGAATTTGAGTTTTAATACTTTATATTGATGATATAACAATGACTAAAGGAAAACTAATGAGTTTTTAATGAGAAATCATGAAATTTACTGAATTTGCTCCATTACCAAAGTAAATGTGGTAGTAGTGCATAATATGTCTAAAAGAAGACAAGTGATTGAATAATGCACATAAATATGGAATGAGGTACTAAAACCTATTATAATTTGATGTACTCATGTGTTTGTATTCCATTCATGATAAATGAGAACTTTTGATAAATGCTAAAAATATAAATCCATTTATTAAAGGGAATGAGGTAAGCCACAATGCTAGGCATGGGAAAGATTGCGACCTTTAGTCAATAGTGTGGTATCACCAAGAATCTCTTTAATAAGACATGTAATATACAAAAGTTTCATGTTTTATCTTCAGGAATGTATTGGACAAGAATTAGTGCAATTGAGGCATATTTTTTGTAAATAAGATGTTTACTAATTTCAATACTTTCTTAATTTTGCATGATTATTTGGGACATCATTAGTCTATAATTTTTAGACGAATTATGGAATAATAAACGGGACATCCATAAAAGAACCTAAACATTCTTTTCAATTGTGAGTTTTCTTGTAATGATTGTTAGCAGCTAATTGTAAGACCATCATATACGAAAGTTGAGATTGAATCCTCTACATTGTAGGAATGTATACAAATATTTGTGGACATATTAATCCACCTAGTGGATTATTTAGATACTTAATGGTCCTAATAGATGTTTCTCCTTGATGGTCTCACGTGTGTCGATTGTTATCTCGCAACTTGATGTTTGCAAAACAAAATGTTGGCACGAATAATACGATTACATGCATAATTTTCTGATAATCAGGAGAGTCTATTTAGTGATGGGATCACGACTCACCTTTAGCAGAGGTAGAGTAATTGAGGAAAAAAATATTTAAAATGTAATCTCACAGTATTAAAGTTGATCTTTTCTCATATAATAGTAACAAATTGAGAATTCACTAAAGCAAAAAAGGCACAAGACATAATAAACATGGAGTTTACAAGTACTAATAATTTATTAGTTTACATGAATAATTTGGTCATCCCAAATATGTGCATACTGGGTAATGAACATACATTGAAAAACAACAATTCTTTATGTTGCTTGTTCTCGTGATAAAGTTGATTGGATAAACTAAAGTTTGGACTAGATCCCTAAATTCAGAAAAGTATAAAAGGTGAATATGGGCCCGATTTCCTATCATAGTATATGATAACAAGATGTCTCAATAAGATAATCACATGTGCGTTTGTTGTCAATTTGCAGTTTGACATTCACAAAATTGTTTGTGCAATATTGATAAAAACTCAAGATGATGTGACAATTAATGTCTCAAATAGTAAAATCATTGTTTATGAAAATAATGCTCCATATGTTGATATGAAATATGATATTGCATACAAAAGTTATTGTACGCATCAGACTAATAATTTACGATCAAATTTTCTTTCAATTGATTTAAGGTCGGGAACCAAATATTTTTCATCTGATTATTTTGATATGTGGTATAAAATCAATGAATATACATTTATGCACAAGGATAGATTCTCCAAAGATTGAGATATATGTTAGTTTGTCTAACATAATGGGGAGATTAGAAGGAACACAAAACTTGTAAATACTCCTATTGAAGGTACCTTAATGATAGAGTCCACGACATGCATGAAGCATGATAGACTAATCAATTCTAAATAAAATAATCTTTGAAAAAGGGAGAAGATTAAAAAATTAAAATGATCATACAATATACTCTTGGAGAGCCTACGACATAACACTTTATGAAAATCTCATGAGTGGGTAGCTACCTAAAAATAATGAAGTGATCAGATCTCAATAAGTTTTGTCATATTGTTATCGATACAAAATGGTATATCGTTGATGATATATTTATACAATAGGGCGCAATATTGTAATATATTATGAGGATATGAATTCTACATCTATTAAAGCATGCTTGTGTAGAAATAATTATCAAGTGAAAAGTGGAATGATGCATCTTGGTAAGCGTAAAGCTTATTTGACTTGCAATTTAGGCACTAGAAGATGTCACAAATCTAATATTGAATGTTGTTACTTGTCAAAATTTATACGAAAATATCCAATGGGTTCAAAATCTAAAGCATATACAGGTTTCTGGAAAACTTGTTTATCATCCTCATAAGGATTGAATAGATTCAAAATACATAGAGCATATACAAGTATTATTATGCACGTTGATGACTAGAATTGAAACTCTTGGCAATAGTTTATTTGCTTAAAGAAGTTGAAATAAGGAACTTGCAAGAATATTTGAGCGTGAAGGGGAGATTTATAAAAGCAAATAGAAGAAAGCATATTTTCTCAAGGTTTTTCTACACTCATACGCTCCCAACAATGGTGATATCAACATGCAAGAGGTCTGTTCAAGTAATATTATTGTTGATTTATCCACCAAGTCTCTACCAACTAAAACTTTTAAGAAGATGGTGTTCAAGCTTGAAAAACGAAGTTTCTAGTCTCTGAATTGATGTTCTCATAACGGGGAGTTAATACGCGATGTACTCTTTTTCCCTTACAAGGTTCTGTCCCACTGGGTTTTCCTTGTAAGGTTTTTAATAAGGCATCCATAATGTGTATTATTAGATATGTGTACTCTTTTTCCTACGCTAGATTTTTTTTCACTAAGTTTTATGTAGTAATGATATAGCGAGGCACATAATCTAACGACATTCAAGGGGGAGTTTTATAAAAAAATTGTATTATAGTGAATGTCTAATTATATGGAGTCCTTGTAGGATATGGTTACGAATCCTACTTGGGGACCAAGTAAGGTTTTCCCTATAAATAAAGGGTTTTCCTTCATTGTAAATAAGATTTGTGAAAGATTAATGAATCCTGAATATACTTCAAGATGAATAAGAAATCTTTCTCTTCTCCCTACTTTATTCGTCTTCTAATTTTATATAGTCTCATAACAATAATAATAATAATAGTAATAATAATAATAGTAATAACAATAACAGTCACAATAACAATAACAACAACAACAACAACAATAACAACAACAAGAAGAAGAAGAAGAAGAAGAACAACAACAATAACAACAACAATAAGAATAAAACACAATATAGTAATTAAGAAATGATGTATGGACAAAAAAATCTTGGTCTAATATATTAGGGGTGTTACAACTCTCTCCCCCTTAAAGATATTTCATCCCGAAATTTTCCTTAGACTAGTCCCAAAATAAATGTGGATATTGAGTCCTTGTGTCTTCTTCTCTCTCCTAGGTACCTTATTTTCATTAATGATTCCTCCAAAGTAGCTTTACTAAGGGGATTCTCTTGTTCCTAAGCTGATTTAATTCCCGAGCTTGAATTATGATATGTTCTTCATTATATGTCAAGTCATGATTAATCTCAATAGATTAAATTGGAAGAATATGAGATGCATCAAAACGATATCTTTTGAGGATTGAAACAAGGAAAATATTGTGGACCTTATTAAACACTGGTGGTAAAGCTAACATATATGCAACTGGTCAGACCCTTTCAAGTATCTCATAATGTCCTATAAATCGGGGACTATGTGTTCCTTTACGGCCAAATCTCATAATATTTTTCCTTGGTGATACTTTTGAGAATACTTTATGTACAACTTGGTATTTAATGTCATGCCTTGTTAGATCAATGTACAATTTTGTCTATTCGAAAAAATCTTCAAAAGATCCTTGATAATTTTTACCTTGTCCTCTGTTTATTGTAGTATTTCAGGACCAATAAGCTTTCATTCACCCATTTCACTCAAACAAAGAGGGGTCCAAATATTTTTTCCGTATAAGTCTTCATAGGGAGGTATTTCAATACTTTATTGGTAGCGATTATTCTATGAAGATTCTATCAAAGCCAAGTGTTTGTCCTAACAAACCTCAAACTCCATAACGCATGCTCATAGCATATCTTCCAAAATTTGTATCACTATTTCTGACTGGCCATCTGTTTGAGAATGAACGCAGTGCTAAATTTCAACTTAGTACCCAAAACTACCTGCAAGCTACCCAAAAATCTATATATAAATGTTAGGTCTCGTTCAGATACAATAGACACGCGGATCCCATGTAGTGTTAAAATCTCATTAATGTAAACCTCGGCCAAACGCTCAATTGAGTAATATATTTTAATTGCTAAGAAGTGAGCCCTCTTGGTTAGCCTGTCAACATCACCCATATTCCATCATGATTTCTTCGAGTGCGAGGAAGTCCAAAAAAAGTCCATACTAATTCTCTCCCATTTCCATTCGGGCATCAACAAGGGATGTAGTTAACCTACTGGGACTTGATATTTTGCCTTTAATTGTTCACAAATAAAAAAATTTGAAATGAACTCTGCAATGTTTTTCTTCATACCATTCCACCAAAGAAGTATATTCTTCTTTCTATATTTCTGTCCTCAATTTGTCATCATTAGGGACAGATTATATGTTTTGATAATGTAAGACACCATCTTTTGTTAATGAAAAATCAAGGTTTTTCCTTTTTTGTACTTCTCTAATAAATTTTACAAGTTTCTCATCTAACTTTTGTCCTTTCTTAACATGTTCAAGTAATATTGTCATTACTTGAAAACTAGCAATGACTGAATTATCTGAATTAGTTGTAAAACAAACATTCATGGATCTTAACTCAATGAGCAATATCAAAGGAATCAAAGAAATACTTGCAAAGGATTTTTGTCTTAGGGCATCTCCAACTACATTAGCTTTACCTTGATGATAATCAATCGTGCAGTCATAATCCTTGATGAGTTCAAGCCATTTACTTTGTCTTAGGTTTAGCTCGATCCTTTTGAGTACCCAAGTACTTCAAGCTCTTGTGATCAGTAAAAATATGAAATTTCTCTGCAAACAAATAATGCTGCCATTTTTTTAAAGCAAAAACTATAGCAGCAATTTCAAGATCATTAGTAGGATAATTAAATTCATGTGGTTTTAGCTTCTGAGAGGCATAAAAATTCACTTTCCCCTCTTATATTGAAACGAATCCTAGACCATTGTAAGAAGCATCATTGTACACGACATATTTATTTCCTTCAATTTTTTGAGTAAGTATAGGCGCTTAGTTCAACAAGGATTTGAGAGTTTCAAAGCACTTTTGACATTTTTTATCCCAAATAAACTTTACTTCTTTCTGAAAGAGTTTAGTCAAAAGGGAAGAAATAATTGAGAAGACTTTCACAAATCATCTATAGTATCCTGCTATGCCCAAGAAACTTCTTACCTTAGTGAGAATTTTGGGAGTTCCCCATTCAACAACTGCTTGTATCTTACTAGGATCCACCTTCACGCCTTCACTTGATACAACATGTGCTATAAAAGACACTTCATCAAGCCAAAATTCGAAGTTACAAAGTTTAGCATAAAGTTATTTTATCCTGCAAAATCTTCTTAATAGTCCGAAGATGTTTATCATGGTCTTCACTGCTCTGGAAAATAATAATATATCATCTATAAAAACAACCACAAATTGATAAAGATAAGACTTGAATACTAAATTCATTAGATCCGTGAATACGAAAAGAGTATTTGTAAATACAAATGGCATCACAAAAAATTAATAACGACCATACTGGTTCAAAAGAAGTTTTAGGAATATCATACTCTCGAACACGCAATTAGTGATATCCAAACCTCAAAACAATCTTTGAGAATAATTTAGCACTATACAGTTGTTCAAATAAATCATCAATCCTAGGTAGTGGATATCTATTCTATATATATATATATATATATATTATATAATGTAGATGATGATTGATTGAAGATTTCCTTTCTACAATAATTTATTGTTATTATGTTCAATTGTCCATAGTCAAAACAAAGCCTAAGAGTTTCATCTTTCTTCTTCACAAATAAAATAGGGGCTTCATATGGAGAACTACTAGGTCGAATAAAACCTTCTAAAGAAGTTCTTGCAATTGAGATTTCAATTTTCTTAATTCTGCTGGAGCCATTCTATAAGGTGTGATAGAAGTAGGGGTAGATCCAGGTGAATGCTCGATTGGAAATTCAACCACTCTTTCCAGGAGAATCAAGGATAGTTTTCTAGGAAGACTTCTGGAAAATCACATACATCAGATATCTCCCTGACACAAGGAATCTTCAACTATGTATAAACTATTTGATCAAGGTATGCCTACATCCTTGACGCATCAAGTTTCTTGCCAAAGCCGCAGAAATAATACTAGATGTCGATGATCTATCACCTTGTACAATTATATGTGAAACATGTAGGATCTTTTAAAGTCACATGTTTTGACCTACAATGTATGACTCATGATATTTATAAATCCAACCCATCCCGATAATAACATCAAAATCCTTGAAGGGAATTTCAATCTAATCAACAAGGAAGAATAGGCTTTGAATCACGAGACGACAATCACGATAAATTCCAATACACACAACCTGATAGCCCTATGGGCTTTCAACAAGTACATCATGATTAAGTGTCATGATTTCACACTATGATGAAGAACAACTGAAGAACAAATATAGGAATGTATAGAACCAGTAAAAAACAATGAAAACACACACCAGCCAAATAAGTGAAATTTACCGACAACCACGTCCTGTCCATCGTGATCATTCGTCTTTCTCATTGCTTATTCTCCTGCAGTACCCCTTTGGTCACTAGCTTAATTAGATTCACTTGTACCTACTGCTTGGGTGTTCCTAAGTCTTGCACCTTTATTAGTATGAGGAGGATTAACAGAAGGCTTATGAGTCCAACCTTTAGTTCTCCAAGAAGGAGCATTATTAGGATTAGGAAATTCCTTCACTTTATGATTAAAGATCCCATAATTAAAGCATGCACCTGAGTCTCTCCTTCAAGTACTAAAATGATTTTTTCCACATTGTACACAAGTGGGAACTCGACGATCACCTTGACCATAATATAGAGTGCTAGATGTAGAAAATTCTGATCTGTTTTGCTTTTGTTGACCTTGCCTGTTATCACTACTAGCCTTAGAATTATTAAACCTTACCTTTTTTGATGGACCTACAAAATTTGATCTAGGTTTTCGAAATATGTTTTCATTTCTATTAGCTTCTTCCTTATCAAGTCGTTCCCAAGTAAAGCAGCAGAAAATAACTTATAAAGTTCTCATGTAAAAAGATCGCCACATCCTTCCTAATGTAATAATTTAAACGATCTTCAAATTTTTTGCACTTATCTTTTTCTGCCTTAATAATACCTACAGTATAACATGAGAGCCTTAGAAACTTTTGTTCATATTCAGCAATAGACATTCCTCGTTTCCTTATATTCAAATTCTCTTTTTTCTTTGCATTACAATAAGAAGGTGGTAGATACATCATACGAAATTCCAAGTAAGAACAGGAGGTTTTACCTTGGTATTCAGAACACCTACCCACCAATCATAAGCATCCTTTTTGTAATATTGAATAGCATATTTAAATTTCACAACCTCTAGAAACTCCTACTACTCAAACACCCTCTTCATGCAATCAAACCATTGTTTAACATCAGTAGGATCAATAGTGCCTTCAAACTCCACTCCACCCATTTTCCTCATTTTGTCAAAGTTAATACTGTTGGGATCATGCATCTATTCAACCATGTGGTGGAAGAATTCAACCATTTGTTGAAAGGGAGGAGTCATGGCTTAAGTACCATGATTCATGTAAGGATGTAAACCAACTCTTACAAGATGGTGGTTTCACACTTCAGACCCACTAGTGTGGGGAAATAACTCATTGGAGGTATGTTCTACAACCCCTTCCAGTGCAGGATGTTAGGAAATAGAGGTACCCGAAACATCACGAGCAAGTTCCATAGGTTGGGCAAAAGAAGAAGACATAACTTAATTCCTTCAAAAGGGAAGAATACAACATTTGTAAGATGCATGTGCACTTTAAATGCAATAAGAATATGGAAAACCACATAAGAGAACATGAACACTAAATAGAACCTTTTCAAAATCAAATAAATATCCAAGTAATTCACAACAAAAGTCCTAGAATAATAAACCTAGACTCTAATATCAACACTTGAAGCGACCGCTTCCAAGAGATACTAGAACTTGACAAGAAACATAATTTAATACTAGCGACATTAAAAGAGAATAAAGAAGGGCATACAAATTTTAATCTAGTTGAGAGATTAGGTTCATAATGAATAATTTAGTTAAGGATGTACATCCTGCCCAGATAAACATTTATTTAAGGTCCAAATTGATATGGCACAAAATTTTAACCTCTGACGAAACCCTCCCAAGATTTACGAGCAATTAACTTACGAGTTTTACCTGCATATATTATTCACACACTTAAGAAGGAAATAAAAAGAATATTGCCAACTTCCGTGTAGCAAAATCATCCTGTTCATGCTTTACACATACTTTCAAAACATATTGTAAATTAGTATATTAGAAGACTAGGGTTTACACACACCAAAAAGAAAAAAACGTATAGCCATACTTATTACAACTCATGGTACTAACCAACTCAGCCCTCCGAACTCATGTAAATATACATCACATAGATCATGTAAAAGACCCAAGGTTTATACAAAATATATATTCCCATATGAAAGTGTATTTTTCCTTAAGTCTTTGAAATCTCCATCTTTAATGGCCAACTTTAAGCACCCTCTCAAAATTCCCTATGATAGAAATAACTATCGCTAAGCATATGACTTAGTGGTGTAAAACTATATATCCGGAGCCGTTAGGTTCATCAAGTTATTAGTCTCAAGTCAAGGGTAGCATAACTGAAATAGAATCAGTAATTTAAGTAAACAATATACAAAGAGTATTAAGTTGGATATTTAAAGCTCCAACTGTGAACGACACTAATAGAACCAGTTTCCAAGTGGTTCAGTAACAAGATACACCCAATATATACATCATGCCGTCACACCAATCATGAGAAGGTATCAAGAAAAATTGACTCCCAGTATCAAGAAGGTTTAAAGCCCAATAATCAATAGAACTAAGAACCATATTAAAAATTGCTTTCTAGTTCGTTCTTAAAATTTACAACTCCCATACTTGAGACGACCAAAATATCCAAAATAAAAATGTCAAATGATCCGAATCAAGAGGAAAGACAATAGTGACAAAGTCACATCCATAAGATAGACAAGGTCCAAATAAAAGTGCCAAGTGGTCAAACGTTCCGTACAAGTGGATGAGTTACATAAGAGTCTTTAATGTCTTAAATGAAAACAACATGAAAATGCAAAATGACAAGAGGTAACAAAGGTACTAAGATAATATTTAGTATATACCAGAAGATAAAATAGTACAAGTACAGGTTTATACACATAGCTTAGTTCTTTAGACAAGAAATAGTCCAACAAAACATCAAGAGATCAAACCGTACACCAACCAACATATGAAGGTCCTCAACTTTTTCACGAGTATATAAAACCTTAAAAATACAATCAACTTCCATAATTCCTAGAAGCTCAAAATTTTGATATAAAAAGGATTATCATCACAAGTAAGCCTAGCCTGTACAAATACAACTAAATTTCCAGAACAGTAATTTTGTCAAACAAAAGAAATTCATGTCGCAACTTAGAATTGATGTAGAAAATTAAAAAATTGGACTTTATATGATTCATAAAATATGTAGGTAAATCTCCTATGCTTTTAAAAAGATATTATTGAAAAACTAAGAGTTGAAAAAATAGGATTTCTAATTCCTGAATGTGCATATAATTTGTCATATGTTGCATTCCATTTTTGGAATTCACAATGCAAAGATAAAGTTTAACATACACAAAGGAGTTTTAGGTACGTGAATTAGCTTTCCGAAACATATTTATACACTGTAAACTAAGTTCTATTGAACAAGATGTACATGAAATACCAAACACAACATAACATAGAAATAGATTTCATCACTTACCTAGTTGGAGTGTGTGTTTTTCGGTTTCTAGCAAAAAGGAGCTACTTTTTCACTTGATTTTGAAGACAAACTTGTTAGGTATGTTCTAAGTTTCCTTTATATAAATTGAAACAAAAATCACAAGAAGATGTGAAGACATAAAGCTAGAAAAGTAATCCTTGTAACCTTGACAGATGTCACCAAACGTGGTGGCCCAAACAAATAGTTTGCTGCCCAAATAGCATATATATATATACCTATATTTGTATACATTATACCCACACTTCCAGTGTTTATACAAATATACTAGAAAATAATGTAAATACCCCCATCAAAAAAGAATGAAACGTACTATAGTAATGAAGCAATGATATATGCACATAAAATCTTGGTCTAGTATATTAGAGGTGTTACAGTATGAAGGAAGTAAATGAATTCCTAAATACGACAACCTTATAATTACTGATGTGGCGCACTTCAAACTGATAACTAGGACTCGACATACATGATTTCATAGACTCCCTATGAATGTTGAAGTTTTTTGAATGTTGAAGTTTCGTCTCTGATACAAAGTTTGTCACGCTCCGAGCCTACCCCCTTGGTGGGACTTTCACTCAAAGACCATTTCTGGCCCAAACAAACTCTTGGCTTGACTTATTTAACTCAGCGGAAAACAATATCCTTATTAATAAAGATCAATAGCACTTAACAGAGCTAAATACTAAAATAACTTAGAAATCTTAAAGGTTAAACATTAAACTTGGCAAAAAGTGACAACCCAAGTCTTAAAAATAAGAAATGATAATGGAAATACTCAAAGGACTAACATTTGACTGTCTATCAAACCTCTAAAAAGACTGAGATGGATGTTAGGATAAACCCCAAAACAACCTAAAGGACAAAAAAGAAAGCAATTAACATAGATCTTGTGAAACACAAGGAGGCTCACAGAATGATTCTGAACTGGTCACTAGATCAACGTTACACTAGAATGTCGATACTAGTTACCTATGATTGCATCATAAGACGATGCATGCTAACTGACATCAATAAATTTTATGTACGAGTATGCGAATTTGAATGCTAAACAATTACCTTTGATCTTCCCATTCGTGAATACTTATTTGAGTTTATTTCATTACAAAACAGTTTAAAAAAAAGTGGAATATGAACAAAAAGTTGTTTATCAACATAATGTAAACTCTATAAATATAACAAAGATACCAAATAACTATGAAATTTATGTAAAATTTTAATAAACTGATGTATATAAAATACAATAACTTTTTTGGTAGTTTCCCTAACCAACAATAACTATATTAAAGCTATAGTGATGATAAATCAATCTTCCTCACGATGCCAGCACATCCTATACCCAGCCAAAGGTATTGGACGAAAATAATAAGTTGATCCTCTAGTATATTGTAAAAGTTATTCATCTAAAAAGTATAACACTTTTCTACCCATAGTGGCTACATGGTTTTATGGAGAAATGAGTTACATCAACTCGTGCTCGTCCCCAATTCGGTGCTCAATACTACTAAAAAAATATACTAGATCTTATATTTTAAAATTATACTTCTTTTGTGATTTGAGATAAGTTCTCAAAAACGTAGCTCAAAAGCTATCTTTGTAATCTTAGTTTTCCTTCTTGTTTCATTTAGAAAGCTATTACTCTTTTATGAAAACTAGCCCGAAGACTTTTTTAAAATATCAGTTTCTGGTCTTATTTAACTGTTAAAATAGTTGAAAATTTATTTGGGTATGCATAGTCCCAGTATATTTCTCTGAAGAAACAACTTCACACTCTACTCTTTACTCAACTCTAAACTTAATTCATTAAACAACTTTAAAAACATTCATGAAAGACTTTCAAAAACTTTAAGAATTTATCTTAACTTGACTCTTAACTGATCTTGACTTTACTGTTAACTGATCTTGACTTGCCTGTTCACTAATCTTAACTCTACTCGTAATTGATTGAATTATAGATTAACGAATTAAGATTTTGTGTTTGGAAAGATCTCATAATTTTAAGCAATGATTTTAGATACCTACATAATAATATACAAAAAGTCAAAATAGGAAGGTGGGCCCCAAAGGAGGAGACTAATTAAATTTTGGTTTCAAAAATTTCATCTAAGGCAGAAAACCTCATGTAATCTCCATGGCACCGTGAAGAATTTTTCAAAATCAAAGACCAGTCCTGCGATATGCCACCACGTTCAAATTTCGCTAGTAAAAATTTGTTCTTCGGTTTTCTTCGCAAATTCACCCAATCTCGGTTATTTTTCTTAAATTACCTCTAGATACAAAATCATGAAAATGTACCTAGGAACCTAACTCGAAATGACCCTATGATGCGACGTAAAAAACTCAAAAACTTCCTAACTCAATCAAATTCAAGAACAATATATGAATTCAAAAATAGATATCAAGATCATCAATATTTAAAATATTTTTAGATGAAACAAAAATGAAAATAATATAATTGGAACGTGGGAGGTCAATCTCATCATCATGAGAGCTTCACATACCTTTTAGAAGTAAACCCTTGACGAAAACACCAACTTTCTTGATTGATCTTGATGAACTTGTCATTTTCTCTTTCTTCTTTTCTCATACCTATCTCCTTATCGCTAGAATGAAATCCCAAATTCTAAACACACTATAAAATGATTATTCCTATATTAAACTACTTAAAACGGATTAATATAATAGGGCAATGAAAAGACTAAAATAACCCTTAAAATTACGAATTGGACATTTCCTTAATTAAATAATCAGAGTTCCATTAAACAAAACTCACTCATACGAACTTAAAATAATGCAAACTTCACGCTGTTAAAAAGATAATTCCAAGATCTCTCCAACCTTATCTGGAACTATACTAACTCATCTTTATATAGGATCTATGGCTGATTAAAGTTTACCAAAAACTGAACGTTAACACACTTACAATTTTTAAGATTTACACAAATACATAAAAAAAATAACTATTTAAGATTTTAAACTTCCTTCTAGTTCTTTCTAGTTGTGAGATGTTACACTTTACTAATTAAATTGAAACTTAAGTCTTAAAAAAATGTTAAAACTTTTGTTAAATACTTTTAAAAACTTAATGAACTTTTCTTTTACTTGCTTTTTAACTTCTAGACTTGACACTTAACTTCTCGTTACTTAGATCTTAACTTTCATTGAATTGTACTACAAATTCAAGGTTCATGATCTCATGTTTATTTATATAACTGAATGAAGTTTAGATATACCATTGAGTGTTGAAAAAATCAAGATAATATGGGATAATTTCTATGGAACAAGTACTAGAAGGTAGGGAACGGATGGGAAGAACTCACATCCTTGGCTGTATGATATGCGTGGGGCGCCAGCCATCAAAGTTTAGAGGTCTTGTTGGGTTCTCTTGATGGCGCAAAAGACCCCAAAAATGAGGAAGGGTGTCTAGAGCCTTACTTGTTACTATAATCTTTTTAACATGTTAGTAAGTGTTTTAAAGTATTAATGGGTTATTTGAAGTCATATTTAAGTCAAACATCAAGGGACGACCAAGATGTTAGACGACTAGTCACTAAAGGGGCCTTATGTGTTTTTATGAGCACTTATGTGTGCCATTGCCCTATGAATTCCTTATATGATTTAAAATTATGTTTGTAGGAATTATTTTGAGTTTCATAAATTTTTTAGGTCAAACATTTAAGAACGTCCAAGACGCTCGAAAGTTAGCCCTTGAGATGTGCATGTATGCTTGAGTGTGCCTTGCATGTTTGGATGTGTTTTACGTGTTCATTTTGGGTGAAAATTACGTGGAAGGTCCTTGACATGTTAAGGTATATTTTTACGTTTGAAATGTTTGGGTAAGATTCTCCAAGGTCCCCGCAAAAGTCCGTCAAGGAGGACCTAAAGGCTGTCAAGACACTCCCTCAATCAATAGAGCCAAGGTACGGTCCGGCAGTCCACCTACACCCCTTCGATGGTGAAGCGTAGATTGTCACTTAGCCTGGGGAAGAATGAGACAAAGGATAGCCTAAGAACCAAACGACGGAGGCCACTAACGGCCCATCGATGGGCCTATGCGGCGTCATGGCTGGACGTTGATGCAGGCTGCATTTAACTACTTGCACGCTGTCCCATAATGGCGTGAATGGTAAATTCACCCCACATTATGACTTGACCCTACATGGTTTATTAGGTTAATTTTGGGTGTATTTATGAGTTAAAAAACGTGACAACCCCATTCTTAATTGAATTCACAAATAAGACTTCCCTCCCGAAATATCGTCTCTAGAACTCCCATTGAAGGTGAAGCTCAAGAACAACTTGTAGATGAGATTTCCGTGGGTTTCTCACTATGTTTAGATGTTTTCTTCTACATTAAGTTATGGGTAATCCTTCATCTCTATTTAATATTACATGTAAAGATTTCCTTTCAATGTTTTCAAAGAAATTTCATGATCAAATCTCTTCTTCTTAAATCTAGCTATGAGTTCTTTCTCAAAATATTTTCCAACGCGTAATCATGATAAGTTTAAGTTAATGTGATGATTGTAACGTGGATTTCAATTCAATTTAATGATGAACCCAAGACTCCTTAAACTCTCATTTTAGCCTATGTATGGGCATTGTGATAGTGACTTTTTATTGATTACAATGTAATATATTGTGATCTTGATACTAGCTTGATTGTTATGTGATTCAATTATGTCAAATTGATGGTTAGCTACGCCCATGATATCATGTAATTATTAATTACATACTGGTTGTCCAATATGGATTGATTATTGGAGAATTGATCTCTCTTTTCCTTTTGATTGTTAAAGCATGCTATTCACTATAATCTCGATTTCAGGGCACTTGTAGTAGGATTTCTCTTCGGTTAGGATTTATTTAACTACTGCCTTATGTTGCTATTATTGATGAATTGTGGATGTGATTCATTGTTAATCAAACTAAAGCAATCTTAGCAATGATTGATCTAAGTTCTTTAGCCTATAGATTGATAATTCTATATACTTGATGTGATCTCAATTCTAGGGTAAATGAAGCCTTAGTTATACTAGATTATTATGTCTTTCAGTGCTTCCCTAGATTTATATCATTCGTGAAATATAATTGATGATCAATACAAGTGAATTGGTCGATGATCTATGACTGTCTACTCTCTAATGTATTGGTGATGTAGTGTACTTGTTAGTAGGATGATCTTATAGTGTTTATGCGTGATTTTATTTGTGGTAAAGTATATTTAAGCTAATTCCCTATACTTGAATTTTTGATGAAAGATTAGTATTTATCAATGATGATTAAATTCTAAAGAATCGTTAAGAATTTCTCTATATCTCCACTTCTTTACTTTCTTATAATATTGTTAACCGAAGGGGCCTTATATGGAATTGTATGGTATGGTCAACTTATGGTGGCGGTGTTTACTTTATTGTAGATATAAATATTATGAAATCATGGACTTGAAGGCAATTATACTACGTATGTGTGTTGGTGATGATCACCCTATGTGAAGCCTATGACTAGATTCTAATTCTAGTTATGATCTAGGTTGTATGGCTAATGTTATGAGTATGTTTATTTTTATGTTAAAATTATATATATGTGCTTCCTATGATGAGGTCTCATAATTTTATATATGAAGTAAAGTTAATATAGGTCAATAATAACTACAACTTACTATAAGAATGTTGTAACTCTTAAATATATGAGACTTATGTTATGCTATATATTCTATCATGTTGTGTGATGTATCATTCACTAGTATGAATTGATAGGTATAGTATTATAGGCAAGGGTATGGGATATTGTCTATGCATTGCACATGTGCACCTTGATAGGATAGTTCCTAGGTTGGTCTTCTAAGTTCATACATATGAATGTATGAGCATGTTATGAATATGACTTATATGCTATGATGCTATGAATGTGCATAGTGTCTTTGCGTGTTTAGCTGAAAGGATTGCTAATATTGTTATACCTATAGACTTATATATTGATATATGGATATATGTAAAATTTATGTTTTATGTGAAATGTTTGCTTACATATAAGTAAACACACACATGTAGGATAATCTAGTCAATAAGAGGACTTGAAAGGTGTGCTCAAGTGTACCCAATACTAGATAGGTTCTTACAGATGCTATGTCCATGTGAAAGGGTTCCTCACATGATTTAGATTGATTAAATATCACCTATGACCTATGATCTAAGAATAAAATGAGTTAACTCTCATAAGCTAAATTTTATAAGATAAAGTTAATAAAGGGTTTTTTATAAAAAGCGAACTTAGCTTAGCACCGAGTGAACTTGAAGTGGAGGGTTGTCCCTTCCCATTTGAGGAAGGTAGGTCACCACAGTCCGCACGAGTTGGTTAGACATATAGCCCAAGGGGCATAGAGATTCTCCATAGTAGATAACAACAATGCCCCATTTGGCGTAAAGAGGGTTTCCACATATACCTCCAAGTTCCATAAAATATGCTTTCCACATAGGATCTAGTAAGTGATTTCACTAGTATGCTATCATGTGTTAATGTTGTACCTTGGATAGGTAAGAACACCTTCCCTAGGTATAAGGCTCTAAGACACTAAATTCCATGTAGCACCCATGGTCTTAGAGTCGGTTAAGGTTATAGTTTACCTAAAGTAATATAAACAATGGAAGTAAACTAAGGACCCTAACTAGGATAACCTTTTAGGGTAGTTTGTTACTGTAGGTGGGGGTATGAGACTTCACCTATGCCTTGAACAAGTGGCTCTTAAGGGAAGTACAAGGAAGGTTTTCAAATGCATGTGACTATGTTTATGTTCCTAAGCATCACTTTGTAGTATTTGTCTACTTGTTATGAAGATATGCATGCTATGAGTCGTAATGGATCTATGTGATGTGGCCTCTTCTTATATGTACTATAAAGTTCTTATTATTTATATGATGAGGTCTTTCCTTATGTGCATGATGTTGATCTTATTGACTATGTGAATGAATGTTCTACTTGAGTTGCATATAGTTGACTGTAGTAGTATGTTTGAAGTGTGAAGTACATGTTTTGATGCTTATATTCTTATTATAGGTTTACTAAGTATGTGTGAGGTCATGGGGCTTAACATGTACATTGCATTAGTATACTTAGAATAGGATTGTTAGTAAGGTCGTTGACTATGGTGCACTGTAATGTCGTTAGGGTATTATACTTGAAGGTGTCTTGTGGTATGCTGCATTTCTATGATGGTATATGGTGGCTTGTGTAGAATTTATGTATGATTTCCTTGTGTCTTTAAGGTGATGCATTTCAGAAAGTATAACTAGAGGGTTACTAAGGAGGTTAATGAGTTTAGAAAAAAAAGTCACCGTAAAGACAAGAAAGCTTACTTTAAAGAAGGAATATGCTTCTATAATGTGACTCTAAAATGCCTTAAATTCTATGTATGAATTTATATGATGTTTGGACTTTGAATATGCCTATATTAAGTATGTAATTTATATAAATGCTATCGTATCAAAGTTGCATGAAGTTTTCTAAAAAAAAAGGGCTTGAAACATAATTTTAAGTAAAATTTTCCTTTTGAATGAATGTTTTTGCATGGTTGTCTTACTTAGTGCATTCACGTATTAACTTCTCTCTTCTATACTTTCTACACAACGTATGTTATGGATGCTTAAAGTATGTATCTATGATTTAGGACCTTGGTATGCATTTCCCAAGCTCAAGCAAAAGGAATCCTTAAGATTCATGGATGTCCTATGTCAAGTTATGTTTTAAGTCTTGTTATATACTTATGATTATTTTGTAAGGGTCGTATCCTAATATACTCTAATGATGTTGAGTCAAGGATGACAAAGACAGACTACTGTTTAAGTATGTACTTATGATATTTTATATACAAATGAAAGTGATGTGCTAGCATATGATGTGCGATGAAAGTTTTATATTTTCCGTTAAATTTACCTATGAGAATGTGATAGATGATAACTATGGGCTTGTATAAGACCTCCAATGGGTCAAGTACGCAATGATACTTCCAGGGGGTGCTCCCTGGATTTGACACATTCACCCCAATATCTGCAGTTGGTATTATCAATGATGGATTGCCCATTCACTTCTTCAACACGGAGATGAGATACCCTAAGTGAATCGCGGCTAACTCTTATGGTAGCTCCAACTCCTATGATTCATTGTAAATCCTCTTGGATATTCCATAAGGTCTAACGACCCCCAATTATGCCCTAGAAGTTAGGGCATCCTTGAGTGACCACACGGCAAATAAGACTTCAAGAAGTCTCACTTAATCCAATCGTATCAGTCATTGCATAATAAAACATTGTAAAATGAGAATGAATTTAAAACCTTCTTGAGACACGAATAACTCTTTGTATAATTAGTAAGCTACAGGAAGACTTTTATTTAAAACATTAAACGATCAAAACATCTCATTGAACCATGTAAACATTGGAGTATACAATGCTTGTGACTAAGCCCATACTAGACATAAAGTAAAGACTAAGATATAAATGAAACTTGTGGATCCAATACTTCATGTTCAACCCTTAGAAACCTATGCATTATCCATGGCATATCAAGACTTCAAATCACCTACACATTAGTGAAAAAGGGAAAAGATGGGGTTAGCACATTAGATGTACTAAGTATGTAAGTCATGCAAAAACCATGAAAAGGGGATATTTAGTAAATAACATGCTTTTCATGAGATTTGATTAAAACATCATACTATAAACATAAGAAACACATTTGACACCTTAGAAACACATAATAAATGACATAAGCAATTTATCACATTTTTAGGAAAACATTACAGTAAGCCCGTGTCACCTCACAGTGACATAATTCACTATGATAGTGAAATTTCTCAACCTCACAAGGAAAACTTTCTACCATGCAATCCTTTGAATAAAAGCTAACTAAGACTCACTTATGTAAGACGAGAAACCGCCCATACACCCTCTCTAGGAAAAGATAAGTGATCCTTAAGACCACCTATAATGAGATGCACACTTGCAATACACAACACCCATAAACATGAGATCCTTCCACTAAAGGTGATTCTAAGGTTCACTTGAGTGAGTTGTGAAATGACTGCTCATACATACCCTTTCACACACACATAAGATATCCTATAGATTACCTATGATAAGATCATTCTCACTTAACATCACAACATACATAAAATATAACATTTTACCTTGCAATTGTTATTAAAAGACTTACTTAAGTAAATCAGAAGATAACTTCTGTAATTGACTTCTCCAAGATAAGCTAAATAATCCTTAAGACTACCTATGTTTTGATCATGTCTACATAATCAATGAACTTTCGTAACTAGAGTCATACTCAATACTTATCTAGGTAAGACAAGAAGAGACAATTCCTATGCCCCCTTTTCACTTTAACTAGACAACCCTTAACTACTCTAGATAAGTACTTATTCATTTAACATGTTTTCTTAACTTAAGTCATAACATTCATTGTTTCATTTAAGAGACATTCATCACATAAGGACATTCAAGTAATTTTCTTGGAGAAGACCTAGGTACTCTCACTAACATCTTCAAAGCCTATTGTGCAATGTCCAGATAGTGTCCCATACAACAAGTTAAACTTCATAGAACATCTCTAATGCTAGTAGGTATCCAATATGATGAAAATAGGAACAACTAACATAGACCATGGTAGAATATCATGGAATTCAGAGTTGTAACCTACACTGATGGAGGGTGCTCTACTTTCCAATTGTATAACTTGGACACATTCCATATAGGCACATGGTTAAGGAATAGGAAAGGCTTACTTTGTAATCTAGTCTCGTTTTTCACTATATCTACTTCCCAAACCATATTTACTCAGTAATAGACTTTGTTCTCATACTGTAATTTAAATTAAAGTTTCATAAAAAAAGGGTTCCATATCAAGTACATAAACCAATCACATTAACACTACCAAAGTGTTCCCCTAGGGCTTATTTGCAATGGCGATAAGATAGCTCTAAATGATTTTTTCTAAGGATGATGTGATGTCGTTCAAAGCAATCAAGTTAATGTGCATCATTCATTACATAAAGGATACTTTAACGTCTTTTGACTTCAATGTTCATAATCTTACCACTAGGTTTAAGGATCCACGTAAAGGACCTTCTTAAAATCATTCACACATTCAAGACTAAGATGTTTTAGTATCTCAAGTCAAGACATCTCATATTCACCGCCACATCTTTTACTGAAGTAACACATAAAAACCGCCACCATAAGTGGACTGTACCTATCAATCATTGTAATACAAAAGCTATATATAATATTCATAGAGTTAGGCCAGCATACCGCCAATCCAATATCACTACTTGCATCCATAGCCAAATCAACCAACACAATACTCAAAGGCCCTTACCCATTGCCATAAACATCAATTAAATTCAATAATCTTAATATACAATGGATCTATGAATATACAATACTCGTGTGATAAAGTGGAAACAACCTATAAGCCTACAATTATAATCACATAAATAAAGAGCCTATAACAATCTACAGATGAATTCATTACTAGTTAGCCAACATCAATCTACCTATATTTTAGTTAAATTGAGAGATTTTAGAAGGTAAAGGGTTCATGGAGAAATTATTATAAAACATCAATTATACATCAATAATATCATATCTTATTGTTTTAAAATGTTTCATGCAAGAACCCAAGATTTAGAGTACAAATTCGACTTTTTCATCTTTTATAAATCTTTGAAAATCATCTTTTAAATTGAATCTAAGTTTATAGCAAGCCGTAGATTAAGAACTCACATACCTTATTAGAAGAACCCGATTATAATTGAAGATAAAACTCCATTCAAGATCAATCTTCAAGCTCCCTCTTCACGTGAGCTCTCATGGAGGTTTCTTGAGAAACGTTGGGAGGGAATGGGTTTTTATCTAGGTGATGGGTGTAAATGAGAATTTAATGAATTATATACTCGTACAATACCCATAACACCTAAAATAGCCGTCCTCGTATTCATATGACATGGGGTGAATTTCCCAAAAAAAACCAAGTCTTAACAGAAAATGGCTTTTTTGCACCACCATCGACGCCCTAGCATCGACGGTCTGTGGGTGGGACCACACCCAATTGATGGGGTCCATTGGTCGTTTCTGAATTCCCTTAACCTGCAGGATACATGTCTCCATCGACGCCACCCATCTACGGTCCGTCGTCTGATCTACCAATAGTCGATTTGGGCAGTAGATTGCGATTGCCTCACAAAGTTGAGCTATATATTGGGGTCCTCCTTGTAGGGCACGTTGTGGGTCTTAGGTGGAGTCAGGACCGTACGTTAAACCTCTAAACACGGACGTTTAGGTATTAGGAACATCTACAAACAAGTTCAACACAAAGCAAGCCACTCAACATGCTAATATGCATCCAAACTCACAAGGACGTCCAATGAATATCTTTCGAATGTCACCCCGGACGTTCATAGATGTTTGACGTCCAAACTTCCAAACCTTACCAAACCTCACATTCTGACTCTAAAAACTATTTCCAACAATATAACCTTACCAAACCTCACATTCTGACTATAAAAACTATTTCCAACAATATAAGGACCTTTCAAACACATTACACACACATAAGCACATGAAAACAAATAAGGCACCTAGGTGACTAGTCATCGAATATATTGGTCGTCCCCTAATGTTTGACTTCAAACAAACTCTTAATCTCTAGACACTGACTCAAACATCATTTTAAACCATCTTAGGACTACAAAACATCAGATCGCACACATTAGGCCCTTGTTTCGCCTATGTCATTTTTGGAGGTCTTGTATTCTCTCTCACATGGACAACATTCATCCCCGAATGAAACTTGCTTTATTTTAGACATTATCAAAAGATGATTAACTCAAGACTAGAAGCACATAACAATACAACACAATAATACTATAGGATAAACATCACT
This sequence comes from Solanum pennellii, assembly GCF_001406875.1. Classification (NCBI taxonomy): domain Eukaryota; kingdom Viridiplantae; phylum Streptophyta; class Magnoliopsida; order Solanales; family Solanaceae; genus Solanum; species Solanum pennellii. Next base: position 54,020,256 of record NC_028643.1, read on the forward strand.
TTCACATAAACTACAGAATCACAACACGAGAAGAAGCTAGAAACTAACCTACTACTCATCATGTCATAAGAACCACAACCCTTATTTTATATTGGAGATACATTATTCTCAACAAAATATCATGCTTATTTACATCAATTCTTGACACCATACAACCATTTTCCACGAAAGAACAATTTATTCATTTTCACAAATTCTTACAGTGACCACAATTTTTCCTTAAAGTGAACATGCTTCACAATCTAACAATGCAACACTTAAGATATTCCTTTTAAATGATCAACAAATCAATATCACATAACAATTTATACATGCTCACTATTAACCTTCATGAAACAATTAGTAAACCTACACTAGATGCACATGAACCATGAGAAAGATACCATGCATGAAAACTCATTTTCTCTTTCAACAAACTTCAACCAAAACATGCATATCATAAGGAGAATGTTTAGAACTCAATTTAAACAAAATTCTCCTACATAAATAAAGTTACTAAGAACTCTTTGCTTTAGGCTTGAATAAACACATCAAAAAAGCTACTCTTCACCATACTCCCCAACTCAGGAGAAACCCAATACAAGGTCAACATAACATGTACTACAAGGAACTCCCTCAATGAACCTTAAGCTTACTAATACTTTCTCACCTAAAGTCTATCTCTTTAAAACTAAAAACTCTCAAAGGTCTAACCTTCTAACCACCACATCCCCCTTACTAGGGGAAGTAACTTTTACTCTTTAAAATATCATCACCTTCCTTTGTGTGGATGGGTCTTAAACAACTTAAAACCATATAAACAACAACTCCTTCACATTTCTAACACTACACCTTACCATTCTTTCCAACTACACTATCCTTCAAAAGGTAACTAAAACCTAAGGTTACCATTAAAACTTCCCATATCTCATCTAACAAGTAACATATTATTTTTTTCTCTCCCTCAAACCAATCTTCACAAAGTCACACTCAAAGGACCAACACATAAAGGAAAAAGGAAAAATACCTTATATAAAGATCTTAGGCATGATTAGATAGATAAAGAAGTGAAAATTTTCCTATCACCCAATATACTCCTATTAATAATGTGGTGTGCTTCAAAATATGAACAAGACTCTACCCGATGTGGTTCCTGAGACAACTAAGACACTCGCAAACTTTATGCTCAGATGCCAATATGCAGCGATCCACAAGTACACCCTAGAAGTTAGAGCATCCTCGAGTCACCACATGGCAAATAAGACTTCAAAAAGTCTCACTTAAGCCACTCGTATCATTCATTGCATAATAAAGCATTGTAAAATGTGTAAGAATTTAAAACCTTCTTCAGACACAAAGAACTCTTTCCATATTCAATACACAAACGAAAGACTTTCATTTAAAACATTAAACCTACAAAATATCTCGTTGAACCATCAATACTTTGGAGTATACAATACTTTAAACTAAGACCATAAAAGACATAAAATAAAGACAAAGACAAAAAGGAATTTGTGGATATTGTCCTCTAAACGATGAGGACTCACCAATACTTCATCTTCAACCCTTAGAAACCTATCCATATGCCATGGCATATCAAGAATTTCAATTCCCTCCACTTAAGTCAAAAAGGAAAAAGAAGGGGTTAGCACATTTAAAACTTTATGGAATTTATGTAAAAACCATGAATAAAGGACATTTAGTAAATAACACGCTTTTCATGAATTTTGATTAAAAAATCATACTATAAACATAAGAACAACAGTTAAAACTTTAGAAACATATAAGAAAGCACATAAGCAATTTATTATATTTTTAGGAAAATAAAAAATTAAACACATGTCACCTTACATTGACTTAATTACTTAATTCAGTGAGACAGTGAAATTTCTCAACTGCACAAGGAACACTTAATAGCATGCAATCCTCTCACTAAATGTTATCCTAAGACTCATTTAAATAAGATGAAGAGAGACCTCCCATACATCCTCTCTAGGCACACCTAAATGATCATTAAGATTGCTTATAATGACATACACACTTAGAATACACCAAACCCATAAACATGAGATCCTCCTACCAAAGTTTATTTGAAGGTTCACATGACTGAGTTGTTAAGTGACCGCCATACAATCCCTTTCACACACACTTAAGAGATCCTACAGAATAACCTAGGATAAGATCATCCTCACTTAACATAACAACATACATATAATATGACATTCTCCCTTCCAAAGGTTATAAAAAGACTTAATTAACTAAATCAAGAATATAACGTCCATTATTTACCTCTCAACGCTTACATAAATAATACTTAAGACTACCTAAGTTTGCCTCATACCTACATAATTAATCAACTTCCGTAACTATAATCAATGCTAAGTATTATCTAGGTAAGATAAGAAGTGACCATTCATATGCACCCTTCACACCTTAACTAGACAACCCTTAACCACTCTAGATATGTACTTATTCCATCAACACTTTCTAAACTTAAAGTCATTACATTCGTTAGTTCATTTAAGAGACATTCATCACATAAGGACATTCAAGTAATGGTCTTACAGAAGAGGTAGGGACTCTCCCTAACATCTTCGAAGCCTATTATGCAATGTCTAGATAGCGTCTCATACCACAACCTAAACTTCATAGAACTTCTATAATGCTAGTAGGTATACCATATGATGAGAATAGGGAATAACCGACATAGACCGTGGTAGAACCTGGGCACATCCCATATAGGCACATGGTTTAGGAATATAAAGGGTTTATATCGTACTCTAGTGTCGATCTTCACTAGACATATAATGGCGACAATATATTTGTTAATGATTTTCCTAAGGATGATTTGATGTCAATTCAGCTAATTAACCTTAAGTCCATAATTCATTACATGAAGGATACCATTACGACTTTCAACTTCCATGTTCATAACCTTACCACTAGGTTTAAGATTCCACACAAAGAACATTCTAGACATCATTCAAGGTCTCATATTAGTCATACATTAAAGACTAAGAGGATTTATAAACCTAAGTCAAGACATCACATATTCACATTCATCCATGTAACAAGTAAGGGACACAAGTCTAACACACAAGACACTGCTTTCTCATAACACATGAGAGAAGTCATTATGGACTATCTTAGTCATACATGGCGATTTAGTAGTACGACATGTTAATCATAACACATCCATATATGGCTTCATCATATATCATCACACAGGATGAATCATAACATAACCACTCAAAAAATATCATTCAAGCACTATAAGGGACCCTTATCGTCAACCTTCACAAATATCACCCATTATCTATCATGGTTTAAACCATATGTTAATACAATCCATAACGTCTTAAGCATAATTACATTACTTCACATCAAAAACATCACAATATACCTTTATATAAGTCCTAATCATTGTACTAATACATTTCATAAAGTAATGCCAACGAGGCCACATGTTTCAGAAAGGTAACACATAAACACCGCCGCCATAAGTGGACAATACCAATAAATCATTGTAATACAAAATCTATACATTATATTAAGAAATTTTGGGAGGCATACCACCCATCCTATCTCACCACTTCCTGCTATAGTCAAGTAATCTAACACAATACTCAAAGTTACTTACGCATCGCCATGAACATCAATTCAATTCAGTAAGCCTAATATAAAAAATATCTAATAATATACAATAATACTGTGATCAATTTGAGAAATCCTATAAATCATTACAATCATAACCTATACATAAATGAAGATCCCATTACAATCTACACATGAATTCATTACTACTTAGCTAAGAGCAATCTACCCATATTTTAGTCAAATTGTGGGATTTGAGAAGGTCGAGTGTTCATGGAGAATTTCATTGGAAAACATCAATTATACATCAATAATATCATATCTTTATGTTTTAAAACGTTTCATGCAATAAATAAATACATAGAGTATAAATTAGACCTTTTCATATTTTTAAATCATTAAAAATCATCTTTGAAATTGACTAAGGCGATAGCAAGCATTATATTAAGAGCTACCATGCATTATAAAAATAACCCTATGATAATTGAAGAAGAAACTACATTGAAGATCCATCTTCAAGCTACATCTTCAACTTGAGCTCTCATGGAGTTTTTCAGAGAAACTTTGGGAGGGAATGAGTTTTGATCTAGGTTCTAGGGTTAAATGAGAATTTAATGATATACTCTTAAAATAACCGTAAACACCCAAAATAATCGTCCTCCAATTTTATCTGACTTGGAGTGAATTTCCCAATAAAACCCAAGTCTTAACAGAAAAACTGCAAGAATTGCAGCACCATCGACGACCCTAGCATCGACGGTTCATGTGTGAGACCACGCCCCGTCGATGTGGTGCGTTGGTTATGTCTGAAAATCATCAACATTAAAACTACATGGATCTATCATCCCCAACTATCAAAGGGTCATCGTATGATCAAGCGGCCGTCGATTGGGACATTGCCACTACCTAGCAGTGTTAGGCTCCAAGTAGGGGTCCTCCTTCTAGGGCACCTTGTGGGTCCTAGGTAGAGTCGTACCCAGTCATTTAACTTCTAAAAACACACTTCTAGGTATTAGGAGCATCTAAAAAAAACTTCAACATCAAACAAGCCACACAACATTCTAAAACACATCCATACTCACAAGGACGTCCAATGGCTATCTTTCAAGTTTCACCGGATGTTCTGGGGTGTTTGACCTCAAAACCATACCAAACTCAACATGCTGACTTTAAACACTATTATAAACCATATAAGGACCTCATAAACTCATTACACGTATATAATCATATGAAAACACATAAGGCACATAGGTGATTAGTTGTCGAACTTCTTGGTCGTCCCTTGATGTTTGACTTCATACTTAATCCAATTAGACACTGACTCAAAAACATCATTTTAAACCATATTAATACTTAAAAACTTCATTTCACACACATTAGGACCTAGTTTAACCTATGTCATTTTTGGAGGGGTTTTAGTTTGATATACCGATGATAAAACTTCCCCTTCTTACCAAATCTCATAACACCCTTTATCCTTTAGAGGTGAAACTTTTAAATGCACCTAATAATTTTCTTTAAACTATAAGACTCTTCTCCTAATATCAGTGTAGGATATCTAAAGACTCTGTTCAATTTTCAACCTCTCTTTATTACTTTCACCTTCTTCACAGCTTTATGAACTAAATTTGTCATATAAACCCTACTTCATCACTTCAAACCATCTAATAAGAGATCTGCATATTCACTCATAAAGAGTTCCATAATATCCATTTTTATACTCGAGTGGTAATTATGGTTGTAAGTATACTCGATGAGGTAGGTGATCATACCAATTACCTTTGGAATAAGATCCATGTGCCTTCAACATATCCTCTAAGGTGTGGATAGTGTGCTTTACTTTCCCATTTGTACAAGGAAGAAAGACAGTACTTAAGTTCACCTTTGAACCCATGTCTTTATAGAAGATTTCATGATTTGTGTAGTAAATTGTGCAGTTTATTTGAGATAATGGAGAGAGGAACCCCATGGATTCTTACCACCTCTTGGATATGCTTCTTAGCATAATCTTCGTGCCAATGGGTAGTCAATACGGGTAAAATGTTTGTTGATTATGTCATGCAATCCACAATCACCCAAAGTGAATAATGTTGCCTGTTGGACTTTGCAAAGCCTGTGATGAAATCCATATTATTTATCTCCCACATCAATTCCTAAAGTTCTATATTCTAAGCCAAACCATCAGGCCTTTGATTCTCTACTTTAACTTGTTGGCAAATAAGACAGTTGGCTAATAATTATGCAATGCCTTTCCTTATACTACTCCACTAAAAAACTTCTCTATCAAGATAAATCTTTGTAGGACCCGGATGAATGAAATATCTAGAGCTATGAGCTTCCTCAATGATCTTCTCTTGGAGTTCATCAACTATTGGTACACACAACCTACCTTGATACCTCAATACACCAACTCCACACTCTTCAAAAGCTAATACTTAAGATATTTAATATTTTCCTTCAATTGAAGAAAAATTGTATCTTGATCTTGCTTTTCTTTCAATTCTGACGTGAATGATAATCCAACCCCATTGATCACCACTACTCCTTATCTATTGAATCCAATAGTCGGACTCCTAAAGATGTATGTTCATGCACATCTTTCCCTAACTCACTCTGTTTTTTTCCTTAACATAGGCGGTACTACCCATATACAACCTGCTCAAATATTAAACAACAACATTTTCTTACTAGGGTGGTAGAGAATACTAATGTCATAATCCTTGAGTAATTGTAACCACCTCCTTTATCTTGGATTCACCTCTTTGTAAGTAAACACATATTGAAGGCTCTTGTTATCAGTGAATACATCTACCCGGACACCATACAAATAATGATGTTATATCTTAAAAGAATATACAATGGCATCCAACTATATGTCATGGGTTGAGTAATTCTTCTCACGAACTTTAAGATTTTGGGATGTATAAGCTATAATCTTGCCATTTTGCATCATTACGAAACACAAACAAACTCTACATGCATCACAACAGACCATGAAGCCTAGCATATCTTCTTGTAAGGGCAACATTGGGATTAGTGAACCTCTTTTTCAAATCTTGAAAGTCTTACTCATAGGATTTAGAACATTGATACTTCAATTTTTTCTAAGTTAACTTGCTCAAAGAGGACGAAATAGTTTAGAACCCCTCTAAGAACCTTCTATAATATCCAGCCAAGCCCAAGAAAGTCCTAATATTGGTTGGAGTATGGTTCTAGGCCAACTTTGGACTTCCTCTATCTTTTGGGTATCAACTTTAATGTCATCACCGTAAAATATGTGACCCAAGTATACCATAAAGTCAAACGAAAATTCACATTTAGAGAACTTAACATATAACTCCTTATCTTTCAAAGTCTGAAGAACTATCTTGGGATGGCTTGCATGACCTTTTTCATTCCATTAATAGATTAGTATGTCAATAATGAAGACAACAAAAAACATATCTAAATAAGGTTTGAATACACTACTCATAAGATCCATAAACGTTGAATGTGCAATAGTTATATCTAACGACATAACAAGAAACTTATAATGACCATAACAACTTTTTAATGTTTTCTTGGGAATTTAACACTCCCTTAGTTTCGGCTGATGCTAGCCCGATCTTTGTTCAATCTTTGAAAAACAAGAATCACCCTAAAGCTGTATGTAAACATCATAAATTCGAATAAAAGGATACTTGTTCTTGAGGGTAAGATTTTTCTACTAATAGTAATCTAGAAACATCCTAAACTAACCATCCTTCTTTCTCACAAATAAGACTGGAGCGCCCCAAGGTGAGACACTTGGTCGAATAAAGCTCTTACCTAAAGGATCTTTTAACTTCTCTTTGAGCTCTTTTATCTCTGTCAGTCCCATTCCATATGTTAGAATAGAGATAGGATGAGTATCTAGAAGATTATCTATGCCAAAGTCTATCTCACTCTAATGAGGCACTCTGGGTAGGAGATCTTATAAGACTTCTGGAAATTCGGTTAATACAAAGACTGACTGAGTATGAGGTATCTCAAAACTAGATTCATTAACTCAGAATAAGTTATAGATATTCCCCTTTGAAGCTAACTTTCTTTCCTTAAGGTATAAAATAAAATAACCCTTAGGTACTACTTAATTACAGTTTTTACTCTAAGATTAACTCATTAGTAATTCGAAACTAGACAACTTGAGTCCTACAATCTATTGACGCATAATAGGAATGAATTCATTCTAGACTAAGAATAACATCAAAATCTACCATGTCTAACTCAATTAAATCAACCATGGTGTCATTGTTATTGATAGAAATGACACAATCACGATATAATCACTGAGATATAATATACTCTCCAACAAGTGTAGAAATACAAAACACTTAAAAGAGTTTCTCAGAATAATATCAAACTTATTTTCAACATAATAAGTTACAAGAGAAAAACTTGATCCTAGATCTAAATAAGCATAAACATTAAAAGTAAATAGTTTGATCATACAGTGACAAGATCTGGAGTGTTTTTTTTTCATTGTGACTTTAGAATAAAGACGGGGGTTGTACCTTTACAAGTATCGGCAGTAGTATCTCTAGGTGAACCCCCTTCTAGTTGCATAACTACTTCATATTGGGCTTTATTGACTGGACTTCCACTACCATGCATGTTCTTAGGGAACTCTTTCATGAAGTGACCCTCTTTCGCAAACTTAATAAAACATGTCTTCCCATGAGGACACACATTGGTGGGTTCTACCACACCTAGCACACGTACTAGGATAACCACCTCTTTGAGACAGTGTCTATTTAGCTATTAAGTGTTGTGAATTCTTACCATTATACTCGCCTTTGATTTAGGGTACATCTGCATTAGTACATGACAGAGCAAACCCCTTTTTCTTTTTCTGAAAGCGTGAAAAATTAACACTACCTTTCTTTTGCCCATACCATCTTCCATATCCCTTGCCTTCTTTTTCTCAACCTACTGAACATAGTCCATCAACCTTGATATGTCAATGTCCCTAATTAACATATATGCCTTATTATCTTTTCTCAATATATGGGACAACATAGAAACTAACAAACTCATCCTACACCTCATGTCCACAACCTTCTCAGGAGCATAACGGGACAATTCTGTGAACTTCAGTCCATATTCATGAACACATAGATAATCCTACTTAAGTGTAAGGAACTCAGACACTTTGGCCTCTTTCAATTCTAGGGGAAATAAATGCCTTAAGAAATATTCCTCTTAACAAGTCCAAGTCGGAGATGGTGATCCTAAACTCTATCCCCTTTCCACTGGTCAAACCAAGTCCTAGGCACTCTTCAGTGGATATGCAAGCAATTCAACTCTCTTTGTTTCCGCAACATGCATAACACCAAATACATTCTTCAAATCTTTCATAAAGTTCACTGGATACTTAGTAGTTCTTGAACCAGTAAAGTTTGGAGGATTTATCCTAAAAAACACTCCGATCCTAAAAGAATGAGTAGCTTCATGTCAAGATCTTCTATGTTGCCAAACCTGATAAGTCACAGTTTTGTTGAGAATCTAGATGGCGTGAATGAACTCAATATTGGTAACCTCTCCTTAGGGTTGCACCTCAAGTTCATTGGGTACCCCTTGCTCCTAAACATAACGTCTAGACGGACGACCGATAACTCTTTGTGGAGGCATGATTATATAACTACACGCACAAGAACAAACTAGAATAAACTTTTTAGAGATTAAACTCTTATGCACGAAATGAGAATATTTTCTAAGGATCACAACTTCTTAATTATGGATGTGGTGCGCTTCATACTGGTAACTAGGACTCTACAGACATGGATTGATAGACTCCTTAGGACTCTTGACCTGAGTTCTCTAATACTAAGTTTGTTACACCCCGAGCAGATACCTTGGGCATGGACGACACTAAAAAACTAATTTTGGCTCAAGCTAACACTTGTCCTGGCTAACATACTCAATGGAAGACTTAAACGCAAGAGATATAACTCGTGAAATAACATAGTATTTAATATATTGGACAAAATAGAAACACAAGTCTTGATCGTATACAACTTAATGAAGAAGACTAAAGATCTATAACTATTTTAATATGAAGTCTCTAAAATAAAAAAAAATGTAGAGATATGACCCATGACCAACCGAACAAATAAAAACTAGAAAGAAAATGATAAAAAGTAGAGTCCTCTAAAATGCAAAGAGGCTCACAAATGACTCTAAGTGGATAAACAAATCAACGAGGCATTGGATGTTGACCTTGATTACGTGAGTCTGTATTATAAGATGATGTAGTTTAACAGACATCAGTACATGGAATAGACAAATATGCTAGTTGGAATGGTAAATATAACATATGCTTGAAAGATTCTTAAAGAAATACGTACCTTGTTTTTTCCCAACTCGTGAATAACTTAACTCATAACAAATTAATATAACACATGCAATATGTGAAAAAAATTGTAAGATAGTAAAATAACCTTACATAGTTAAAGAAAATGCAATAAAAAACTCAACATTACACATATAATAAAATAGTATAGCTTTGTGGAATATTGTATAAATGATAACCTCCACTATGAGCTTAATTGGTGATATAGTTTCTTGCCTGAATTTTCCTATTCTTTGTCGTCATGTAGGAAATTTAACCTAGTGGATTCACTAGTCTATGCTAAAATCATCTTAAGGACTCGTCTATAAGGTATGAATTTATACTACCCGTGATGGCTACATTATTTATGGAAACTTCTGTTAATATGAACTCGCATCCCCATATTGGCGCTCAATAATACTCCAAAATATACTTAGATCATAGTTTTTAAAACCAAATTTATTCTTTGGATTGAGATTTACTAAAAACATAGCTTAAAATATCTCTTGGAATCTATGTTCCCTTTTTTTTCTTCCATAATACGAAACATTAATAAACTCTTTTGGAATACTTAGCCCCCTTATAGTTTTTTGATAAACAAACTCAACTCTTTACTCTTTGCTGAACTTAAAACATAATTCATAAGGCAAAGTTAAAAAGTTTTTTAAAGACTTTTGAAAATTTTATTAACTATTCTTTGACTTGTTCTTAACTTTGAAACATGACTCTTAACTTCATTTGACTTTAAGCTTATCTTTCCTTGAATTGGATCATGGATTCAAGGTTCATCATCTAATGTGTATGGATTATTTTATGAGGCTATGATATTTAGATGTACCGTAGAGTTCTGGAATCAACTTGAAAATATAGGTACATTCCTAAGGAACAAGTACTAGAAGGTAGGAAATGAATGGGTAGAATAGGCCTCCATGGCGCCCTGATAGGAGCAGGGGCGCAAGCCCTCAAAGTTCAGAGGCCTTGCAGGGTCGTTCTAGCTTGAACAATACGCCAAAACCCAAAGTTAAGAGCCTCTATTGGGGTGGTTTGGCTAGGGGTAACACCCTTATCCCCACGTGTTAGACAACTTTTATTGCTTATTTTTCATCTCTGAATCCTCTAATCTTCATTGGTTCTTTCCCTAAACACTTGGAATCATTTATAACCTCAATATACATTAGATTATACTAGAATAACACAAGTAAAAACATAAATCAATCTCAAGAAAACTCCAACAATACAACCCACAAGAATTCAAAGGAATTTCATTAAGAATTGTAGAATTTAATTTCAAATCTAATAAATTCGTTGAAATTTAATCGTGATAGTTGTGTGGGTGAACTAACACAACACTATGTGATATCACATATCTTTTTGGGATCACCCCCGACGAAATCCATAAGATAAACCCAACGATCATGATGAATATGTAACATTCTTCTCCCTTCTGCTCTTTTCTCCACTTTTTTTCTCTTTTCAAAGAACTCCAAATCTTTTTCTATCAGCATAAACAATATACCCCTACATAATTGCCAATGAATTAAAATAAACGGGTACGGAAAAGACCAAACTGCCCTTTCAAAATCCGAATCGGAGTTTCCTAATATCAACAACCCAACTTCCAAAAGTACTGTAAACTTTTTGGGCATCCACCCATCAATGTAGAGCAGTGGAGAGGAAAAAATATTGAAGAACAGGGAAAATGCTATTAAATAGAATGGTACTGTTTCTGAAGATAATGGGAGCAAAATTGCTAAAGGAATTAATGTTGCTGATTTTAATTATACTTAAGCCAATAGCATTGATAACTCTATTTATTCTAATTCAAAAGTTTAAATACCAAAAAGTTGACATAATTTCTACCGCCAAAGTGATAATTTCAGAGGTTAATCCTACTATGGTTAATGTGAAAAAGGCTGTTAACATTCATACTTCTCCTACACAAGACAACATGATAAGTTGAAAGGATGAGAACTATAAGACTAGAGAGGATAAGACATACCAACACCAAAATCACAAATCCAAAAAAATATAAGCCCAGAAGCACATTAATGATAAAGAAAAAATAATCAATCTACAGGACAAACGAACAAAGGACCAGGAGCAACATAGACAAAGTAAAGGTTCATGAAGAGGAGAAGACTATCCCAATTTCTTAACATGTGCCTTCAGAAAAATTTCAAGATTATATTCAGAAGATATCCAGTTAGAACAAGAAGAAGACTTCTATTGTATCAAAATCCATTCAGGCAATGAAATGAAGATTTTTGAAGAAGAAGAGTACTAAATAAAAGAAGTGAGGGAAAGAAAGATATCAATGTCATTCAACATTAAAAAGACTTTACTTACATTCCATAAGTTCATGACATCTCACATAGTGAGAAGGATGTACACAACTCAACAAGAATTCAATAGTAAAACAATAGCAATAGGGAGATGCAAACCAGTTTTCAATGAAGCACCAACCTAGTTTAAGATATTATGACTCAACATTGCATTTTACTCTATATGAGCCTAATAATATTAAAGAAATTAATGAGAAAATTATATTAAAATTCAGACCTCTGAGAATAGTAATATTCAATGGCTTGAAAAAAAGAACATCAACGATTTGGTTATGGACAGCATAGTCAAAGAATCACGTGAGAAATTTGGACTAGATCAGGATCAAGGGACTATATCTATCCTCAAGAATCCCAAAAATCCCTTGGAAGTAGATATGCAGGATATCACCCCCAAAAATGAACTTTCTTCTACAGTCCAAAAACAGAGGAAAGAAAGAAAAAAGAAAGTCAAGCAGGACATACTAGTCAGGCATGAATTTTACACTTAAATGATTAAAGCAATCACATCTATTATTAGAGGTATGAGGTAAAAATGGGTTTTTGACAGACTTATGAAACTGGTCAATCTTCACACAGTAAATTTATTGCTTTACCAGAACCCTTCCTCATTCCCAATCAGCTTGGGTAATTCTGGACCCTTTTGGATTTGATCATGCTATCTTCAATATCAACAGTAAGATTTAGTGTTTTTTGGAATGACTGCATAAATTGCAGCCTCATCTCCCATCACAAACAATAACTAACCTTTAAAGTAAATAAGATCGGTGAATCACATGATATTTGGGTCACAATTCGTATATCCTAAAATGAAATCTAGAAGAAAATGAGATTATGGAGAATTCTTCGGATAGTTTGTTGTATGATTAATGCTCATTGGGCTGTGTTTAGAGATTTCAATACTATTTTGAATGCTGATGAGAAGAAGAGTGGACTGCCTCATAATTTTTCCATGACCTTGGACTTTATAAGTTGTATGGATGATTGCCGTCTTATGGACTTGGTGATTTTCTTATACTTGCTGAAGTGCTTAAACTTGTTGTAATGGTAGGGGAATGAGGTGGAGAATCATTAACATACTTGTCAGAGTTATTAAATAATGATTCATGTGCCTCCAATTTTCCCCCCACCTGAATACATCATCTCCCTCAGACTGGTTCTGATCATAGTACTTTATTTCTTCAAGGTTCACAACTGAGTCCACCCACATTAAAATAGATTAAGTTCTTTAATCTGTAGATAGAACATGAAGGTTTCTTAGATTTGGTCAGGGGGGAACCCAATGTGGAGACTACAAAATAAAATTAAAAACCTTTCTAGAGCTCTTAGAAAATTGTTCAAAGAATTTATTGGAGATGGTTTGATATTGTCAAACAAAAGGTGGAACATAAAAGGTTAATGGAGAAGCAATACAAAATGAATAACCCCGACCACAATAGAATCCATTTTCACAAATCAAAGGCTGATTACATGTCCAGGCGTATATAATTGTATGTTTTTCAGTTTGATTGGAGTTCTCTCAAGAAAGACATTACTAACTATGTACGAGTTTTTTTAATTGTAGTTAATTTAATTGGGTTCTATTCCAACTGGAGCTTGGTTTTAGATCCAAAATTAAAGACTCCTGATAAATTTTTACAACTGAGTCCTATAATCTTGAGAAATTTTACCAAGAAAATACTCTCAAAACATATTTCATTGAGACGGCTAAATTCGATATGTGAAAGTCCTACGATAAAAATTCTTGGGTTTTACTCATGTCTTTCCTCAAAAGTGTGGCTTCAGAGAACGTTTTATAGAACTCATATATAGATTTATTTCAAGCATTTTATATTTTGTAATTGTTAATGGGTCAAGACATGGTTTCTTTAGTTCTTCTGGAGGTCTAAAATAGGGTGATCCTTTGTTCGCTGCTATAGTTATTATTTGTGTTGAGGACCTATGTAGGATCTCAATCATCTTCATAACAAAGAGGATTTCAAATGTTTTACTATGAGAGAAAATGGACCTCAAGTGTGCTGGAATGTATGTGTCCAGTAAATACGATATAACCAGTTTCTTTACCTAATTACGATTAAAAGAAAATAAGTAATAAAAATAAAGATAGAACACACAACTTTACGTGAAACCTTTTGCTCAAGGGAGTACAACCACAACCTGTCTCACAGGATTTTCAAAATTCTTTTACTAAACTTCACAAGAAACAACAAAAACTAGTTTACAACTCACATGACATTAACCTTCTAATCTTTATTTTGAGTAACATATTATCACTCAATAAGAAATTCAATGCCTGCATTGTCCACTATACTAACCCAACATATTAATATAGACTTTTTCGTAAGACACGAAGTTTCCCTCAACTAAGTTCTTACAATTATTCACCCAAGGTTAAAATATTTCTATCACAAGCGAAATGAATCTTATAATTTAAGCACAAATAAAAGCAATCAACGTAACAGTTGGTTCATGAAGCACTTAGGCGGTCTATAAGGTCCCTTGTTGTTTTGAAGCTTGAATATTGCTCTTTTCATGAATCAATATTTTTTTGATTGTCATTTTGAATTTATCAAACATCAAGAGTTAATACACATTAAGCAAACTCAACCCTTCTGATTTGTGTAGTATATTGAAGAACTCTCAAACTTCGGACACGCACAACTTTACACATATAGAATATGGGCCTTCACAACATACTCTATACTGGAATGGGTCCCTACATTTGTGAGGACATTATAAAAACTTCTGGGAGCAATAAGACATTTCACCCTCCCCTTTTTTGATGATGAAAAAACAATCGTGAAAGCTCCTCACATCTGTTTAACATTAATGCAATCAAAAACATTAACTCCCCATGTTAGTAATATCCCTTTCTTTTGTAGTAAGCGCAAAAACATATAGCTAGTTCATCCCATCGTCTGATTTCACAGTAGTTGCAATCTATCTATGCCCCTTTGGACATTATTGAAAAGGAGTAGCAGTAAATATACTCAAACTGCATGCAAAATGTAAGGAACTCAAGGTCAGGGGTCAGATATTACATGTAAAAATAAGTAGTGATAGTGAAGATAAAAGCATACAAGACAAGGCATAAGAAACAATTTCATTAGATCACAAAGCTGACAAAAGTATTCGGACAGAACAATACACTTGCCACATAGAGTTAGATAGAGAAGAAAAGAAACGGGTGACAATAAATATTTGGGACAGAGGGGGATTGGGATTAAAAGTTCTCGTTATCAAAGACATCCGCTCATTTTCATTAACGTGAGATTGAATGATTTGCATGTTGAATCCCTTTACTTCCTCACTAATTGAGGCATATGTTTACAACATCTGCTCATTTTCAGCTCTCAACTTCTCGACCTCTTCACCATCCACGACATTGGTACGAGCTCCCTTAGAGATGTCCCTTTTAAACTAAGACTTACGTTACTCTATCTAAACCTACTTTATTCAGGACAACTCTAAGGCTAGTTAAGTCTCATTTAAGAGAAGTTTGCTACTATAGATGATCTTATACCTGATACCTACCCTTTTCCTTTCCCTCAACACATGTACACTCAAAGATAATATAGTGAACATTTTAACAGTTTCATGTACTCCACACCCACGAGGCACTTCAAACTCTTTAAACACGTGATTTAACAGATAGCCATAAGGAATGCCATGTTTGGATGACTTCCAATTCATCAACTTGTGCATATATTCAAACATAATAGTGGCAAGATTACTTTTCCCAAGTTCATCAATTTTTTCATTAGAAACAGATCAGCAATAGATGCTACAATTTTATTTTCTGTCCTTGCTACAGATACATTTTTGAGGAATTTAAATTTCAACTTGTACTCGCTTTGTCAAATTTCTTAGGAATACCTGCACGTTTGGTGTCCCTATAATTTCCAGCTTGTTTAGTCAACTAACAAGATGGTTTGTAGACTTCAATTGACCGCATCCCTTTCAAAGGCACACACATAATGATTCCAGAGTTTACTCATCCACAAAAATCTTCATCTCTCTAACAGTAAAAATTATCCCCCTCATCACTCAGCATAACCATCGTACTCACACATTTCTGAGTCATGCATGCAAGTATGGTGTTGGGCCCTCCAATAGGTGACCCCATCCTTAAAATGGACATACCGAATAGTGTTAGGATTTTTGTGTCGAACACTCTAGCATTCAACAGCTTTTAGTTCTCCATCTCTGCTTTATGTTTTTCCCTTATCATCACATTTTCCTCAACCCAATCTACAATGCGAAGACATGGTCCCTTTATGGACAGTTATTTCAAAGTGATCTTTTTACTCACACTCTCCTTCTTGACTGTAGAATTCCTGATTGACTTGTGATCCTCTTTAGATTTAACCATCGGAATCTCTAACTCCTTTCTTCGTTTAGCCACAACCATATGAATATTATCAGATACATTCTCGCTAGACCCTAAAGGTAGAAGAGTTGAAGTAGGCACCTCAGGTACAAAACCATCTCTTCTACTCTTATTGTATGTCCATTTGCATTTCATTTGCTTCTATGTCACATCCCATTATCTTTTACACCTCTCCTGTAGTGGAATATCTTTTCTTGTCCCTTTTTGTGAGACTCTACTATTTTCTCTTTCCACTTTATTTTTCTCTCCTATTCAAACATAGTAGTTCATTGTCAAATTTAGTCTCATTAACATCATCGACACCTCCTGGGTCTGGGACAACAATTTTTGAGGCATTACCGCCTCGAACCCCTTTACTACTCCACACCAAAAGAGTTTCCTCTTCCACCTCCTCTTCAATATTGACATCAAAAGACTAGGGAGTTTGGTCGAACATGGGTTGAGTACTATGAGAGACCTATTTCGGTGATCTCAATTCTTTTTCCAATGGAGTTGGTTGAATATATCCTCTAAGAGAGGATATGATTTGTATGTCCACCAGTTCCTGTACTGTTGCTAGAATATTCGGCTCTGGACCCTTTACCCAATGCTAATTTCCTTTAAAAAGACACTCAGATATGGAAGAAGGAATAACTCTAAAAGCCACTTCTAATTTTTCAAAAAACAGTTCAATGGTGCGCTTCACAATTGACTGCACCTTCAAATTTACTGATATCTCAACAGATAGAGCTAAGGTTGGAGAATAGAGCAAGATTTGCGTAGGGTTGTGTGCAAGAGATGTCACCACTTGAGTATGGTTTGTGTTAGTGTCGCATTGGGGTTTATTCCATATACGTAACCAGCGTCTGCGTCTTATTTATTGACTAAGACTAGACTCTAATTCTCCTGTCATTACATTAATAGGTTGATATTGCAGAAAAATTTAGAACTTTTCATTACATCTACTTGGAGGTTTACATAGGCATCTACATATACATGATATAGTCGTATCGAGTATATATAGACCCTTCGTATAGGAATGTTACATAGCCTTCTATTTTTATTGCACATTATTATATAGAAAATACCATAGTCATAAAAGTCATCTCATCTCATACAATCTATTTGGAATATATAAACTTTGGGCAAAGCCCATACATCAATAACAAGAATCCATATAGGTCATACAAAATTATAGTACTCGATGGAAATGAAAGAAATGAAGATTCTTTAACAAGTCTATAAGATAGATAGTGGTATTGTCCTCAGAAATGGAGGACCTATCCTACTTGGATAAAATGAAAAATCCAAGCCTTCAACAATGTCCCCTTGCAAATCCTTCAACGACCGTAACCTAAAATGTTGGGGAAAAGGGAATAAAATGGGGAAAGTACTCAACATGTACTAAGTATGACACCTTATGCACACATAATGTCGAAACATGCTAAAAAGAGACTTTTAGTCAAAACGTGTCAATTTAAAAGTTTAAAGGTCTCATGTATAACTAAAAAATCCATACCAACCAATCAAACATGCTTACTACTCAAACAAGGAACAGACATCCCAACATACCGTAACCCATGATTATCACAACCCTTCCATCAAGGAATGACATCACCAACATGGTTAATAAATAATACCATCATATTAAGTAAAACATCTACTCATGAATCCTTATTAAGTCAACAAGTGTAATGACCAAGCAATGCCCCATAACCCTAATCACTCAATATACCTTTACAAGAAAACATAATTAATGATCAACTTCACTTAATATCACATTTAGATATGCATTTCATCTTATCTTAACAATATAACCTAAGACATATTCATGAGTGAACTATTCAACACATAGTATCAATAATGTGCAAGTTCATCATATACATATCATATATCACTATAACATAAGCATGCATATAAAAAAATACTCCTAAGACTTCCCTGAAGTCTAACTAGTGCAATGCATAGGTTGAGTCCCATACCCTTACATAAACTAAGCTAGACCCCTTAGGTTATCCTAGTTAGAGTTCAAGTCCTTTAATTCATTTTACCTTTTTTTGAAAACCTTTCCCTAACCGACATAGACAACATGAGCTAGTGTGGAATAAGGTGTCATAAAAACCTACAACAAAAGGTGGACTACTTGACAAGGTAGCCCCAAAACATGAAACATAGAAACTATATGGTTCCACTAGCTCGTATTCCTATGGGGCAATATAGTTGAAGAACTAGGAGATATAGTTGGGACACTCTTTATGAACCTTGCATTAAAGTATACAATCTCAAAACTAATTTAGTGTTTTTACCTTACCTATGTGGGAAGGGACACTCATCTATCTATTTCACTCGCTATTAAGCTAGAGTCCTTTTTTGAATGTCTTTAAGCCTTTAATTATCAATCATAGTTTAATTTAGGTCAGAGGGTCTACCCCTTGTATAATCATCATCATCGATAGCTCAAAAAAGAATTGAATGAGTATAAGTCCTTTCATCACAATTAATAAAGGTGAGGTTAACACATTACATAGCGTTTCAAAATAAGGCACATTTTTATACATCACCACCCTTATAACCTTTACAGCTTAGAAACCTCACAACCTTAATCGAGAAATTTCAATTCAACATCATGCCACCCTATCATTCCTAATACAATGGATACTCCAATATAATGTCATGACATAACCACATTCAATCATAATTGGAAGTAAAGATAGAGATTCTAAGACTTACCAAGTTTTCCTCATAGTTCATCATAAAGGTCTTACCATCAACCCATGACTAAACCAAATTAGGGGAGTAACATAATCACACAATAATAACCAATAAGATAACAAGATCAATTGCATCTTTATAACACAATTCAACATTTGATGGTTGCTTAAGACAAAACATAATGGCCAATTTCACAATATACTTCATAACCTAAATCATATTTCAAGAATTTGCATGATAAGCCTATAATTATTCATGATTTATTCCTAAAACATCATAAGATAGTAATATAAACAACAACTAAGCCAATTGAATGATCACAATACAACATAGGTCAAAATTACATTCTAGGTTTAGGGGGTAAAAGGCCACAATCTTCAACTAGAATCAAACTATTACAATTAAAACTAATTAAGTTCAATTACATGTTATTCTACCACTTAAAACCTAAAAAAACCATAAACAACTTAGTTCACAACATCTATTTCGTTATTGGATAAAACTCACAAGAAAACTCAACTTCTGAAATTCATTTTGAAGGAACCCTTTAAGGTAAGAGTCTCAAAGGTGAATTAGATCCCATACCTTAATGCTTTATGAAGAATTGATGGTGAATTTGTCCCTTTTCAATCCTCCAAACCCTTCTCATTGTTAGTCTTCAATTGAGAGTTCAAGTAAAGACAAAAAAGAAGAGACACGGAAGAGAGTTTGTATTTGAGAGTTGTCATAGATTATTGAGGGTTGGGAGTATTTATATTGGGTTATAAATAAACTTAATTAGATTACCTCAATCCCTAATTAAACAACCTAACACCTTAACTAATTCAATAAGACCAATTTATATGCAGCAGAAACCTGATCCTCAAAGACGAGACCCCGAATGGCGACCGTCTGTGAGTCGACGGATTCTCCCCCCTCTCGTCCTGCACTCCATCGTTGAGTTCAGAGACTGTTCAGGCAAGTGTATTCCTCATCATTGATAAGTATTTGAAAACGATGGCATCTAAACCCCGTTTGTCCACACACGGCCCGTCTCTTACGCCGTCGAGGCACACTGTTACGCAATGTTGCTTCTAACGGTAGGGTCTTCCTCAAGCGCACTTGGTTGGTCCTTGGGGATTTTTACCTGTACGTTTCTACCATAAAACAACTAAAACACTTATTAATAACCTTTTCATTAATTTTTATACATTTATGACTCCTAAAAGGTAGTCAAATAGGCCAAGGTTCGGTAGTACCTCTGTGAACCAACTTCCGGACGTCATGGACGTTCTCGAACGTTTTGGTTCTAAAACTTCCTAAAGTACCAAAATTCATTAAGATTGAATTAAAAACAGTAATTATACATCATAAACTTTATGTTAGTCTTTACAACACATCTTGAATTTTCATAGTGTTATAGATACATTCACTTGTGTCACAAAGTCCACATACTGGAGTAGACGAACAATGTTTTGGTGAGGACTAGAGAAATTGAATGAACAGATATTTTCAATTTTTTTGGAGACAAGAAGATTTAAATGTGAAGAAGACTTAGACATTTTTATGCAAGGAGAAAATAAACTAAAACGAACTAGTGAATTTAAACAAGAGGTAGGAAGAAAATAGTAGTGTAGAATCCATGAACAGTGGCGACTTTTGTATTTAATGTGAAGGGACGTATGATACTGACAGGATGAATGGGGGAAGACTTATGGCAGTGCCCATTAGATATCTATGTAAGATCAGTTATACTAAACTTTGGAGAACTAGGTCCCTTTCTAGAGATGGCCCTGCCTTTATTTAGTCTTCTATCTAGTAATATGCAATGAGTGTGTACCTGAACTAAGGTACCATATATGAATTGTCAAATGAGAAGAAACACAACTTTTACAGATACCTTCTCCTCTTAACACGGTAAAAGGAGGGATTTCATGCAAGCTTGATATTAAATCATGTTACTTTGTGCGTCACTAGCATAATTCTGTTTTTGAAAAAACTTTATTTGCTCAAAGGCTTTTTAAAGATATCAACAACTTTGTCATCTCTATTTCAAAGTCTCATCACCACATTCTTATTCTAAACATTATCACAAAAAAAGTGATGTCTCACTCCTATGTGTTAAGTCCTAATATGCTGAATTGGATTTTTTCCCATGTTCATTGCACTTGTTGTATCGCATATGAGAAGAATAGTTTCTGTTAGAACACAAAAGTCTTCGAGTAATTACTTGATCCATAAGAGTTGAGCACAACATGAGGAAACAACCACATATTCTGCCTATTTTTGTTGACAAGGCAAGTCAATTTTCCTTCATTGTACCCCATGAAATCATTATTGATCCTAATAAATTATCCATTTCGGACGTACTTATTTGATCAAACTAAACATCTGCATCGTCAGCATCAACATAAGTGATTAGATTAAAAGAGTCACCTGAAGGGTAGAACATGACCAAGTCATGTGTTCCCTATAGGTATCTCAATATTTGCTTGGCTGCCTTCAAGTGTGATTCCTTTTGTACTTCTTCTAATCTCGCAGATATTTCTAGATTGAAGACTATGTTAGGCCTACTTTAAGTGAAGTAAAGAAGGGTCCAATGATTTCTATCTACATGGTCTCATTGACATCAAATGTTTCTATATACAAGTCAAGTTTCACACTTGTGGTCATAGGAGTATCAAGAACTTTTTTCTCAAGCGGGTTAAATATTTTGCGCAACTCTTTTATGTACTTCTCTTGGCATATTGATATCCCCAGAGATGAATTTTTTGTATGCCTCCCTATGAAGAAAATAAGCTTCCCCTCATGATCATTTAAAATTCACTATTCATTATATGAACTAACTCTTTACGCAGTGAATCTTTAGTTTGTCCAAAGAAGATGTCATCTACATATACCTCCACAATGACTAAATCTTTATCTCTAGATTTTAGGAATAGAGTGTTATCAATTTTACATCTTTTCAACCTATTTGCAAGAACTAATTTTTGCACTCATACCAGATCATGGATCTTGCGTTAGACCATAACGAGCCTTTTCCAGCTTCAACAAATTGTTTGGGAGATCAGCTCATAACCTTTAGGTTGTTTGACATACACTTAATCCTTCAGATACTTATTCAAGAAGGTACTCTTCATGTCAATTTCAAACAATTTGAAATCCATGAAGGCTGTAAAAACTAATAAGCTTCTGATGGCTTCCATTCTAGCTACCGGAGAAAAGGTCTTGTCATAGTCAACCCTTTCTTTTTTATTATATCCATATACCAGGAGTCATGAATTATTTCTTGTGATGATCGCATGTCAATTTGAGAATCTTCTCTTGATTTTCTTATACTCCTTTTAGAGTTTCACATTTTCTTTCAAATGGACATTTCATTGTCAATGGTTACATAGAAAACATTGATAAACATCAACATATATATTGTGGGGACTGTAGGGAGGCTCTATCTGTATAAAACTTTAGCCCTTTTTGTTGTTGAACTTCTAATTTGCTAAGTTAGAAAGGAGCTTAGATGAATCAGTTCATTTGAGGGTGTGGTTTAACTCTTTTTGATCTTATGTAGATCCTTCACTAGATGAGATTTTATTTCAAGGGAGGCATCTAACATAGACTCAGAGTACTTCGGTTTCACTTCTAGATCAACCTCAAATTTATTGAGTTTTCGCTTCCCACCTCAGAGGTACTGAGTTCCTCATAGGGCTGCAAAATCTTAGTCTATAGAAAACTTATCCTAACACTAATTTAATACATTTGAGAGTTATAAGTTGCGATTTAATCCTCACACTAGCTCAATATTTTACTTATCATAAAAACATCAAAATTTAATGCATTAACTAAGTCAATTAATACAACATCAAGTTCTCAATATTCTATTGGAAAAAGTATCTACGTCACTATTAATATCAAAACGGGTTACGTCATCCAGATTCCCAATGTAGTAAGGGTTTTCTATTAGCGAAGTTTATCATTTTTAGCAACTATCATCGAAACATGTTTATGTCTATCTACCTCTTCCTCAATTTTTTTATGATGTAGTTTCCTAAAAAGTAAAGTCTTTCTTCACTAGTACATCAGAACGAGCCTTTCTTTTGGCATTGTCGAAGACCTGGTCTCTTCTTTGAGGTTTGAAGTCTTGAGTTTCTTGCTTCTGGCTTTGACGTTCCCTTGTAAAATTACTAGGTTTCCCATATTTATGACATATATCATTTGCATTTCTTGCTCTGTCCGTCGATCATTTTGTTTGGAAAACCTCCATTTTTCTTGATTATCTTCTGGACCCTACTAGTGAAGTATGCCATTTTATCCTCTTCTTTAGTCCAATCATTTGAAGATATTTTTAGGGCCACTGATTTCTCCTTCTTTCACTCCTTCATTGTTTACCCTTGTCGTCTCTTCAGCTCATAGGTTTGAAGATTTCTAATTATCTCATCCATGGTGAGTTTTTTTAGATCAATTGCTTTGGTGATATCATTCACTTTAACCTCTCATTACTTAGGACACACCTTGAGAATCTTCCGAACTTTTTTTCTTCGTTGAATAGGCTCACCAAGAGATATCCGTTTGTTGGTTATGGAAGTGAATATTGTATTCATAGAGTGAATGGTTTTACCTTCCTTCATGAAGAAGTATTCATATTGAGTCATTAGCATATCGATCTTACACTCATTTACTTGTGTTTATATTCATTATTTGATTTGAGCAAACCCATATCTTTTCTGCAGTCTCGCAATAAAATAATCTTTTGTACTCATATGAGCCGATTACATATACGAGAGTCTTCTTCGCTTTATAGTTCTTCTCTCGCTTCTACCTATCCATCTTATTCTATTCCCTTAAAAATTAGGGAATCACCTTACTAGTCTCTCCATCTGTCAAATCTTTGGTGCGCATGCAAGGTTCGTAAAGAATCACATCCCACAACTCAGTGTCTTCACATTGATGTCGTTGTGCATGTGTCTCTTACACCAACCATAAAACAATCCCTTGAAACGAGGTAGTCTGGTGGTTGACTGAACTTCTTCCATGCTAGGTGGAGGAGTCATTCCTTCAGGATCTTTTCTTTTCTTGGTGTTACCCAAATACAAAAGTGAAGTTCTGATACTACTTTTTGGAATGTATGTGTCCACTAAGTACTATAGGATCAGGTCCTTCACACAATTACGATGAACAAAAAATAAATATGGAAAATTAAAAATAGCACCCACAACTTTAAGCGGAGACCTCTTTGATCAAGGGAGTAAAATTATAACATATCTCAGAGGATCTTCTACTTCTTTTTCAAAACATCAAAAGGCAAAGTAAAACCAAGTTTAAAACACACATGAGTATACTCTTCTGATCTCTATTTTGAGTAATACACTATCACTCAATGAGACAAACCAATTCATGCATTGACCTTATATCAACCATACCTATTAATATAGACTTGACAGATGACACAAAGTTGCCCTAAACTATGTTCTTAGAATTATTCACCCAAGGTGTAAATGTTTCTACCACAATTAGAAAAAATCCTACAATATAGATAAATATACAAGCAATCAATGTAACCGTTTGTTCAGGAAGTACTTAGGCAGTCATAAGGTCTGTTGTTGTTTTAAAGAATTAATACCTCTCTTTGCATGAATGAAGAATTTATTGTTTTTTCATCTTGAATATATAATACATCAAGAATTAATACAGTTTGGACAAATAACCTTGTCCCTTCTAATTGGTGTAGTACACTAACGACCTCACCAACTTTTGACCCGGACAATTTTCAAGTTGTATATCATATTGGCCTAGACAAACATACTTTGCAAAGGACATTCTCCGTGCATTTTGGAGGATATCATCAAACAAATGGGAGCATAAAGACTTATAAAAGTGAATCACCTATGTTTTGTTCAACCCACAAACTATTAAATTAATAATGATGAAATTCAAGATGTATCAGGATGAATCAAGTCAAGAGATTAACTATTACAAGAGTTGATTCGTTACTTTTAAGGATGTGAACTTCATAATAATAGGAAAATCAAAAGATGAACATATTGGTGTTTTTATTCAACAAAAAAAAGGGTTGCATCAAAAATTGAAATGACTCTCAATGGATTAAAATGACATTCGTTAACTTCCAATTTATTTCAATAATTTTCTTAAGCATTGAAAGGCTTTATATAGACAATAACACACATAATTTGCATAATTTTTTATCTATAAAAACCTAAAATATCTCAATATTTAAAAAAACATAAGTAAAATTCACTGTTAATATTCATCTTAAACTAAAAACCTTATTTTATTAAATGTTAGTGCACTAACTAGAAGCAAACTTAACCACTACTCCTTGCCTTTAGTTACTGCAGTTGAAAAGAATACTTCTTAATTTTCCTTAGGTAGTTGATTTTGTAATCTTTTCATTAATTTTGAACAACCAAATTCCTTCGTTTTTCTTTTCCTTCTTTTGCTTGTGTGCTTCAAAAACACCTTCGATGACATTGTATTGTGTAGAAACTTATTGTAATATCTTTAATATGAAATTTTGAAGGATTTTAAAAATATTGTTGTACAAAATCTTGTTTCTAGACAACATCACATATCACACAGGTTTCTAAATTTGGTTTTATTCTCACAAAACAAATTTGATAATTTTTGCGTACAAATGTTTTCGGGGCACTAAAAAATAGATTGGTTTTTGATATTATTATTTTTTTAAAATGGATTATAAAAGTGTGTGCGTTGAAAAAACCAGCACAGGTCCATCATAGTAACCCTAGGGGGTGAAAATTGATAACCTTGATGCATTAAAAAGATTGACAAAAAGCCCTTTCGAGTTAAAAGTAATATGGTAGTTCTTTAGAAGATTTTACAGATCCCGTCAGATCAATACTGAAAAAATGGGCATGCACAAAAGGAATGATGTCTCTCTGAATATTGAAATGATTTTCATACTATTTCAATAATTTTATTAAGTACTGAGCAGTTTTATATAGCAATAAAAAACCATAATATGCATAAGTTTAAATTTAAAACAAAAAATAGTATCTCAACAATTCAAATAACCTAACAAAAATCATAATTTAAAATTCAAATTGCCCCCCCCCCCCGCAAAGACTATCTTTATCAAATTGAAGATTATTACTCTAATTTGTTGTGGGCTCAAGACGCTGTCGTACACATTCTTTCTGTTCAACTAGTTCAACAGTTGATTCAAGTAGACTTTGCAAATATGGAGGAGAAAGAACATTGCATTTGGACTCCTCGAACTAATCGAAATTTTTTGCTCCTCTACTTGGGATTTTCTTCGATAGAGAGATTAGACAAATCCCAATTTTTTAAAATTTTGGGAAAAGGAATTCCTTTTGAAATTTCTTTGGTCATGTGGAGAGTCATTAAAGAGAAACTTCCTATCGATAAGATCATTATGATATTTGGTATTCCTGAGTATACAAGATGTAGTTTTTGCACTATCTTACAAATGGAGACACTAGATGTAGTGTTCACCACTAGTGATTTAGGATTTTTTTGAATCGAAACCACGAGGTTGAATTAATATCACTTAATCATTAGTATCACATTATTATTATGATCATTCAACAATTAGTTATAGATGATATGAAAGACAATAATTTATTTTTAAGTGAATGACCCTTCCCCTAGGTTTCTCTACACATTCGACAACTTTTTCAAATAAACTTTGAATGTAAGACTTTGGGGGTACATAAAACACACATCTTTTTTCAGAATTTCTAATTGAATCTTTTTTCATGTACAGGGAACTATATCAAAGAAATTCGGTAGAATGGATTCTAATTGGGGACAAAGGCTTCACGATCTTTAATTTTGTTTGTAGGACACAAAATCTTAATACTCTAGGAGTTCCTTAAGATATTCATTCATATAAAAATACCTTACCATATTAAGGAATCATTTTTAATATATCCTATTAGTGAAAACTGGCAATATAACAATAATACAAGATTACAAATGAAAATAAAAAAAATCTCGTCAAAATGAGGTGCGGATTTGTTGCTCTCTTTAAGGAGATTCAAGCCCACTGCACAAAATGTTTTCACCGGTCATACAGTAATCCTCTTTTACTTGTCCTTCCAAGACACAACAACCTTCACGAAAATATAATTCAACAACTCTCGACAAGAATTCTTTCCAAAGCTCCACAAAAAAAACAACCACCCTTCAACTAATAAGAATTCTCTTTTAGGTAAACTTATGCACTCTATGTTTTCTTGTGTGTTATGAGTATTAAACAAAATGAATATCACCACTATTTATTCTAGATGGAGTCTTCCTAGCAATGAAGTGGAAGATACATGGCGTAGTAAATAATAAAGATAGTTGCCTTAGGAGTTACATAGGTTACAAAGAGTAACGGAGGAATAAAGCATGAGATAATGGAAAATGAATGTGGAGAAGTAATGACCATTTCCCAATCTTCCAGAAACCACAAAGTAATCAATTATACCTTAACGTTCTGATCAGCATTCATCACTAATCAAGAATTGCAATTAAGCCATACTCTAACGGACAAACAAAGTCAAAGTAGTTATGCACAAGATGCAATATTGCATAACTTCTAACTTGAATGAAAACAAAAGAATATGGGAAACAACTTAGTATGATTAAAATAATATTAAACTGGTCTCACATTCTCACATAACCAACAATCCCCCACTCATTTGAATATTTTATAAGAGAGTATTTCACATAATGGAAGAATACTATGTATAATTAGGGTGTGCTTTGCATTCAACCTACACTTAGTGAAATAGTAACCTTTACTTCAGAGTCGTAGTGCTCTCTAACTTGAATTATGACTGCTTAAGGGAAATAAAATATCACTATCCACACATAATAATCAAGGTGTTGCCGTGAGTTTTAAAGCCAAGACGTTATGTCCATGTGGTATCTAAGTTTCATAAGTGTTTTTGAGAATAAACCAATTCTCACAAGAAGCGACCTACTTCAACACATCACATAGATGAAATCATTTGCGAGTGCTCCTATAAGCCTAACACTCCACCCATATGGGCTACAAATATTCATTAAGAGTTTTACCAACTCAACCTTCATAAACTATATGAAACAATGCACTCAAATCATAGGGAGGGAATAAAAATAGTGCATTTTCATAATAAGTCATCATATGATTAGTGTTTCCCATTGAACCTGGTTCTAAGATATCTAGTCCCCAGGTTGGGTTTCCTCATACATGACTCAAGGATTTGTAGGCTTCAATCCCATTCCCCTTGATGTGCTCAAGACCTTATCTCTTGTTAAGACCTTAGTAAGAGGATCTGCAAGATTATTACAAGATTTGACATAATAAACATTAATGGTACCATTTGTCAAATACGATCTTACATTACTGTGTTTCATCCTTTTAAGTCTATCTTTACCATTGTAATAATGATTTTGAACTCTACCAATTGCAACAATACTATCAAAATGCAATAAAATAAGAGGAATTGATTTTTTAAAATAAAGTATTTGATATAATAAATCTCTTAACCAATTCGCTTCATTATTAGCTGAAGCTAAAGCAATTAGTTTAGCCTCCATTGTGGATTTAGCAATTATAGTTTTCTTTTTCAGTCTCCAACAAACAAAATCACCACCTAGAGTAAAGACATAACCAGTGGTAGAACATGAATCACCTGATAAAGTTTTCCAATTTGCATCACAAAAATGTTCATGTACAACGTGATATTTTTTTATAGACCAAAACAAAATTTTTTTTTCCAATTAAATATCTCATAACTCTTTTTATAGCATGCCAATGATTATTACGTTGCTTACTTGGTAACCTGCAAAGTACTCCTACTACATATCCAATATCAGGCCTCGTGCAATCAGTCACATAGCTCATATGTCCTATTATAATAGCATTTTCCTTTTGATTTACTGCATAATTTTCTCTTTCAACAAGAAATAAGTGAACACTTCAATCAAAAGGAGTAGCGACATGCTTGTAATCATGAAAGTTATATTTTTCCCAAGATTTTCTCAACATGATTTGACTAATCAAGGAAAATTCCATCACATATTATTTATTTTTGTTCCAAGAATAAAATTTGTCTCACCAATATATTTCATATCTTAAGAAAATTTTTAGATTCACCAATAACATTCATGTTAGAGCCAAAAATCAATAATTCATCAACATATAGGCAAATAATATATGAACTTATCAAACTAATTTGTTTTAAAACCATTTTCAATCATGAATGAATCAAATTTTTTATCCCATTGCTTTGGTGAGCCTGATTCATGACATATAGGGATTTAGTAAGTTTACATACTTTGCTATCTTAACATGCTTCAACAATACACTTCGGTTGATCTATATAAAATTTTTCATTTATGTTTTCATTTAGAAAAACAATTTTTACATCCATTTGATGAATTTGTAAATCAAAAATTGCATCCATAGAAATTAAAAGTCTTATGGATGTAATTTTGTTAACGGAGAAAAAGTATCAAAAAATTATAAACCTTCTAGTTGTTTAAAACTTTTTGCAATTAGCCTAGCCTTGTATTTATCAATAGAACCATCCGATTTCAACTTTTTACTTAAGAACCATTTGCAACCAATTGTGTTGCAACTCGATGGTAAATCAACTAGTTTCCAAGTTTTATTAGAAATTAGTGATTGCGTTTCATCATTTAAAACATCTTTCATAAAAATAGAATCATGTGGCGATAATGTTTCTTTCAAAGTTAGAGGGTCATCTTCAGAATTAAACACATAAAAATCAGGACAAAAATTATGTTCTACTCTAGCTCTTTTACTTGTTGTTAACTCAACATCATTATCTTCTTTATTTTTCAATGTTTAAGTAGAAGAACTAGGTAGTGACATAAGATTTTATTCAATACGTTGAATACAACTATTTTTAGAATCAAAAGGAAACTTATTTTCATGAAAAATAACATCACACGATTCTATCACAATATTATTTTCAAGATTGAAAAATCTATAGGTTGTACTATTGATGCATAACTATGAAAATCACAAGTAGTAACTTTCTTACCCAACTTTCTAATATTGGGATCCATTAGCCTCAGAAAGACTACAAAACCCCAAACTCTTAGATATCCCTTACTTGGTTGTGACCTTTCCACAATTCAAAAGGTGTCAATTTATACTTTTTATGAGGCACACGATTCAACATATAATAAGTAGTTAAGATAGCTTCACCCCAAAAATTTAAAGGTGCATGTGACTCAATAAACATGACATTCGTCAATTTAACCAAAGTTGTATTTTTCCTTTATGGTACTGCACTAGATGAAGGAGAGTAAGAAGGAGTACTTTCATGAGTTATTTCCAATGATCTAAAAAAGAATTAAACTCATTTGACTCTTGTTTATGACCTCTATCACTTCAAATTCTTTTTATTTTTCTTCCAAACTTATTTTCGACCTCTTGGAGATACGTTTTGAAATTTTCAAAAAGCATCCCTTTTATGTTACATCAAGTAAACATGTAATAACTTAAAAAATTATCAATGAAATTGATAAAATATCTATTACCTCCATGAGTTAGAATTCCACCATGTTTTCAAATGTAACTATGAACTAATTCTAACAAATCAATTTTCTTTTATCTAAAAAATGAGGCATTTTAGTGATTTTAGTTTTACTACAAACCTCACACTTTTCAAAATTCTTTTTAACCATTGTTATTAATCCTAAACTAATCATGTTTCAACATAACGATCAATAATGATACACAAACGGGCATGCCAAAAATTGGTCGAAGAAAACACATAAACAGATATAGAAGTTTTATTCATCTCAACATTCAACTTAAACATCCCATTACGTGTGTACACCTTACCCAAAAAAGTACCCTTCTTCACTATTAATTATTGATCAGATTCAATAATCAGTGTATGCTTTATTAAAAAGCTAACTAGACATCAATTTTTTTCTCATGGAAGGAGTATAAGGTACATCTTTTATAGTTAATATCCCTTATCGAAGTAAAACACAATTCAACATCTCCTTTTTCAAGAACTTTAATAGTGTGAGCATCACCATGAATGATGGTTTTGGCATCCTCAAAATGAATATATTTTTTGAACCTGTCTTTCTCATAACAGACATGACGGTTTACAACAGAATCAGCCTACCATCCATCAAGATTTTCAACCATGTTTATATCAGTAATCACTGCCACAAAAGATTCTTTGGTAACATTTGCCTTAGTATAGGACCATATTTCTCAAAATTGGCAATATCGAGCAATATTCCCACACTTGCCACAAACAAAGCCTGGTCCATTTTCTTGAACTAGTTGATTTTGCACTTGGTGATTTTCACCATTATTTTTCTTGTGAGGTCTACCGTTATTTTTCTTGAATTTTTTCTTTTTAGGTTTTAAAGAAGTATTTTGTGAGTTTCAAGAGTAGTATTAGTTGAATTAATTAAATTTAACTTCCATATGATTTTGCTTCTTCTTCCATGTGGATTTTCGTTATCAAGGTTTCAAGAGAGAAGTTTCCTTTTGTTTGTGGAGCATAACTTTTTGAATTTCCTTCCAAGAAGGTGAATGTTTATCTACTATGCCACAAACAATAACGTTATTTTCAATTTTTAACCTGTTCGGACTGAAACTCTCCAACAATCATGATACAGACTTGATCTTGGTCTACCATTGATTCGTTGTCCACCATTTGAAAATGAAAAAATCTACTAGCTGCATATTTTTTCACTCCATCCTCTTTGATATCATACTTACTCTACAATTATTTCAAAATATTAATTGAACTAGAGTAAGTTCTATCATAATAATAAAAACAATATAACATTTACAATTCAGAAGAAAATATTGACAGTTATAGGAATGACCATAATACTTTTCCACTTTTATAAGATGAGAAATAGGTTCATCATCATTCATAGAGGTGATGTCTTCTTTATTAAGATTTTTCTCATTTAACACATAAGAAACACTGAGAATACTTTAGTAGAAAAGTACTTTACCATTCTATCTCATAAAATGGTTACCATTGAACCAAAATGGCTTGTTAATGCCTCCCATCTTGACATCCATTTTTTTTAATAGTAGCCATGTTTAATCTCCTTAAAATTGTTAGTGAAAAATTACAATATAATAAACATACAAGATTACAACTTTAAATGAAATGAAGAAACAAAAATCTCTTCAGGCTGAGGCACGGATATCTCGCTCTCTTAAAGGATATTCAAGTCCCTGCAACAA
The DNA here is from genome assembly GCF_001406875.1 of Solanum pennellii. Taxonomy (NCBI): domain Eukaryota; kingdom Viridiplantae; phylum Streptophyta; class Magnoliopsida; order Solanales; family Solanaceae; genus Solanum; species Solanum pennellii. The sequence goes on from NC_028643.1 coordinate 54,052,811, forward strand.
ATATTTTCCCCAGTACGACAGTAGTATTGTTTGACTTATCCCCTCCATGATACAATAGCCTTAACAAAAATTTAACTCAAGAACTCTGGATAAAAGTTGAGCCAAAAGTTACACAATAAAAAACACCTTCTTTAATCTAATAATAACTATTTTAGACAAAATTTATGCACTGTATATTTTTTTGTGTATTCTCTGTATTAAACCATATGAAAATCACAACTATTTATATTAGAAGAAGTCTTCCTAGCAATGAAGAGGAAGACAAATGGTGTAGTAAATTGTAAATATAATGACCTTCTGACTTACATAGGTTACAAAGAATAATTGAGGAATAAATAATGAGATAATGGAGAATGAATGTGGAGAAGTATTGACCCTTTCCCATTCTGCCAGAAACCACAAAGTAATGAACAATTTACCTTAACATTATGATCATCATTCATCACTAATAAAGAATGACAATTAAGTCATACTCTAACCGAAAAACAAAGTCAAAGTAGTTTTGCACCATATGCAATATAGCATAACTTTTGACTTTAGTGAAAACAAAAGTATGTGGAAAACAATTTAATATAATTAAATAACATTAAAATGCTCTCAAAATCTCACAAAACCTACATATCCAATGTTAGAATTCATCAAATTTGGAGTCTATATGAATGTAACAAATGGCTTAGTAATATTTTGGAAAGTTGGAGAATTAAAATCAACCAGTGTCAAGGACTGATAGGGAGGCCTCTTTAGTTGAATATCTTAATGAAGAAGAAGCTTCCTATATTAAAACTCTTAGATATATAACTTACCCTAGAGTAACAGTTTCTATTTTTTGTATTACATATGAAGATGTTCTTGGAGTTATTGCCCCATCTATTGGATTGTTATATCATTAATAAGAAACACATGTTTTGAAAAACAAAGTTGGTATTTTCTTATCATAATACTAGAATATATACAACAAATATTGAGTTGTTGGGTTTTATTAATAATTTTTTTATTCCTTAGAAATTGAGTCTGAGCTCACACAGATCCATACATTTGGAATCAATAATTTGATCATTTTGAATTGTGAGTTGTAGGTATGGTGGAAAGAACTAGATCTAGACTGGTAGAGTACAAGCTTTCAAGGTTTGATGATGTAGTGGATTCTAAGTTTCTCGGACTTGGGTGCGGGTATCCGATACGAACACGAATCCAAGAGCCGTATTCAGATAAATTTAAATTTTTATATTCGGGGGTGCGAATTCGACTATAGATACTGGTGCTTTTATTAAGCTAAAATTATTAAATATCATAAAATATAGTTATAATAATAATAATATTAAATATGTTGTAAAATCCAATACATAAAAACATATCAATTAAAGATGTACAAGTTTAAAAAATAAATTAATTATTACTAGTTACCACAGTAAGTAATTTTAAAAAATTCTAATTACTTTTATTTATTATAAAAAAATTTATCAATATAGTCTAACAGTTAGATGATACAATTCATTAAAGTGTTGTGTTTCATTTTCTTTTCTGAGTAAAGCCTTCTATTCTCCGAAAAGACCCTTAGCCTTTCTACGCCCCTTTTAAAGAGAAAAAAGTTACTCCCTTCTTTTTCAAGAACAAGTGTTCTCTCCATGGATCCTTAATCTCCTTTCCATTCTTGTACAATAATTCTTTTCTATGCAGTAATCAGACCTTGTGACAACTTCGTTGGACAAAAGTCATCTCACTTTGCCGTCCATGAAATTAATCTTTTCTTCCCAATTTTTTGGCTCTGGTCAAAGTATTCGGATCCGATTGAATGAATCCCACCCTTACCCTGCACCCGCAAGTATTTTACTCGAGACGCGTTCCACTTCTAAGCTAAAGTGTTCTCGCCAAATAGAGTGGATGAGCTCCTGCAAAATCATCAAGTAGTTTATAATACCCCAATCAGGATTCAGCGTATGCTTGATTTAATACTTGATAGATTTAATAATCTTGAAAGGGTGACTCATCGAGATGTAGGTGACCATCTAAAAATAGATGACATCATTTCCATTGCGGCTTCGCATAATCGACAGATGGGATCTAGATGGTTGTCATTACTCCTCCAAAGTTATGGCTCTAAAATGTGAGATATATTGTATAGAATGGCTCAGAACTAAAAAGTGGAGTCTGATGCTCTTTGCTTGAATGGCTTTGATAAGGCATGTTACCATTCATTAGGGGAGGTATGTGAAAGATCTGGTGTGGTATACTTAAATTATATAGAGGAGGAGTTTAATATGCTCAAAATGTCTGAATTCTCAGATATTATTCTAGACAAATTTGAATATATCAAACTCAAATGTTTATAAGAAATCCTACTCTTAATCAGTCGTATTTTGTTTCAAGTTTTAATTGAGGATTACAAGAAGAGATGAGTTTTGTTAAGATTTTTAAGCTCACCTCTTTTAGGTTTGACATTGAGTAAGAAATAATTCAAAGTAGGATATTGAGGCTGGCGTTAAGAAGAACAAAAATACCTTAAACCGTATTGGAATGCAGATGTTCTTAAGTTCACTAACATGATGAAAACTAGGACTACCTATTACAGGTTGAGCCCTGACCTTTCTGAATACATGAAGAACAATCACTTGTTATTTTCATGTGGTGATATGTATGGACATGTACATCAATGCAAGAGGAAACAACTAAACTATCTCATAGTAGAACTTGAACATAATAAGGTAATAGAAGAAGCTAATGCAGAGGTTGAGTATATCGTTCGCAATATAATAATTGAAGGTAAGATAGAACAAGACATGCAAGGAGTTGGATCTCTAAGTTCACTCTTACGCAACCATATGGAATAAACCCTATTTTGGTCAAAGAAACCATGAAGAATTGTTATATGGCCATACACGTAGATTTTGGAATCACATACAAGTTAGTTGATAAAAGTATTGTTAGACAGAACGGTCACAAAGTGAGTTGTTATCCTCGTATAAGAGTGAAAGAGTTAGATAGAAACTATGTCATGTGCACTTGACATGGACAAGGGTTTTCTTGGAAGATGCAGGACACAATCCCACTTTATTCCTTTAGGAGGATATGATATAGAACTTTGTAGCGATTGCACTAGCAACATACAGTAATTAATAAGATAATTATAACTAAATATGGATTGTATTAAAAATATAAAATTTTTAAACTCCTTTCAAAAAAAATACAATCATAATAATATATTTAAAAAAAATTTGAGACATAATTGAGTGTTAGAAATCTATAAAAAACAATTTTTGTCTATGATAAAGAAAAGAAAAGTTTGATACTTCAATTAGTACACAGTAAATTCACAAGCATTCTTGCTGGATCAAGCTCCCAGAAACCATGCAAGCTACCAACTCTCTCTTTTGTCATGCGAAAAACAGGAATTTTATGAGAGAACTTGAGATTCATCGATATACATATTGCCACTACTTTGTCAGCCCCTTCTTTTTCCACTCGAACCTTGTAGACAAACATAAAGCCTTTTACTAACGCTAAGAACTTTAAATCTACATAATTATCATAAACATACACTATTTGAACAATCTCATATTCAAAATCTTCTCGATTAGTAACTTTCATTAGTTGAGCACTTCTGTTTTTGTATACTGCCCAAACATCACCTATAATGGGAAGATCTTGTTTAGACCCCTCTTGAAATGTTATGTAGCTACTACATGTGAAATGTTTTTATTAGATTACATTTTTTCAGTTACTATTTATAAATTTAATCATTCCACAACCATTTGGCATTGGTTTATCATGCCACTTATTGTACCTTTAAGGACTAGAAACGCATAAAACCATGCCACATGCAACACAAACTTAAAGGAGAAGATCTATTTAATTTAGCTTCCTATTGTACAAAGGAAATGAATCTTTATCAATGTATATCGCCCAACATTTACCAATTTAAAACTTCTCCGGCGATCTCTTAGAAGAAAATTTTTAAAACTCGGGTTGAGGAATACAATGAGGTACTGATGCAACCCAATTTTCATCAAAATTCACGCAGTCCATAAAATTTGTTGTCTCTCTTTGATCTATGGATGAAGCAGAAATGCCTAATTGGTAGGTAGATAAGGAGGCAGGGTCTAGTTTAAAGTATCCTTATAGAATATAATCATTCTCCATCATCTCTTCAAGAATGCCTCTAGTCTTGATAGCCTCTTCTTTTTTGCAGTCCATCAGTAGTCTAGAACAAAAAAAGATCAATCATTTATCATAAATATGAAAAATTATAAAATAAATCAAATGTTAAACCTTAGGATTAAAGAACCCCACAAAAAATGATAAATGAACACTCTTTGATTGACGAAAACAAAAAAGAACTTGACTTTGATTACTATTTTTTTTAAAATATACAGAAGGTTGATGAAGAAACTTACACTAAAGATGATAACTTGGGTTTTTTGAGAATGCAAATTAAAGTGAATTGAAAGAAAAGTGAGACTGAAGAAATTTTTATATATAGGAAAATTGTAAAGAATATTGAAATACATTATGTCTTGATGAGTACGATCGAGGAGGATTACAAATTTCTCTTAATTGTTTGCAACATTTCACTTGATTTAATTGATGAGTCGGACAAGGATAAAATTTAAGCTTTATTTGGTTTAGCTAGGTAAATTGACCGCGCTTTGCACAATAGTGAACTACATCAATGACCTACTTTTGAACATTTTATGATAAAATGATTTTCAAGTGGGTAAAACCCTTCTATAAATTTCAGAATATTTTATCCAAAAATGAAATAAAATATTTTTTCGAAATCTTAAAACCAAAAATATTTGATTATATGTGTATGCATTTTGTTATTTATTCTTCATTTAACTGTAGTTATTCATCATTAAAGTCTTTAGAAAAGATATGCAATTGCTTTATTGTATATATTTTTATTTTAAAAAAGTGATACAAACATTATATTGATCAATTGCGAGAGTTTTTCTCCTAATCAAGGCCTCTAGATGCAAAATCTAAATATTTTACATCTTATATAATTACTTATGCACTTTATAACTTAATTAAAATTTACAAAAACATATCATGGAGTTCAATTGAATAACATATATCATTTCATTAATTTTGACTTAATAATGTTTTGGCAAGTCGCTTTATTCAAAATCATTCGTAGTCGATGACAATATTTTGATAGGCAATAGACATATTTTGTTGCTTATGTTTCAATCAATATGGTTAAAATTTAATATTTTGTGACTTTTAATAATATGTCTATAAGTAGATAATTATTTCTTCAATTTTTGTTGATGTGGATTCATCCTACTTTTAGGGGTAGTTCATTGATTACAATCTAACATTTGAACCCCCAAACTTTTGATTAAGATTCAGCAAAATACTTATTGTTGTTATGCCTCGGAATTCCAATGACCTAGAATAGAGTCTCACATAATGAATATTGTTAATAATGATGTTTCCAGACCTAAACTAATGTAATAATATTGATTTAGAAGTATGAGAGACTACACATCAAGGACAACCATGACGTTTGGAAATTAGTGAAATTTAACTAGTATACATCCTTAGATCTTGAGAAAGTTTTGGGAGTGTTTTATGAATTCTAAAACTTGTAAAAATACATTAAATAGATAAAATAATGTTCATAGGGTAAAACATCTAGGTCGGACCACCTCAAGGGGTGGTCCTTCAGGAGGACCCAACTATTGGTGAACAACTTGCCTAAGGAAACAACAAATTTCACTTACATAAAAACACTTCACGTCGCGCACTTATTTCACAAAGGAAGATAATGTTTGGTCCACATCCTCAAAATTTTGCGGACTCTACTGTCATCAAATATTAAATTTGAAAATCTTTTGGGAATACCTCTGCGATGCGAACTTGTTTCCTAACGAAAATTCTGAATTTTGAAGTCAAGTTTGACTTCATAAAAATCCAAATTTCGCGAGGGGTCTTTTTATTTTATTTTAGGGGAGGGTTATATATTTATTTTAAATCAGTTTATACCATTTTTACAAACTCTAATTATATCTCCAAATCAAAACCCAAAATATCTTCATTCGGTATCTACCCATCCTCCATTTAAGAAACATTGAATCTTTAAGAAGAATACCAAATCCCTCAAGTTATCTACTGAAATGCGTGGATAAAGTATTCATACGATGTGGATTCTTTTACTCTATTGATTCCTTTCTCGAAGAGGTACATTCAAATATGATTTATAATCACCCAAATTCAAGATTTTTGTCAACAAAAATTGGTGTCCTTCTAAAACTGATATTTTGGGTTAATTATGATAAATTGTGATTACTTATTGTTAAATAAGAGTGAATTTGTGGGAAATTTATGTTGTTTAATGGATGTTGTTTTTATCTATGTTGTTCACCCAAATTCCCTAATTATTCGATCTTGCTTATAAATTGATTGGATATGATGAATGTATCCAATGTTAGGCTTATGTTACTTATGTTATTACATCATGGACTTCCTATTGTCATGTATTTTTGTTTTCGTGACTAATTATTCAAGAATCCATGGATATCTCCCAAACCCTAACCCTAATCATTGGTTTATGTTAATTGATGGCTAAAGATAATCACTAAAAAAACAGAGTTTAGCGACGGAAACAATCCGTCACTTTATGAAGAAAATCTGTCACTAATCATGATTATCGACAGATTAGCTACGGAATATTAATTTTTGCTATTATGCTCGTCAGTAAGCTCTTAGTGACGAAAATTGAGTTTCGTCACAAGTTTAGTGACGTCTTAGTGACGAATAACTTCCGTCACCATATGTTAGCGACAAAAGATTTGTCATTATATTTACGCAATTTTGTTTCTAATTTCATAATTTTATGATGAAAAATGATGTTTTGTCTCAATTTTAGCGCATCATAGTGATGAAACATTTCCATCGCCACATGTTAGCAACGCAAAGACTCATCATTATATATATAGTTTTGTTGCTAATTTCATAATTCATTTTGTTATTTTGGAATAATATGCAACAAAATTTCCGTCGCAACATATTTTGTAACAAAATATTAGGCCTTTAATAATTTTTCATTGGTCCGCCGCTAACATTTTTTTTACAACAACGACCAAATAGTCGCTAAATTTGTTGCTAATATTTCTCTTATGCACTACCGTAATATATTAAATTAAAATAACTAAATACTCCAAAATAAACAAATATTCATATAGTATAATACCCATAAACGATGCTTTCACCTATTCAACTATAATAGGAACAAGATGACTAGTCAGTGCAGACATCATTTTCTGTATAAACTCTCCCATATTTATTGTCGATGTTGAATGAGAAAATGGATGTGGTAATGATGATGACCCACAAAATTTTCTGCCCATAGTAATTTTTTGTTTCAGATCCAAGACCGTATATTCTTCTGTTCTGTTCTCCTCCCACAACTTGGTAATATGCTTCATTTTGATAAATGTCAGTTTGACACAATGTTTTTTCTTTTAATATTTCTTCATATTTTCCTATAATAAATAGAGAAAATGAGAAAGCATTAATGATATGGAACAAACAAAATTTTGAAAGAGAATGCAAAAAATACACAAAGTCATGCTTAATAAAGTGTAGAGAGTTGTAGAGACAATAAGAATAAAGATGTCCCTTTCAGTTAATTTTGATACTATTCCATATGATTATTTAAAGTATACCAGGTGGCTTCTCCAGGGATATAAAGTCTTACGAACCTCTGGAAGTAATTCCTCACTGACATCGAGCCCTACTTAACGTTGAGGAATTCTTCAACCTTAGCCTCCTTCATATAACTGGGAGAGAACCACCCTAGAAAATCCATCTTGAAAAGATCCCAAGTAATAGGACCCCCTCCTAAGGCTCTGCTATCCTGCCACACCTTATACCAAGATTAAGCTACATCCTTTATCTGGTAGGATGCCAACTCAAACTTCTTCACATCAATCAAACCCAATAGCCTGAGCTTGTAAAGATCTAGATTTGGCCATGTGTACCTAAGTTTTCCTTCTCCATCTGTCAACCCAACTGAGTTAACAAGCATCTCTATTCCAGTACCTAGAGCCTAGGGAGAAACTTGAAATACCCTAGTAGTCGCTCCTCCAATCTCCCCGCCTACTATTATACTTGTATTCTTCTTTCGGAAACTTCAAGAGTAGATGCTAGACATACTCTTAACACTATGAAATCCAACATTAGAGAAGGAACGATAAAATAAGAAGAAGGGCAATTTTCTTACCCATCATTCACTCTATAATCAAGGATAGTGGTGCACTTCACTACAATGACTTAGAAACTACTCAATGTGGTTTATGTGAACTTATTATACTCGGAAATTAACCTAGCACTCTGATACAAGCTTTGTCACGACAAAAGTCTAGATCCAAAACGAGACCGGCATTATTGACGTCTCAAAGGTCGCAGACAAGCCTTCTGACGTCTTTCTTACTTTCTCTAGGTTAATTTTAGCGGAAAATTTGAAAATTTTTGTTTCTTAAGATGCTTACAAAATATTCTACTACATACGTAATTGTTCACCATCAACCATCTAACATTAAGATCATCAAATGAAAGAAACCGTTTAGTATAACGATAAAGATGTACTTGCAAAAATGGCACCAATATAATGTCTGGAAAAAACGAGAAAGAAACACTAGTGGAACATACTCCACTAGATCAATCCTACAACTAAGCTAGAATGTAAATGGTCAAGCATCCTCGAAAGCATGAGGGCCTACAAAGTCCGGATGAATGAGCGACGTCTGGATAGCTGCGGGGTTGATCTTGTGGCTCTAGCTTTAACCTGTGCCTGCACCTAAAGTTGTAGAGTATTATAGGGTTAGTACACACTTGTACTAAGTATGGGTATATGCAAGCACACACCAAGGACATGCATGAGTAAGAATAGCCGAATTGAGTTTAGGAAAGTGAGTGAGATTTCCAAATTTGGATTAGAAATGTCAGTGAGTTTTCCAAATTCGAATTATTAAAGTCATGCCATGAGAGTAAAATGCATCATCATACATATCATATTGCACACAACACATAACATATTGCACATAACACATATCATAATTCACATAACACATAACATTGTTCATATCATTCATTCGTATGCCATGAGACCTTGGAATCAAGTACTTGACATTAAAACATCCCAAAAATGAGGTCTCTACATATGGAACCTTATGTAGGGAGTCCGCTCTAGCAAAAATAGAGTCTGCTTCATTCATTCATACGTACTTCATTTCATTTCTTTTATGGGCCAGTGTAAACACCAACTATACCTAGGATGTAGTTTAAGACATTCATAGGGTTCGTTGGGCAATGACTAATAATGACCTAATGTCAATACTTGAATCTAACTCACCTCTTGATTATGCTATCCTAATACCTTTGGTATCATTTATTTCATTATATGCATCATTTGAGGATGGCCTCATTTATTAATTGGGAACTTTAACTTTAACCGACATAGATCATGTGAGCATCATGAAATCTAGTGTCATTAAACCCCATACCAAATAGAGGTGGAATCACCGTCCAAAGTTACCCAAAACATGCTAGCGTACAACAGAATTGAACCCTGCCAGATCCTTATATTGGTAGTATAGGTGCAAAGACTAGGAGATATAAGGAGACCCATACCCGGCATGCCGGAATGTATCAGCTCATGAGAGTTACGTGAGCATGTATTGGCCGCTTATCAAGACATGATTTCATGGTCGCTTATTTTGCGAATCACTTTGCTAGTGATATCGTCCCATCGTACTTGTCTTTTAATCAATGTAAAAAGTTCATGCATAATGTGAAAATGTTCTTTTGGGATGAGACATACTTATATAGGAGTTTTGCCGAAGGGCTTATTCGGCGTTGTGTGCAGGAAGTAGAGATAATGAGTGTTTTGGAGGCATGCCACTCCTCGACTATGGGTGGGCATCATAGTGGTATGCAGACAACCCATAAAATCTTTCAATGTGGCTACTATTGGCAAACCATCCACCAAGATGCTCATGAGTTTGGCAAGGCATGTGATAGGTGCCAAAGAGATGGAGGTGTTTCTAGACAACAAGAACTCCCTTTAAATCCCATTCATGTAATTGAGTTGTTTGATGTGTGGGGTATTCTCTTTATGGGCCCCTTTTTGAGTTCTCATAGGATGAAATATATTCTTTTGGTTGTTTATTATGGGTCAAAATGGGTGGAAGCATAGCACTTGCAAATAATGAAGGAAAGAGTGTCACCGCGTTCTTGAAGAAGAACATATTTTCCAGATTTGTCACCCCAAGGGCCATTATTAGTGATGGTGGATCTTACTTTTGCAAGAAGTTTTTCGCACGATTGTTGAACAAATATGGGGTTCGCCACAATGTGGCCATGCCATACCATCCTCCGACTAGTGGGTATTATAAGGTGTAAAACAGAGAATTCAAGCAGATTCGGGAAAAACGGTGAATGCGAATAGAACGGATTTTTCAAGTAGGATTGATGATGCTCTTTGGGCCTACATGAAATCATACAAGAATCCCATAGGTATGTTCCCATATACAAACTTGTATATCAGAATGATTGTCACTTGCCGGTTGAGTTAGAGCATAAGGCCATGTGGGCAATGAAGAAATTGATAATGGATTGGAATGAGGTTGTGGAAAAGAGGTTAGATGGGATGAATAAGCTTGATGAATTTCGCTTAAAGGAATATGAAAGTTCATCCCTCTACAAAGAAAAGATGAAGAAGTACCATGACCAAAAGATTGAGAAGAGAGATTTTGTGGTTAGGATTTTGTGCTTTTATTTAACTCCAGGTAGGGCTTGTTCCCGGTTAAAGTCAAGTCCAAATGGACTGGTCCGTTCTTTTTCATCTATGTTTTCCCTCATAGAGTGGGTTGAGTTGGAGAATAAAGAGGGTGTAAGGTTCAAGGTGAACGGGAAACGAATCAAAATGTACCTTTGGCATGCTAAAAAGGCGAATGAAGTGATCGAGGCATACCATCTTGATGAAATCTGAGTAATCAATAGTCCTACGTCGTGCCGCGACGTTAAATCAAGCGCTGATTGGGACGAAACCTAATATGTATCCTCTAGCCAATAATAGTTTTATTTCATGATTTTATTGGTGTAGTTGCATTATTTATGTTTTCCTCACTTAATGTAGCATATTAATTTTCTTTTATTTTTTTTAAGTGTTGGCTAGACAGTGAACTAGGGTCCGTGTCTAAAAAGTGTCCAAAAAATACAAAAATTAGCTTATTGGGTGTTCAATGTGCAGTGACCAAATACCCAAAAAATTGTAGAAAATTACTCTGGTGCACTGATCGACAGACCAATCGACGGACAATCATCCTTTCGATGGACCGTCGATAGGGTCCGTAGATCCTAGGTTGGTTTCATCATTTTTTTTCTAAGTTAGGGAAAATTCGACAGGGCAGTCGGCGGACTGTGGAATGACATACAATCTGTTGACTTCTAAATGTCAGCTCCTCCGACCTACTACCCGACTCGACACGACCGGGTATATATTAAATTTTAAAACTTTAAAGTTACCCACCCTTTTAAACCTTCCCCAAAATTGTTTCCCTCATCATTTCCGTTATACTTACTAACTTCCTCACCAATTAACTCCCATTTCTATCAGTCAGATTCTCCTGTTCCCCAAACTCCATCAGTTTCCCAAATCCCTTCTCTTCCCTAATCTTCCATCTTCATCTGTCTTCTGCCCGATCGGTGTTTCAGCTCAGTCTTTGGTGTTTCGTACTCGCAAGAATTTATCCCCTCATTCCCTCCACTATAGTATACAGGTATGTCTTTCCTATTTGATCTATGTACTCTCGTTGCTTTACATAAAAAATTGTTTGAATACGATTGTTGGTCTTGAATTTGGGACACAGTGTGATGCTTAAAATCTTCAAATTTAATCCAAAGTTCCTTAGAACAATGAAAGTGAAGGGGATGGGGGTTTATTATCTAATAATTGTAGTGTTTTGAGTGTTGCTGTTTCCGACAAAAGTTTTGATAGTCTGTGAGAAACTATGTTTAAAACTATGATAATTCATGCCCTAGGAATGATGAAATGTTTTGTTAACCGCTAGAGGAACTTAATATTTATTAGATTTCCCTTAACTTGTTCTTTGGTGGTAAAAATGGCTGCCAAAATTCTGTCCCTGAAATACAGAACTAGACCCCATCGACAGACCGTCGTTGAGGTCCGTCAACAACTTCTCCCCTAATTTATCTAAGTGTCTACCCACGGGTGTAAACGAAGGTTCGTCGACCCAGCAACGGACTATCCTTCATGACTGTCAACTCTATCAGAACCCTTATTTCTGAAGTTCCTCAAAACTTTTCTGAGGGTCCATCGATGGACCCCCACTAATGGACCGTCGTTTAGTTTACAGTCCATCCTTCAGGTTCGTCGTCCTTAATAGAAACTATTTTTTTAAGAATCCAAAAAAGTTTGTAAGGGTCAATCTACGGAACACCAGCGATGGACCGTCATTCCATCAACCGTCCGTCCTGCACTTCCGTCGTCTCTAAGAGAACCCTTGTTTCTACAAATTCTAAATAAATTTTCTATGTTTCCACCGACAAACCCCCACTGACGGATAGTCATTCCACCTACGGACCGTCGATGAGGTCTGTCAGTCAGTTCAGTACTTCTGCATCACCACTCTGTTGGTGTTTCCTCCTCTGTGTTTGATTCTTTTGAGTGTGTTGCATACTTACATTGGTACTAATAACCTCTTCTTCCAGGTACACATGGCACCCAATCAAGACTTAGTCTACATTCAAGGACGTTCCAAGTCTGTCACCCCTTCCAACTTGTTGGTGATTGGGTCATCCGACGATGAACATGAACCCGAATACGTGCCCCCAGGCACTCAGAGCTAGGACCTCTCGAAGCGCGCCCAAGAGGGTGTCATCCTACGTTGTCACTGCCTCCCAGTCAGATGAGGGGTGCACAGTTACCGGCACATCATCTGGGTCAGATGCAGTTTCTAAGAGAGAATATGGCTCTACAGAGTCTTCCGAGTCTGAGGAAGTTTCATCTTGACATTGGGATAGTTCTCCGCTACATCAGTCTGCTCTGCCTCATATGTGGAGGCTGACAGTGCGGATTCTACTCCAGCACCCCTGACCAATGTCCCCAAAATCGGTTGCTGATCAGCCCCACGAATGGTGTGTTAATGGAAAATATCAGATATACAGGGATACAAAGCTTATTAACGACATGGGGGTCATGACTCGGACTCTGACAGTCGAGCGGCTAGTTCTTACCGAGAGTATTCCTACGATGCTAGTTATACATGACCTTCTCTCCTTCCATCGGCTACAGTGGACGGCTAGGAGTTTCGGCCGTTACAGCGAGGAGATGGTTCAAGAGTTCTACGTCTCTTATGTGGCGACTATCATGGCTAGATTGGATAAGCGGGATAACTCTGCCAAACACACACCACTTAAGCATATTCGTGTCCGTGGCAAGATGGTGGATATCTCTTTGCCCACCATTCGCATATTTTTATATGGTGCTGACACTGATGCCACAAGGACCCCCCTCTCTCCCAAGTTTGACTATCGGTGGAAGCTGGTGAAGGACGACCATTTCCAATGTGAGAGAGTGCTGAGAGAGATCACCTAGAGGTCTATACACAAGAACATCTTCATAGATACCAAGGGTGCTGAGTGGGTGCTGGATCCCAAAAGAGGTATAAAGAAGTCCAACACCACATTCACAACAAAATTCTTATGGATCTTAGATCGTCATTGCCTCTACCCCAGTGCTGCTTATAAAATTGTTTCATAGGATAAATCAGTACTCATAGCTTCCATGGTTACTGGGTTCGAGGTAGATTTCGTGTGGCTGTTACAGTCGTTCATTTATGTGAGGGCCTTTAAGGCCACCACTACTTATACCTTCCCTTGCATGATTTTTTAGTTGTGTAGGTCTGCTGGAGTGCCTGTGTGGCACATTGATGTTCTCAAGAGCCCGACTCGCATATTTGATATCGGGTCTCATCCGGGATGAGGCCAATGAGTTGGCTCCCAACAGAAGGCCCAGAGTTGAGGTGCAGCCGCTTGGTGCGAACTTGGAGGACACGGTAGAGAAAGACCGTGGGGATGATCAAGCTACATCAGAGCCTACCTTTGAGTCTATCTCGGGTACTATCACAACTCTGATCTCCTCCCGCTCCACCCCTTCTGTAGCACTGGTCCCGATTGCTAGGGTCCAAAAGTTAAAGGCCCATATGGCAACACTTCAGCATCATATCTAGCGTTGGATGCAAAAGACCATTGTTGAGGCGGAAGAGCGAATCAAGAAAAAGATGGCCCAGCGGACTGAGAGGCAGATTATGGAGGTCCACCAGTGCCTTGATGCATTTGAGTTGTGGGTTGTCGCTCAGCCAGCCCCTACTATGGATTTGACGACTCTCCAGGCTTCTTTGGCGAGTCTGAGAGCATATATGGATGCGATACAAGAGTCCTAGGAACCCGAGTCTGAGGCCCCAGCTGTGAATCCTGTTGAGGATACGGTGATGGCTTCAGTGTTCTCCACCACTTCTGCGCCATCACCTCATCCACGTCACTAGACACGGAGGCACTGATATAGAGAGGATCATGTGACTCGAGCTAGGAAGAGAGAGCGTATAGAGTTTGAGGTTGTGCCTCGCTGATTGATGAGGAGGCCCCACTGAAGAGGGCTCAGGCGGTGGCTGTGGGGGCGTCTAGCTCCACGATTGCTTATGTTGAGATGAGCACTACTAAGGGTGGTATTATTGATGCAGACACTACTGACAGTGTTTTTACTACAGAGGGAGTGGGTTTCAAGAAACCGAACCCGCCATATTGTTGATTATCGATGTTATGTGCCTCAAGTTTTCTTCACCTACCACTCAGTTTAATATTTTATGCATTGGGGACAATTGCATGCTCTTTTTTTGGAGGTGGGGTAAATGGAAAGTGAGTTTTAGGGTGAAGACTTAATATCCTAACTCACTATCCTCTCTTAGGGTTTTCTTGCCTGTGTTCTTTTTTCCCCCAAGAGATTGTTTACTTACCTGTTGAACCGGCACGTTAGTATCTTGTACATAGTATTTATATGAAATCTAAAGCATGATGGCTAAATAAAATGATATCCTGATTTAAAGAAAATGTTTGCACGATTAGGCATAGCGAATGATTAATGTGTGGCTCTAATCATGACATAGAGATACACCACTACATAGCCCTCAATCTTAAGCTCAAACTAGGTGTCTGATAAACTGGTAGGGTTATGAGGTGTTAAGTGAGAGTGAGTAAAGTTGAATATTCCACCATTGGTACTGAGCTAGAACATTCTGGTTTGTCCACCTAAAAGTAATATGTGATATACAAATAGGAAAGGATCATAGGCCCTTGTTCAAAGATATCAACTCTTTAGTCTAGATAAAATATAACCAAATGAAATTAATACCTTCTTGATCCAAATGATTTGAGCTTAAAATGGTCCTTTCTTTTCTACCAAAATTTATCATTTCCGGAAACAATGTGAGGGCCCTGGTCTCTCATTAGACATGTGTACCTCAGCTAATGCCAAAAGAATAATTTGAGGGTGTATAATGAAGAAAAAAACCTCGTCTTGGCCCAGAACCAACCTTGGGTATTATGTGCCTTGATCTATGGCAAAGCCATGAGCTGAGAGTGTCTATTATGAGGAATTCTTCTGAAAGTTGGGTTGAAAGAATAAAGAGAGCGAAAGAAGAAAAGAAAAGTGAGTCAAGCAAAGTTTAAATCAAGTGAAAATTTTAAAAAAACAATTAAAAAAAAGTCATTTTATAAAAAAGGAGAAAGAAAGGAGAAAAGCAAGGCAAAAGAATATAAGAAAATTAAGTATAGAGCGGAATAAACGACGAAAAGGTAGGACTCTTAGACGTTATGTCAAGGAGGCAACAAGTCACTACAATGCATCCAAATATACCCTACCTCACTATGAGCCTATGTTACAAGCTAAGAAAGTCCTATCGTGATCCTGAGACTCTAATATTATGAACATAAAGTAGTGAAAATAAGGGAAAGCCTATAGAGACAAAGGTCGAATGAGGTGAGAAGTTGTTCTGAGAGTGAGTGTTGAAAAAATAATCATTATACTCAAACTGAAATCACTGTGTAAAAAAAGAGGATATTGTTTTAAAAGAAAGGACACTAGTTGTAATACTAGAAAGTTGGCACCTTCGTGAGAGATAAAAGAAGAGAGGTGTCGGTGCGTGGTGATTTTGTGTCATGGTCTCATCCACAGAAGCGAGACTAATAGTCATACCATGCATGAACATAATGAAAATAATCGGGATTTATAGCCAGATGATTGCGAAAGTTAAAATAAGGATACTTTTGTACAATGGTTTTTGTGGTGAGTCACAGTGCGTCGCTTGAGGTCAAAGAAAAAATTTTAAATTGAGGGTGTTGATGTATCGTGGTTTTAGGGTACTTTTAATTCTTTTTCCTGAAAACTAGTGTGTGTCAAAGGCTTCTTTGAAGTAGTTTTAACTTATTTTTCTTTGTGTTTGCAGGAAAAAACTATCAAGAATGAAAACGTTGAAGATGTGTTGAAAGCTACAGAAAAGATGACGTACGGAGCCATCAACGGTCCGTCGACCCATTGATGGTTTGTTGACCCATCGATTGTGCATAAGTGGCAACCGTCGCCATGAAGATGTTATGCTGCTAAGGAAAGATGGGGGAATTCTGACTAATTGTGGGCCTATGGGAGGGATGACGGTCCGTCTTCTCATCGATAGACCATCCGGGTGATCTATTGTTGTTAAAAGAATGTAGCCCTAGTACCCTATTTCAAATGATTCTAAGTGTGGAGCAACGAAGGCCACCGACGAACCATCGTCTTGTAAACAGACCGTCGTCTTGGATGGTAACAGAGAAATGGAGAAGAAAGCAGCTGAAAATTGAGTTGAAGTATGGACCGACGAAGGTGTCAACGATCCATCATTGCCTCGACGGTCTGCCAGTCAGGTCATCGACACGAGACACGTTTTTTGACAGATTTTCCTTATTTAGGTTTTCCTTTACATTTAGGATTCTTTTATATAAATAGGACTAAAAACCTCATTTTGGGGGTTAGACTCTTTGTTAATTTTGAAATTTGTATTGTTGTGTTGTTGAACTTTGGGTTTGGGAAAATACACCCCTTTTTTCTAGATTCAATTCATACAGTATTTTGATTAATTCAAGTGATTTTTTGGATTTTCTTCAAAAAATTTTAAGTAAGTAAATAAATTCTTGTCTAATCAATATGAATTGCGTAATTCTTAACATGGGTAACTAAATCCACAGTTATGCTTGTGGGAACCATGGGTAATTAACAAAGTAGAACTAGCTAAAATACCAATTCTAGAATAGTGTCTTGCATGTATTGATAATTCTTTCGTTTAGAAGTCTTTTTAATGGTGGCCAATGTTAGAACTTGACTTCTTGCTACTTTTCATACAAAGGAGGTAGATAATAAGAAAAGAATTATCAACGTAGACATAGTATACACTATCTAATAGGCTAGTCTCGATTGGTGCGAAATAGTAACTAAGCCATACATCAATTATGATTCTTAATATTAGGTAAAAGGTAAGGTTTTGTAAAGTACACAGACGTAGCTGGACCAAGGTTCGGAGTAAAATTCACTAGTGCTGGACCAGGGAATTATGGATACAGAACTTACAACTTTGCATGCAAGACACTAGGGAAGATTTTTTATAGCTAGAGTTACAGTGTTATGAACCTATGCGGAACACCTACACCCTAGTTTCTCTCATCATTTGATAAATATCAAATATTGGGACTACCTACTTGTTTACAAGACTGAATTAATTACATTTTTACGCAAAATCCCCCCATTAATTGTTTGTTTTTTTGAAAGGACTTGATTAATAGAAGTAATCGTAGATTAAGGTTAAGTCTAAACCATTTTCCTCGTGGAATCGACCCCAACCTAACATTTGGGTTCATTACTTGATACGACCGCTTATACATTTTTAGGGAGTTATAGTTTGAGCATATTAGGCACCTACCAATGTAACAGGCAAATCATAACAATTAGGAAGTACCATTAGTTTCAACAAGATCTAATAAATCCAAGAGAAAGTCTGAATTCTGAAGTGTTGTTGCATAGGTTTGAAAAAGACAAGATAAAAGTACTTTAAGTTACTTTTGATGGGTAATCAAACTTTTAAAATTCAACTTTCTCTTTAATTGACATATGTTTACATTATTTAAGCATTCTCATATGTAATTTCATCATGGAGTGTATAACAAATTTTTGGGTGATCAGAAAATACTTAGCTCTCTCTAGATCTTATTTTCTTCACGCTTGTTAGGTAGAAGACGCTAGGTATTTCATTATGATTAGCAAGGTAAGACGTAGCCCCCCCCCCTTGCTTGCACTTGTCCATATTGATATATTTTATGTTTCATACAAGGACACTAGACACTTTCCAGTGATGAATTGGCGGGAAAAGAATTACTCTTACTGGAGGAGCAGTCTTTTGGGAATCTTCCTGGAGGAGCATTCTCTAGATAAAGCTTGTGAATAAGTTGAATGGCTCCGAAATGTCATGAAATATACTTTTTAGGCCCAAATATTTGGCATCATTATGCACACACTTTGATAGTCAAGACGCATGGAGACCCAAATGTCAATGCCCGATGAAACTGACAATGGTATTGTTGATATAATATTCAAATCGAGTGACTACTACGGGGTGATGAATGAGGAGGGTCACTAAATTATGATTTGCAAGTTTTTTTGAACGAGGTCTTATATATAGCACATTCACTCAATCTTCTCAGAGAAGATATTCTCCAAGGAGACGTCAGAATAGAAGCGTATGACTTTTTACGGTCTGTGATGATGTCATCAATGATGATGATTGTAAATAATATGGTTCAAAATTTAAATCCAAATAGATGGTATGGTTATGTGTCTTTATAAAGGGACTCCTGGTTATAGATCGAGGTAGATTCTCCTATTGTTCGGGTATGGGTCTAATTACCAGATTTATCATACCATTGTCATACATGGTATTATTTGAGACATATTGAATTACATGTAGGAAACCCTTTATATCTCTATACTGCTAGTGATTTTCGATAGACCTGAAATAGGAATCTTTTTAAAGTTTAGAATTATAAGCCTAGAGGGGATAACACAAACCGACACCAAAAGCACTAAGCAAATTAAAGAGAACCCCAGAAGCACAATATTGATGACAAAAAAATCAAACTAGGGACAAATTAACAAAGGACCAGAAAAATCATATAGATAGGAAAGGTGCATGAAGAGGAGAAGACTAGCATACTTGAGGATGAACAAATGGGGACCGAAATGCAACAGACAAGTCAAATATCTAAACATGTGCCTTTAGAAAGTTCTAAAAATTTGCTTCAAAAGATTTGCAGTTATATAGACAAATAGATAAATAAGAAGAAAAAGAAGAAGACTTCTACTGTATCAGAATTGATTTAGGCATTCAAATGTAGATTGTGGAACAAGAAGAGTACTAAAGCAAAGAACAGAGGGAAAGGAAAGATACAAAAGTATTAAACATTGAAAAAGATACTACTAAGATTCCAGAAATTCATCACATCTCAGACAAGGAGAATGTTGTACACAACACCACAAGTATTCAAGAACATAGCAATAGCAATATGGAGATGAAAACTAGTTCTCAAAGATTTCAGACTCTTAGAATAGGTAACATTAACAAAATCCCATCAATGATATGGATATAGACAACATAATTCAAGAATCACACAAGGAATTTGGACAAGATCTTTAATTTTACATTCTTTAATTTTTGAACAAAATGAGAAGGTTTTGTAGATTTTGTAAAGGAAGTTTGGGACAATGGGATCACGAGAAACCCGATGTGTAGATTACTAAAAAAACTCAAAAACTTTTCTAAAGATCTTAACAAATGGTCAACAGAACGCATTGGAGACATTTTTGACGTTTTTAAACAAAAGGAGGAACACAACATGTTAATGGAGAAGCAATATATGAAGTGAATAATCCCGATCACAATAGAATGCTTTTTTCATAATTATCAGGTTGATCACATTAAATGTTTGAAGCTTCAGGATTCTATTCTGATGGTTAGGAAAACTTATAACTATTACTATTGTTGCCGTTTAAAATAAGACGAATACAGCTAGAAGTAGCGGAGAATGTTAAGGTGATGGCATTTGAAAGGACAAATGCACAGAATAATGTTTTCCCTTAATTGAATTGTCATCCCTTTGATAGAGATGCTAGTATGGCTTTAAGTACCTCCAGGCAATGTTAAGGCGGGTAGCTGTCATTATCAGAGTTTCCACATCGATATGAATTTTAGATGCATTGATTATCTTTTTGAGTATTCTTTCATCGCGCCTAGATCTGTCTTCATGTGTATCCGTCGACTACATCCATGTAGGTAACATCATCATCCTCAATGACGGGAAGGACTGCAAGGACCAACTTTTTTGTGATGATTCTGCGCGTATCATAGAATACGTTATCCATATTTAGGCTATTATGCATCAAAATATTTGATCATCTTTTGTTTTCTCCTGATGAAACATTATTTATATAGGAAAACAATTAGACTTATGTTAATGGTGAAGCCTCTGTTGAGTCTTTGTTTTTGGAATATAGACAAGTATTCAAGGAAAACTATAAGACTCAAGTGTGTAGAAGAGAGGTTGGTGCATCAGAAAAAATAGTTTCTGAGGAAAAATAAAGAGAATGAACAATGTTCTCACAAAGTGTTTAAAATAAGAGTGAGCTAGAGTTTTTTTTTTTAGTATTGTGCTCGTCACTATTTCTCATTATAGTGGACATGAGCAATTCAATACACTAAAATTGAATTTTAAGGGAAGGTCCTAATTTATTAAATATTTATTGCCTGTCGTTCTTCGCAGCAGGTTCAATGTTAGTTCCAATATTATTTATTTTTTCTACTTACCAAATTCACTCAAATTATGGACTTGTGAGTCTTGTAGATGAAATACTATTATATATCATATCAAGCTTGTAAGTTAACATGAAAAATAGAATAATAACCTCCTAAAATAGAGTAAATTGAATTAATGATGTATACTTGAATCATGTTATGTTATTTTTTATTAAGAAACATATTAAATTATATATACATTTTTGTATTAAATACTTTTAGTAGCATGTTAGTTAACTACTTATTCAATGTTACCCATCAATAGTTTTACTTTTTCTTTTCCATTATTAAGCTACTTAATCTTTTCTTTTTTCTGGCATGGTTATATTAGTCTGCCATGTAATATCTTGTTGGAGGGGACTTCTTTTAGCAATGTAAAGTCCGATGTAACATCCTCGTCGATATCATCCCGCATACAAAAAGACCCCTTAATCCCTAAGCTTCAATGGAAGTTAGATCAATCTAAATAGGTTATAGATGAAACTTACAATAAAAATGGTGATTGGAAGCAATTCAAATAAGGTAGTGAATTTCACATTGCTCTTGGATACTACAAACTCACAATTTTAATTGCGGCTACCTAAGCATCTTGAACTCTAAACTTTCGTTGCCGTACTATTGTTGAAACTACATAAGTGTGGATGTGGGATCCATACTGTGTTTGACTAATCGATTTTGAGTACATTGAAAAAACATTACAAAGAAATTTGAGACATATGTAGGCAGTTATGTAATAAACACAAAACTAAGGTTTAAATGAAGAAAATGGAATAGTGTGTCCTTAAAAAATGTTATGTCAGTCCCTTCCTTTATTTCCTTATGGGATTCTTCTTTGAGTAACATTTTCTATTCAAACTACCTTGTATAATATCTCATAATTTAGACATATAACTCTATTTTAAATATTTGAATTATCTTAGGGCATGACGGGTCTTTATATGGAGGGGTGGGACTGGAATAATTTGCAAGAAACACTAAACAGGGCATGTCCTTTCAAGGCTTTATCTAACCTATCCTACTCTACCCATCGTGCTCTAATTTCCATCACTACGTGAAATAACTTGTAAAGTAGGCCTAAAATTTGATACAAGATTTATGTTAAGCTTGCAATCACAATGACAAATATTCGTTATATCTATCAGATTGATAAGTAATCATCTATTATAGGGACTTCAGATAGCAAAACGATAAAATTGAAAAAAGCTGGAAATTATGTCCAACATCAAACACATTGCTTTCTATTTAGAACATATGTTTCCAATTTTTGGAAATGTGGTACTGATTTTACGGTTCAGATTTTGTAGATCACTGAGCAGTATATGTTTAGGAAGGGAAATAGGAACAACATCCGCCGGTCACGTGCTAAATGGGAGTCAATAAGACCCATTATGGTTTTGCTTAAGTTTCCTCTGTAGATAATTTGAGTTACCTACTAGATTTTTTTTACACCACCTGTAACGACCTGTTTAGTCGTGTTGAGCAGCAGATTTTATTTCTGGAAAAACTGTGTGAGTCGACGGAACATACGACGGACCGTCATGGACACGACGGGCCGTGAGGGTGTCTTGTTCCAAAAGACTTAGACTTCTGAAATTTGGGTACTGAAAATCGACTCTCTGAACTTGGCGACNGATTTTGGGTCGTGACACCACCGAGGAAATCTAAGAAAAGGCCCCAAAAATAGTGTCTATTCTTTAAGGTCGAGCAATGATAGTCGTCCATCTTATCAAAATTAGTGCACATATAGTCGTAGGTCACTGATTTCGTCCATCTGTAACTAACAAAGTCTCGGTCATTATCATTATATAGATTATGTCTAGATAAAATAGAACTATATCTAGATAAAATAGGGCAATGAGTTATTAGAATGAAGGTACGAGTTCTACACTTCTCCCTATGGAAAATAACCTTAGTTTCCATGTCACGGTGTATTAATATTCACAAAAAAAAAATGATTTTGTTCTTTGCGATATATTCAGTATCTTTCAACTCTACTCCTAACTTTTGGCAAAATCATGAATTTCACTAAGAGTTGCGCGTTAAAAATTGTATTATATATAGTATAAACATCGGATTATTTAGGGTCAATTGACCATCCTCTGATGGTTGTAGCTTTCACATCCGGAGAGCACCCCGCAGATGTGAGTGGCGTCGGCGTCCTCTCATAGTACTGAGACAAGCCTTTGGCATTCTTCATAACATATCATAGGCTAAAAATCGGTTAAAATTAAAAATTTTAAATATACTACATGAGGTATACTAAGACCTCTCACATAGAAGTTTACTCAGACTTCTCTTAAAGCATCATAATAAACATACATAAGATAGTCTGAAAACTCTCTGACAAAAACTATCTAAAGAGTACGAATATTGGACTTAGCCAATACAATTTCAATATGTCATATGGCCTTACTAAAATAGAATCCAATAATAAAACAGAATAAAATATTATGTCTTAAACTACTATAGTCTTCATAGTTAGAATAATGATGAGATAGCATCCCGGAACATGAAGATCTACCAACAATTGGAGAAATAATTCCAAGCTTCTTCAATCGACCTTTTAAATCTTTAACGGCCGGACCATAGATTTGTAGTTACATAAAGCATAGGTATTAGTCAGTCATATGTACTAAGTATGGGTATATGCATATAAAAATTTAAGGACATGCATGAAAAAGGACAATTTATTTAGAAAGCATGGTAGGTCATATGAAAGCCTTCAAAGCACATACAAGAGAGTATATCAAGATAAGAATCACGACAACATAAAACATAATCATAACCAAGGATGTATCAGTATAAAGTCATATTAACATTTTCATATTCATTAGTTCATAGCAACAGAATATACAAAACAGTTACTAGTAATCCCATCCCAAGCCTACAAGCGTAATGATCGTGCGAAGCCCCATAATCCCACATAATCAAGTAAGAAACATAGGATACCATAAGTAATGCTATGCTTCATTCAAATTACATCATAAATAGTCATTACTAAATATAACAACATATACCAATAACAGGTTCATCATCATAGCCGATATCATATATGAACAACATCATATATCATAATCATTATACATTTTATATTATCATGTTACATGAGAACAATCTCCTAGGACTTCCCATAAAAAAACTTGTGCAATGTTTAGTTATAATCCCATACTCCTACTTTTACTAAATAGACTCCTCAAGTCACCGTAGATAATGTCCATTTACTTTAGTATGGAATTTTTACTTCGCCTTAATTTAAATTAGACCATGTGAGCACATCATGGAATCCGGTTTGTTGAAACCCTAGAGCAAAAAAAGGTGGTAAACTTGCCAAGGTAGAACAAAAACATGAACGTAGCATTCTAGGTGGATCCACTAGCTAGTATTCGTATGGAGGCAACATTGTTCGAGAACTAGGAGATATATTTGACACTCATAGTTCCACATTACATGGAAACCTCTATTGCATGAGAGTCATTGTGAACTTACTTTCCATCTTTTGAAGGGACACTTCTCATATCTAGTTCATCGGTGCTAAGCTAAACTCCCTTTTTGAATTGCCTTTATGTTATCATTAATCAAAAATCTTATCATAGGCCATAGGAGATTAACTTCTTGTATAAACATGATCATAAGCTCATTTGTTTTAGGATGGGAATTTCCTTTCATCACAACCCTTCATAAGTAAGATCGACATATCACAATCATATTGTGTAAGACATACAAGAGACATTATCAAACTTTCATCATCATATACTTACCATGATCTCAAATTTAACATATCCATAGCTCATTATATATACATAGCAAGATCATACATACTTTAATTGCATTAAAACATCAACTATAGGTCAACATCAATATAATAGAGTAATCATGACTTTAGAAGACTTACCTATTGCTTCCAACAATCTTCATCAAGAACTTAGACTTAATTCATAACAATCATCCCATATTATAGAGAAATATTCAATAACATAACCATTTCGAACCACTCTAGTCATACACAATACCGATTCATAGTTAGGGTGAAGGGAAATGGTTCATTCATGAGTTAATTCATGTTATAGTTCCAATCAAAAAATTTACATGACATTAAGTGATAGATATAACATAATCAAATCCATGCTTCACTCAGAAACCAACAAAACCAAATCAAATGTTCTTCAATAGATACTTAATTATCCATATCAAATCATAGTGTTTCATTGTTAGTCATAACTCTCGAGTTTGGAAGAAAACCCACTTATAGAGTAAAAACCCTAGGAATTTGAATTGTTAGAACTGGTCTTTAGAAGATACTCTTGGGAAAAGGAATCCCAAGATTGAAGAACGCATTCATTATTGAAAATTATTCCACGAACTTTGAATTAGAAACATAGAGTTTTCGTATTTTTCCTTAAGATTTTCTTATTCTTCAATGGTAGTGGAATTGAGAGAGAGTTTTGAGCGAGATGAGAGGGATTATTTAATTCTAATTTAGATTGAGTAAAAGTGGTTTAAAACTGACCTAAAACAATTATAAATTCATCCTCTAAATACCCAAAATACCCCTCACTTAAATAGGTTATTTGGTGAAGTTTAATTGACTTAGTAATGACGCGGACGAACATAGGAAAAGGTTGCGCGTCGCATAAGAAATGCCAATTATTTTTTTGATAATTTGGGTCGAGGCAGTGATAATTCTGGACGAATTTGAAGGCCCCGCGTCACAAGTCAATATTTTCTCTACCCAGTGCTTCTTGTGCGCCGCGTAAGGGGCTTCCAATCTTAGTTGTCTTAAGTTTCTTTAGCAGCTTGCTCGGCAATGTTTGGGTCCTCCTAAAGTACTCTTCGGGCAGTCCTTGGGGAGTCGTGATTGGACATTTGGACCCTTTTACTATTTTTCCACTATTTAAAGTCTTTTCAGAATTTTTGGACTTGATTTTAGACTCCCAAACCTTCACCAAACACAGGGACGTATTCTAGTTAAATTTAGCTAGTTTCCACACGTCAATGTCATTCTTTGTCGTTTTGGCTCTAAAATTTTCTAATTGGATTTAATACAGTAATAGAGGTCTTGAAATAGCATTTTAACCATTATTTAATAGACGAATCTCTACTCTAAGTCATGGAACTTCCGGAGTGTTACATTATCCCCCACTAACGAACATTCGTCCCTTAATGATACTAAAATCTCTTAGAGAGAAAGTATAGACTCAACAGTATCAGCCCAACCAACAACAACATACAATCATAGTAA
This sequence comes from Solanum pennellii, assembly GCF_001406875.1. Lineage (NCBI taxonomy): Eukaryota > Viridiplantae > Streptophyta > Magnoliopsida > Solanales > Solanaceae > Solanum > Solanum pennellii. The sequence goes on from NC_028643.1 coordinate 54,079,007, forward strand.
GTCACCGTTCATAGGAGCACTTCATAACTCCTTTCCACACATACAACTACTGTAGACATAGGGACTCAATTCATGATGAACAACATATAAGATCTCAACATTAATAACACAAAATGTGGAACTACTTTTTCAACATCAACATGAGCTCAAAAATTGTCAAAGAGTTACCATGCTATCATTCTTCTAAATATAACAACAAAACAAAAAAATCTAAAGAAGACACCTGCATACACGGTATTTTCTTACAACTCAATTTGATACAATTTTTACCAAAACATGCACCTATTTAAAAAACAAATCAATTTCATTTCATTCATTGTTTTCATTATTACTAGGTTTGTCTATCATTAAGCAGTTAAAAGATGAGGTTAGCGCGACTTCATGTCAGCTTCGTCCTCCCATGTTGAACCCACAACAAGATGGTTTCTCCATAGGACTTTTACGGAGAAAACCTCTTTCTTCCTCAAATTCTTTATTTGATGATCTAGGATATCAAACTTTTCATAGAAGAGGTTCTCATCCACCCCTAAACCTTCAATAGTCAGGATAGTTGTCAGGTCGCCTATGCATTTCATGAGCATAGAAACATGAAGCACTAATGAACCGAAGTTAATTCATTAGGCAGTTTCAGTTCATATGAAACTTTTCCTACGCATTGTAAAACCTCATAACGACCCACATACCGGGGACTTAACTTCCGATTTTTATTGAATATCATGACTCCTGTCATAGGTGAAATCTCCAAATAGATGTGATCACCTATTTGAAACTCAACATTTCTTTTCCTATTGTCGGCATAAGACTTTTGCTAACTAGAGGTGTCACGACCCGCGTGTATACCCTAGGAGTTAGGGTATTCATAGATCATGGAATGGTGTATTTGAGCTCTCGAAGGTATTATAAAAGTCGTTTCGTATCATTTACCACATATACATGTATGAAAAGTAGTGTGGAATTAAAACATTTCCAACATTTGAATAGTCTTTCCAAATATCTTTCATATAAAAATTATAGGAAATACTTAGTCTCACATTATCAAACCTTAGGTACAAGAACAATTTGGACACTACTCATACATCAAAATATAGTACTTCTAAGTCTATAACAATGACTCGAAATAAGAAATCAAAAGACATATATTACCTCTAGTCAAATGAGGAAATACTTCAAACATTGATTGAACAATAATTACAATCAAAGATTTCCTTCAACACACCTCTCACCTTCCATTAACACCTTTAGATATAATAAAATGTATGGAATTCGTACAAACAATTTTACAATGTATGACTTAATGCATAAAAACATGAAAACAAATATTTAATGGAAATATGCTCTTTTTAATTGAAACATCATAGTATAAGCATAAGAAAAATATTTAACACCTTAGAAACACATAAGATATCACATAAGCATTGGACCACATTTTAAGAAATATTACAGTAATTCTTGCCAATTTACGGTGAACTAATTCAACAGTATAGTAAACACATTTAGCATACATCTCTTTAACAAAAGGCTATCCTAAGACTCACTTATAATAAACAAAACACATAAACATGAGATCCTCCTACCAAAGGTAATTCTAAGGTTAACTTGAGTGAGTAGTGAAGCGACTACCCATACAATTCCTTCACACACACCTAAGAGATCCTTTAGATTACCTTGGATAAGATCATTCTCATTTCATAAGAAAACTTATATATATAATGGAGATTTCCTCCCAAAGGTTATCAAAAGACTTATTTACGTAAATAATAAAGAGAACGCCCATACACCCTCTCTATTATTACGTAAATAATACTTAAAACTTGCTAAGTTTAGATCATGTCGAATGTATCAACCAACAGTCCTATCTAGAGTCATTCTTAAGAGTTACCTTTGTAAGACATGAAGTTACAATTCCTATGCTCCGTTCATACCATAACTAGACTACCTTTAACTACTCTAGTTATGTTTTTAATCATTTACATGATTTTCAACTTAAATCCTTATCTCCATTAGTTCATTCAAAAGACATTCCTCACATATGGACATTCAAGTACTGATATTAAAGAACACCTAGGGACTTACTCACTAATATCTTCAAGACTAATTGTGCAATGTCTTGATAGTGTCCCATAACACAACCTACACTTCATAGAACTTCTCCAACACTAGTGAGTATACCATATGATTAGACTAGGCAATAATAACGATATAACATGGTAGATGGGCATGGAAACCATATTTATAACCTACTCCGATGGAGGGTGTTCTACTTGCAAATAGTAGAAATATAACATCCCATATTGGCACATGGTTAAGGAATATGAAGGACTTCTTTGTACTCTAGCTACATCCTTAAGTAGAACAACGTCCCAAAGTATACTCACTCAGTGGTAACCTTTGTTCTCATAAAGAATTTCAATACAGGAGTACATGAAGAGGTTACATATCTAGTTCACAAACCAATCACATTACACCTTACCAAAGAGATCGCCTAGGGTTGCTTTACAATGGTTAAGAGGATAGATTGATGATTTTCCTAAGGATTATTTCAAGTCATTCCAGCAAAGCAATCCCTAAGTCATCCATTCATATATGAAGGATATCATTACGACTTTTGACTTCAAATATATCATAACCTTAAAACAATTTTGAAGGTTTTACATAAAGGACATTCTTAGAAACATTCAAGGTCACGTGTCATTCATATGTAGAAGACTAAGAGGCTTTAGTATCCTAATTCAAAAGTCATATTCTCAGTATACATATATCAAGTAAGGGACAGAACCCTACTAAAACAACACACAACATACTTCACATTTAATATATAGTATATCTATATAGTAGCACATAAGGACAACAAAATCAACATTGGGTTACCCTATACACTACTAACAGATCATTATCATAACCATCACAAGAGTCATATAGTCAAGTAGGAAGAATCACACATCCACTCTAAGACTACAAAAATATGGACATAGTTATAGTCTAACATGATCACTTAATGTCAATAGAAGAAAACATACTTTCACATTACTCATAAGTAGATAGATATGATCTAACTCCTCATAAATCACTACACAAATAAAAATAATACATCAATTAATGACGACATGGCCATGGTCATTATAATATATAAATTAATGTCGACGAGGCCACATTATTCACAAGTAAAATACATAGAATGTAACAACCCTAAAAATGGCTATACTAAATAATGCTTATGGTATCTAGAATGCCTACGATTAGACCGGATTCACACAGATTGATGCGCACAGAACCAGACCTCTGAACCCTTTCGAAATCCAAGAAAACTAACTTGGGGAGTTAGTTGAGCTAGGAATGGTTGGGTCCAGCCATGTAGGGCTTCCGAATATTAAGATTTACCTCGATGAGTCTTTAACGGACTAAAAAGAGGGAAAACATAAGTTTAGAGAATATAGGGTAAAATGGTCTTATCCGGGCGAAGGGTAGTATTGTAATTACACTAAATATGTAATTAATAATGTAATTAATAAGGTGGAGGGTCAATTGGGGAGAGAGGGCCGAAAATTGGCTTTTTGAGTGAAGTCTTGCTCCACCCGGGTTCGAACCAGGTGGAAGCAATTATTTAAATTGTTTTTATTTAAATTGGTAAATTAACATAGTTAATTAATATTTATTATCTGATTTAATAAAAAGGAAAATCAGATTTTTTTTAATGTTAAGGACTAGTTTGACTAAGTCCTTAACAAAGCCTAAACTACTTTCATGTTTCATTCTCTCACGTCTATCTCACATCATGATCATTCTCTCTTCTCTTATTCATGTTCTCTCTACAAAAATAACTTCAATAATAGAAAAATTGACCAAAGTTCTTCACACCTGATCTACTCACAAAAAAAGATAAAAACGAACAACTAAAGAAATCAATCATGTTAGGCGAAGAGAGGTTTGTTCGTCGAATACGGTTTGAGGTTTTTCGGTGTTGGACATGAATTTGGAGGAGAAACTTTGGTCAGCAGGCAAAGATTTTAAAGTCAAAAAGGAATGGATTCTCTTTTCTCTTGGTCCCTTTCGAATGAGACCCCTATGGTTCAGACGAATCTATTATGAAAGCTAGGGTTGTTCCTCGTTGCATGTCCCTGTCACTAGCTCCCAATGATTCGTGTGTTGTCTTTTCGTGATGAATATGTTCAAGAATGTGTGTTTGAAATCGTATGAATGCCAACCTATGTAAACCAAAACTATGTGTACATGTGTGAAATGTGAACCGTGACTATGTGTTCTCGGGTTAAGGCTATAAATGTAATGTTATGGTTGTATTCTTACATGCACAAACTGATGTAAATTGTGATGTTCATATGAAGTTTAATGTGGCTTAATTGAGTGAGAAACTTTCACGACCAAAATTCTGGAATCCGGATCACAATTGTCATCGTTAACCTCTCAGAGGTTGCACACAAGCCTCTTCTTAGCATTCATCACGATATCCAGTTAAATTTTACGGAAAATTAAAAACTTTTAATATACTAATGAAGTATACTTAGACTTCTTACTTAAGGTTTATAAAAACATATAATGTTCTAAAACTATTATCTCACATATATAGAAACCATCTAAAGAGTGCGAATCTGAACTTAGACAATAATAGTTTATATGCAATATAGGTCTTGTTACAAAAGAATCCAAAAAACATAATTGAAATAGCATATTCTTGAAACTACTAAAAATCTACGTAAGCTAGAATATGAAAGATAGCATCCCCGAACATGAGGACCTACCAAGCCTTGAAGAAAGAGTTCCAAGATTCATCAAATCGACATCCTTAACTTCAATGGCCGAAACCTATAGCTGTAGTAAAATAAAGTAATTGGGTTAGAATTCCACATGTACTAAGTATGGGTATATGCACATAACACATAAGGACATGCATGAAAAAGGTTAATTTATCATATCTTCCGAAAAGATGCTAAATCATATAAAAATTCGCAATGCACATACTGTATAACGTATGCAAGCAAAATATTTCATCACTTAAAGAATGATTATAATCAAAGACATCTTCTAATGGAATCTTGTTAACATTATATATTGCAAAGATCATATTAACATAACATACAAAATACTTACCAACGATCTGATCCCAAACCTATAAGTGCAATGGTCATGTGAAGCCCCATAACTCAACAAACTGAGCAGATAAGATAAGAGAACATAAGTAAGGTTTTGCTTCAAATAACTTGTAACATAGTTAGTTATCACTAACATAGCAATATAGCCAAATAACATATTCATCTGAATAGCTAACATTCATATAAAAGTAACATCATATGTAATAACATATATCTTTCATCTCATCATATTATTTATGAACAATCTCCTAGGATTTCCCCTAGAATAAACTTGTGCAATGTCTTGGTAGCATCCCATACGACTACCTATACAAAGTCAACTCCTCAAGTAACCATTGTCAACGTTCGATTTCTTGTCTTCCATTTTTCATGAGGAAACATAGGCATTAACCGACATAGACCATGTGAGCTAAACATGGAATTTGGTGTCATGAAACCCCAGACCGAAAAAAGGTGGTCTACCGGCCAAAGTAGAGCCTTCATGACATAACTTTCTAGGTGGATCCACTAGCTAGTACCCAATGGTGGCAATTAGTTCAAGAACTAGGAAATGTATTAGAGACCCATAGTTCCATATTACATGTCAGCCTCAATCTCATGTGAATCATTATGAACCTACCTTCCCCTAGGGAAGGGACACTTCCCATATCTAGTTCATCGGTTCTTAGATTAAGTCCCTATTCATGGAATAACCGTTAATTTGTTTTTCATAATAAACTTACCATAGATCATAGAATATTATATAACATGATCATTAGCTCTTTTATATTAAATGAGAATTGTCCTTTCATCATAACCCTTCATATATGAGATTTACATGGAATAATAATCTTGTGTAAAGCATACAAGAGAGTATTATGACTTGCATATTTATTTTCTTATCATAATATCACGATTTACATATTAATAGCCATCATATTCACATAGAAAAATCATACATACTTTCATGACATAGCATCAAGACTTATTGGCTAACCAAAAAATCATAGAGTAATCACAATTTTAGAATACTTACTACTTGCTTCCAAGAATATTATTCATCATGCGAAATTCATAATAATACTTAGTGAAATACTCAATGAAATAATCAAGAACAACCCATAAAATCATGCACAAGATCAATACATAGCATAGGAGAAGGTAAACGGGTCATTAAAGAGTTCATTAAAACCTGAAATTCTAACCCTAATGTTTACATGTTATCACGTCATAGAAACCTGCCGTCCCATTCTTGAGTGAGCTGGAGCATACAAAACCATTATATTGATAAGAACGTGATTCACACTAAATTCAAACATAATTAGCAGTATATACTCAACAATTCATGCGGAATTAGATATACAAAACATTTACTTTGCTTTGAAAAACATAAATCTTGGGTTAGGAAGAAAAAACATTTTGTAGAGTAAAAACCCTAGAATTGAAGTTTGTGAAAACTTATCTTGAAAGGACCTCTTGGGGAAAGGAATCCCAAGATTGAAATCCCATACCTTATATATGAATAATCCACATAATCTTGATTGAAAACTTCGAAACCTTCGTCTTCTTCATTAAGCTTTTCTGGTTCATCAATAGAGTTTGGAAAAAGAGAATGTTATTGAGAGATTAAGAGATATTCATTTGATTCTTCTATGGAATGTGTAATTGTAATCTAAAACAGACCTAAAATCATTATATATACGTCCCAATACTTACCGTAAATACCCTCAGCTTAAATTACCATAAACTTCCCTCCTAATTTGACTACAACTAGGAGAACATTTGACTTAATGAAATCTGAATTTTTTCCTAAAGATTTCATTTTGAACATTTACATGTGTTAATTAAATGTATAATTTAATTAATTAAGGGACCTATGGTAATTACTAATGTACCCCTTAGTAGTTGGAACCATATCTAACACTTTTGGACCATCCTAGGTTAAGTACTAGGATGTTTCTTGAGTTATACTAGGATAGTGTAAGAATTTCCGTTTGACCCCTTTAATTTAATTAATTAAGTTGATAATTTAATTAATTAGGTGACATAGGATAATTACTAAAGTACCCTCAAGTTTTTAAGACCATAACTAACCCTTTGAACCATCAAAATGGAGACCTACAACTTCTACCTCAAAGAGCTTCAAAAGGTTCAATGTAGATGCTTGAATTGTAACTATAGTTGTAGTAGAACTAAATAAATGGTAAGTGATCAACCCAACTTCCCTTAGAATCAATAACATTGGCAAATACCATATCTTCTAGGGTATGTATTGTACGTTCTACTTGCCCATCTGTATGAGGATAAAAAGAGGTGCGAAGTTTCACTTGATTACCTAATCCATTTTGAAAAGATTTCCAAAAATGAAAAGTGAATTTGGCACCTCTATCCGAAATGATGGACAAGGAAGTCACATGAAAACTCACAATCTCACTAATGTAGATCCTTGCGTACTCTTTGGTCGTATATGTAGACTTAACGGGGATAAACTGGGAAGACTTTGTCAGCCTATCCACAATAACCCATATTGATCAATTTTTCTTCCAAGTATGAATATCCATGATTTGTGTTAAAGCACTCGATTTTAGATGCTCAAATTTAACTTGTTCGAAATTTGGACATTTACAACAAACTTCGATGTGTACCTTTTCAACTATCCCTCCAATAGACCTCTCGAAGGTGATGATACATTTTGTTGGCACCCGGATGTATAGAATAATGGGAACCATCAGATTCTTCGAGAACTTAATTTGTCAAATCGTCAACATCAGTATGCATAATCTCCCTTGGTACCTAAGAACACCATACCCTCTTTGGAGAATGACTCATTGAACTTATCAAGTACCGAATTATTCAACTCCATGAATAGAGGATAAATATGTTGCTTAAATTTCACCTCCAGCACTAATGATGAATCGAAGTTATGATGGACCATGAGACCACCACCTGGAAAATATTCTAACCGTACACCCAAACGAGCCAACCTATGAACATCTTTCACTAGTTCTTTCTTCTCTTCATCAAGATGAGACACACTACCAATAGTCATACGACTCCAATAATCTGCACCTATGTCAGCCTTGTCGGGATGGTAGAGGACCCGCATGTCGTAATCTTTCAAAAGTTCTAACCATCTTGTCTGTCATAAATTCAACTCCTTTTGTGTAAACACATATTGAAGAATCTTATGGTCAGTAAACACATTAACATGAACACCAAACAAGTAATGTATCCATATCTGCAAGAAAAAACTATGGTCGCTAACTCAAGGTCATGATTTGGAAATTCTTCTGATGAACTTTGAGTTGCCTAGAGGCGTAGGCAGTTACATTGTCATGCTGCATAACGAAACATCCCAAGCGCGCTCGGGAAGCGTCACAATACACCACAAAGGCTTCATTACCCTCCGATAAGGTCAAAATCGGAGTGGAGGTTAACTTATCTTTCAACTCTTGAAAACATTTTTCACAAGCTTCCGACCACTCACACTTCACGTTCTTTTGAGTCAAAGCTTTCAAAGGAGAGGCAATAGCTTCAAATCGATCAACAAACCATCTATGGTACCCAACTAGACATAAGAAACTTTTTATGTCGGTTGGAGTCAAAGGTCTAGGCGAATTTGTAATTGAGACTGTCTTTTTCGGGTTGAACTCTACACACTCACTAGAGATAAAATGGGCAAGAAAAGCAGTTGACCTCAACCAAAATTCACACTTACTAAATTTGGAATAAAGTTGGTGTTCTTTGAGAACTTGCAAGGCCAACTTCAAATGACTCTCATGCTCTTTTAAATATTTGGAGTATATCGAAATATCATAAATAAAAATAATCACAAATGAATAAAGGTAATCTCGGAAAACTCTATTCTTTATGTCCATAAATGTCGTTAGTTAATTTGTTAACCCAAAAGACATCACAACAAATTCATAGTGACCATATGTAGTTCAGAAAGATGTTTTGGGAATGTCTTCTCCACTCACCCTAAGTTGGTGATATCCCAACCTTAAGTCAATCATGGAAAGTAGTTAGCACCTTTGAGTTGATCAAATAGATTATCAATCCGAGGGAGAGGATAATTTTTATTTATGGTGACTTTATTGAGTTGACGATAATCAATGCACATCCTAAGGGACCCATCATTCTTCTTTTAAACAAGACCGGACAACCCCATGGAGAAATACTAGGTTTACTGAAACCTTTGTCTAGTAAATCATTAATTTGGAACTTCAACTCTTTCAATTCAGCTGGAGCTATCTGACATGGAGGAATTTAAATGGGATTCATATCCGGTACAAGTCAATGTCGAAAACAATTTCATGTTCCGTAAGAACTATGGAAAGGTGATCACGAAATAATCTCTAGAAATTCCCTCACTACGGTAACCAACTCAATAGGAGGAGTTTCACATTTTAGATTGTTAATCCTCACCACATGGTATAGACAACCCTTGTCCATCATCTTACAATCCTTCAAGCAAGAAATGATTCGACCCCTTCGAATAAAATTTCCCCCCTTTAACTCTAAAATGGATTCATTTGGGAATCAAAACTTCACTAACCTCGTTCTATATTCTATGGATGGAAAAAAGTATAGAGCTAATCCATACCCAAAATGATATGAAAATCAAACATGTAAACTCCTACCAAGTCAACAAGAGTAACTCTATTGGACAACATTACAGGAGATTTCCTACAGTCTCGATTTACAACTACAGAGTCACCCATTTGGGTACCAACCTAAATGGGTTCAACCAAAACATAGGGAAGTATATAAAATTTCCAAGATACAAAAGGTGTAACAAAAGAGAGGGTAAAATTTAGATAAGGCAAAGCATAAACATTAATAGAGAAGGCTTGTATCATACCACTCACTACATCAGGAGAGCTCTCTTGTCCACCCCTAGCCTTGAGTGCATAAAAAATGGTTCCTTTTTTGATCTTTGGTTCTAGGACATCTTGATTGGACTTGGCTATTCCCCTTTTCTGGACACTTCACACTAGGAAAATCATTCATCATATTAACACTTTAGCCACAACCGTAGAAACTATTTGTTCCAACAAGGCATTCAGCCACATGTTTCTTACAACAATTTTTACAAATTGGTCGTTCTCTTGGCGAATCAACATTTCTGCCCTTCTGAGATTTAGGGTTAGACACCCTATGATTTTGAGTCTTGGAGAAATTCGAAGGAACTTGGTTTGAAAATCTCTTCTTGAACTTGGGCATGTCTTGAATGTCAAGCCTACTCTTCGAAGAACCAATTTCAAAAGACCTTTCCTTCTTACATTCTCTATTCTTCTTCCTTAGACGACTCTCCTCTACTTGTGTGAATGAACCATCAACCTAGAAAGATCCATGTTGTCATGAAGCATAGTTGCACAAAATTCTTTTTCGAGCTCTTGAGACACGCCTGTTACATAACTGCTCATTTTATCCCTATCATTCGAACCCAAAGAGGAAGAATATTTGGACAATTTATTGAAATTAAAGGAGTATTACTTAACACTCAGACCTACATTATGAAGGTTTATGAACTCCTCTATCTAAGCTTCCCTTTGCTCTCATGGAAAAAACCTATCAAGAAAGACCTTCTTAAGTCTTTCATTTTTACTTAAGGGAACAATAACCTTAATTGACATTAGACCATGTGAGCTAAACATGGAATTTGGTGTCATGAAACCCCACACCAAAAGAAGGTGGTCTACTTACCAAGGTAGAACCAATACATGAACATAGCATTCTAGGTGAATCCACTAGCTAGTATTCCTATGGAGGCAACATAGTTCAGGAACGAGGAGATATATTAGAGACCCATAGTTCCACATTACATGGAAGACTCTATATTATAAGAGTCATAATGAACCTACCTTCCAACTTGAGAAGGACACCTCTCATATCTAGTTCAATGGTGCTTAGCTAAAGTCCCTTTTTAATTGCCTTTACGTTATCATTAATCATCAATCTTATCATAGTCTATAGGAAATTAACTCCTTGAATAAATATGATCATTAGCTCATTAGGTTTAGGATGTGAATTTCCTTTCGTCAAAACCCTTTATTAGTGAGATTAATATATCATAGTCATATTATGTAAGGCATAAATGATACATCACAACCTTGCATTATCATATCCTTAACATGATTCCACATTTAACATATTCATAGCCCATCATATATGCATAGCAACATCATACATACTTCATTTGCATTAAAACATAAAATATGAGTCAACATCAACATAATAGAGTAATCATGACTTTTGAAGACTTACTTATTGCATCCAAGAAACTTCATCCAGAACTTACACTCAATTCATAACAATCATCTAATAATATATAGAAATAATCTATAACATAACCAATGGCAACCACTCTAGTCATACACAAGACAAATTTATAGCTACGGTGAAGGGGAAGAGTTCATTTATGAGTTCATCAAATCTATAGCTCCAATCCCCATATTAACCTTACATTAAGTGATAGACATAACATAATAAAATCAAATATTTTGGGAGAGAACGTGCTTCACACGAAAACCAACAATACTATATCAATTATTCATCCATACATACTTAATTATTTAAAGTAAATCTTAGTTTTTCATCCATAGTCATAAATCTATAGTTTGGAAGAAACCCCACTTATAAAGTAAAAACCCTAGGAATTTGAATTGTTATAAATCGTCGTTAGAAAGAACTTTTGGGGAAATAAATATCAATACTGAAGAACACATAACTTATTGATGATTACTCAACGAATTTTGAATAAAACCTTAGAGTCTTCGTCTTCTTCCATGAGCTTTTCTTGTTCTTCAATGATGGTTGAATATAGCGAGAGTTTTGAGAGAGATGAGAGGGTTATGTTAATTTTGATTTAGAGTGCATGAAATTTGTTTAAACCTAACCTAAAACCATTACACACTCATCCCTTGTTATACATGAAATACGCCTCACTTAAATAAGTCTATTTGTGAAGTTGAATTGACTAAAAAATGACACAGACAAATTTGGGAAGTGGTTGCACGTTGCTGGGGCAATTCCAATTCTTTTTTTTGAAAATATGGGTCAAAGAAGTGTCACTCCCCGAGCTCCCCCGAGACACGGACACGGAACCTAGGACAACAAGGATCCCAAGCTAACCCTGCTGGCATGATCATGAGCATACTAAAGATAATAAACTTAATGCGGAAGCTAAGTCATAATTTATACAGAAAGTGGACTACCCATATTCAATAACTTCGATAAATGAAATACTGATGAGTTTCATAAAAAGAATTTATTAACTCAATATTAAGCTAAAACTAATTATTTTTTATAGTAGTCTCTAAACTAACTAGAAATGTTGGTAGAGACCCTAACTAAATCTAGCAAAACTGAAATTAAAAGACTAAATACTCAAAAAAAACTCATTACTATTGTCCTTGGAGAATGAGGACTCACCACTAAATCTGCTGAACATGAGATCAGAAATTGATCTAAGCGTAATCTGGATGAGGCCAACCTGAACCTACATCACGAGAAGATCTTGCACACATATGTGTTAGTACTTGAAGGTAATGAGCATGTACTATAGGATATATTTAAAATAAAACATAATTGAACAAGGACAAAAGAAATTATAATAATCTAACATGATATACTGAATTCTAAGCTTAATGAATGCAATGACCAATTTATTACATGCTAAAACTTAATATTGAATATAATGATAAATGGTCAATGCAGATAGTCTGAGTGAACTGTGGAAGCCACTAATATCCTATAAGAAAACCATATGAGCAAACTGTGGAGTCCGATGTATATGCCCCATCGAAAGGACCCAATGTACCCTGCCAAAGCTATAGAGGCATGCTAGCGTGATCACTAAATTGATTGCCCACAGAGCGGACTTACAACCTACTTGTCTAGTAATTCTTGGACTAATCGGGTATGTTGAACCCTAGTCCAACTCGGTATTATGCTACTGCTGATGAATTATGTAACTTAACTAATTATGACTGAGTTTATATAAATAATGGATAGCTCAAAACTGAACATGCAAAAAGAGAATAAAACATTTAATCTACTAATGATGTATTAAAAACTGAAGCATGTATTATTGTATAACTGAAATATGAGTAATAACATGATAATCATATTTGGAACATATATTTTAACTAAACCATGAAGTTTTGCAGAAATTTTAGGAACCCTAGGTTTAATCATTATAAGAGAATCAAGAACTAAGTGAAAATTATGGACCTAATGGGTGAAAGGAACCCATTAGTGAAATCCCACATACTTGGTGATTATATTCACGGGGAAACACTTAGATTTCGTGGATGGAACTGCTGGAAACTTGCTACGTTCTTGAAGTGGGGTTCTTGAGCTTTTTCTCTTTTATTGCTTCTAATTTCTAACTTTTGATTTATGATTTTGACTTAGTTAAGTTCTTGTTATGTCTCTAGGCTTAAAGTTAATAAGATATGATGATTTAGGGTCAAAACAACGTATCTTAAGGTGTAAAGGGAGTGGGAAAAGACAAAAACACCCCTAGGTTAGTTGTTGTAAGACAAACGGATGACCAGGACTGATGATCCATCATTCCATCGATGGTCCATCGTTTGGTCTGTAAGTTGAATCTGTTCGACATACCTTTGCTAAAACGGGTATAGTCTTTTACATGGAGGTCGAATTTAGCAAGGTTTGTGGGTATTGATAGATAACTCAGTTATCCATTTGTGGGTAGGTCATAGGAAACCTAATTTATTTTGTGCTAAGAGTTATAACCATTTTAAGTTAACACAACTACATTTTCCTCTTAATTGTCCGCTAATTCCAACCTACGGTTAGACCTAAGGACCATGGATCAACCTACGGACGGTGGGTCCACCTACGGACCATAGTGGTCATCCGTGGATATTGTGAGAGAGTTGGTAAATGGGGTATCGATCGATTGTCACAGACTACGGACCATAGGTCCGTCCGTCGATTATGACTTAAAAAAATTTTCCTGGTCTACGATTTTAGGGGTTTCTGACCCCATTGACAGATGTGCAGGACGGACCTTGGGTCGGTCTACATTCCATCAATGGCCCCGTTGCTTGCACCTACAAAATTTTGTGAAAATCTTATTTTTGGTTTTTTTTTTGGATATGGGGTTTTACATTATCTCCCCTTGGGAACATTCGTCCTCGAATGAATACTAAACTAGCTGGAATAGAGGGAGAGAGCATCAAACCTTACTACTAAAGTCTGAGACCTGAGTTTCCAACTGAATTGAGTTCCGAGAACATGCACATACGCTGAATACGCAAGTGCAAATGGAGGGAACATGAATCTAAGCCTGAGTTCACGAATGCATGACTTCATGGTTGCTTCTGCTTTCTCTTCCCAAGTAGCTCCCTCTACTAACTGACTCCTTCACAAAACCTTGACTGAAGCGACTTCTTTGTTTCTCAACCTTTTAACCTGACGGTCAAGAATCTTATATGGTACATCCTTAAAGGAAATATTATATTTCACCTCCATACTCTCTAATGGCACTATAGAGGTTGGATCACCCACACACTTCTTCAAAAGTTAGATGTGGAAGACCGGATGCACTTCTGCTAATTCTGCTAGCAACACTACCTCATATGTCACCTTGACAACACTTTTCATGATCTTTTAAGGGCCTACATATCTAGGAATAAGCTTCCCTTTCTTGTAAAATCTCTTCGCCCCTTTCATAGGTGAGACTTTTAGAAAACCCAATCATCAACTTGGAACTTTATCTCCCTTCTCCTTATATTTGCATAAGAATTCTGACTGCTTGGGCTGTCTTAAGTCTATCTCTATTTAGTTGTACTTTCTCCATAGCATAAAGGACTGAATCTGGCCCTATCAAAGCAGCTTCACCTACTTTAAACCATCCAACATGATATCTAGATCTACGCCCATACAAAGGTCCATAAGGAGCAATCTAAATGATGGAATGGTAGATATAAGAGGAACGTGATTATCCCAACTACCTTTGAAATCAATCACACAAGCTCTCAACATATCCTATATGGTATGAATGAAACGTTCTGTCTGTCCATCCGTCTTTGGATGACATGTTGTACTAAGGTTAACTTGAGTACGAAGACCTTTCTGAAATAACTTCCAAAAAGGAGATGAAAACTGAGGACCTCTATCTGAGATGATCGACAAAGGAACCCCATGAAACCGCACAATTTCATTAATGTAAATCTTGATATAGTCCTCTGCTGAATATACATTCTTTACCGCTAAAAAGCTAGAAGACTTAGTCATCCTATAAACTATCACCTAAATGGAGTCATGTTGTCTGCGAGTACGAGGTAGCCCTGTGATGACATCCATGTTGATCACATCCCAGTTCCAAGTACGAATATCGATCTCTTGAGTCATACCTCAATGTTTCTGATGTTCTTCTTTGACTTGCTGGAAATTGGGGCACTTACTCATAAAGTCTGCTATATCCCTCTTCATGTCATTACACCAATAGACATCCCGCAGATCGCGGTACATCTTAGTGGCACCTGGATGAATAGAATATCTAGAGTTATGGGCTTCTGCAAGGATATGCTTTCTCAACTCACCCACATCAGGAACACACTATCTACCCTGGTAGTGAAGTACACCATATCACCCTTGGTAGAAAACCTCCACTCTCTTATTGTGGACTGAACCCTTAAGTTCAAGCAAGATTGGATCACTGTCTTGCTTTTCCTTAGCCTCCACTACAAAAGAAGATTTTGCCCCATTATGAAATGTTACACCACTGTATGATATGCTCATGAGGCGAATTCCTAAGCGAGAAGGACAATGAATATCCTTCACTAACTCATTTCTTTCATCCTCAACATAGACTACACTACCCATAGATATTATACTAAGAGAATCTTCTACTACAGTTGACTTACCAGGATTATAATGCACACTCATGCCATAATTCTTAAGGAACTCAAGCCATCTCCTTTAACGTGGATTCAACTCTTTTTGAGTTAACACATACTGAAGGCTCTTATGATCAGTGAACAAATCTACATGAACACTATACAAGTAGTGTCTCCATATGTTGAGTTCAAACACCACTGCTGCAAGCTCAAGGTCATGAGTTGGATGGTTCTTCTCATGCACCTTAAGTTGTCTAGAGGAATACGCTATAACCTTATCTCGCTGCATCAACATACTACTAGGCCTAACCTGGATATATCACAATAGATCAAATAACCATGTAAACCCTCTGGTAGAGTTTAGATAGGAGCTATAGTCAATCTTGTTTTCAATTCTGCAAAACTTCTCTCACAATTATCTGACTATTGAAACCTGACCATCTTCTGAGTCAACCTATTAAATGGTGAGACTACAGATGAAAATCGTTCCACGAACCTTCTTTAATAACCCTCTAAACCTAACAAACATCTAATATTTGTAGCAGAGGTATGTCTGGGAAACTGTTTCACCTCTATCTTTTGCGAATCCACCCGGATCCCTTCTCTAGATACAATGTGACCAAGAAAGGCAATGGACTTCAACCAGAATGCATATTTACTAAACTTAGCGAATAACTGGAAATCTTTGTAAGTCTGCAAAATAACTCTCAGATGACTTTCATGTTCTTCCTCACTCCTAGAGTAAATGAGGATATCATCAATAAAGACGACAACGAATAAGTCCAAGTACTGTTTGAACACTCTGTTCTTCAAATCCATGAAAGTTGCAGGTGCATTAATTAGTCCAAACGATATAACTACAAATGACTTGCATTACCTCAAAGATATTCTAGATCTCATCCAAGAAATTTTGAGGATCCTCATTAGTCTATGATCCTAAAAACACAGGCGGATTCATCTTAACAAAGCCATGGATCCTTGTTGCTGCTGATCGAGTATTTTCAGTCACAGCTGCATGAACCCGATTGTTCTTGATGGTCATACTCTGAGCTAACATCTATATGGAATTCCTGAACTCATCATTGGAGACTTCTTGATCTGGGACTAGAGGAGCTGCATTTACATTCCTGGTATCGCATTCCTTGCGTTAGATCAACGAGGAGGCATGATCTTAAATGTAGAACGTCAAGTTAGAATGGAATAAGATCAGACCTTACGCATGATAAGAGTAACAAGAAAGTGAAATTTTTCTAAAACACTTTATAGCCTTCCTCTTATTAGAAGTGGTGCACTTCACACCTATTAAAAGGACTTTATATAGTGCGGCTTTTAAGACATCCTAGGACTCTTGAACCTAGTGATCTGATACAAAGTTCTGACACACCCCAAGCTACCCCCAAGATGCGGACATCGAATCTAGGACCACAAGTGATCCCAAGCTAACACTGATGGCATGATCATGAGCATACTAAAGATAATTAATTTAATGCAAAAGCTAAATCATAATTTATATTGAAAAGAGGGGGAATACGCATATTCTATAACTGAGATAAATGAAATACTGATGAGTTTAATACAAAGAGGTTATTAACTCAATACTAAGCTGAAATTAATTATGTCTGAATATAGAATCTAAAAATGACTAGAAATGTTGGGACAGACCCTAACCAAATCTAGAAAAACTGAAACTAAAGGACTAAATACTCAAAAGAAACTCATGACTATTGTCCTCGGAGAATGAGAAATAATCAGACTCTGCTAAACAGGAGATCAGAGATCGATCTAATAGTGATCTGGATGCTGAAAACCTGAACCTACATCGCGAGAACATTTAGCGCACGTATGCCTCAGTATTTGAAGGAACCAATCATGTAGTATAGAATAAAGCTTAAAAAAACATAATTAGACAACGACATGATATACGGAAATCTAAGCTAACTAGATGCAATGACAAATTTATAACATGCTTAAAATGAATACTGAATATGCGGATAAAAGGTCAACACAGAGAGTCTTACAGAACTGTGGGAGCCATTACTAACCGATAATAATATCACATGAGCTAAATGTGGCCCCATTGAGAGGACCCAATATACCCTCCAGAAGGTATAAAATCATGCTTGCGTGATAACTAAACTGATTGCCAACAGAGGAGACTTAAAACCTACTTGGCTAGTAGTTCTTGGACTAATTGGGTATGCTAAACCCTAATCCAATTCGATGTTATGCTACTCTGAATGAATTATGTAAATTAACTTATTATGATTGAATTTATATAAATAATGGATATCTCGAAACAGAACATGCAAACTTAGAATGCACCATTTAATCTGATAATGATGCATTAAAAACTAAAGCATGTATAATTGTATCACTGAAATACCTGACCTAGCATGTGTAATTCAAGAACTAAATAAATACAAAGCTAGGGTTCTGAAATTCATGCGATAATCTGAGTAACAATATGATAATTTAACTTATAACAGATATTTTAACTAAATCATGAAGTTCTATTGAAATTCTTGGAACCCTACATTTAATCATGATAAGAGAATCAAGAACTGACTAAAAACTAGTGATCAAATGGTTGAAAGGAACCCACTAGTGAAATCCCACATACATGTTGATGAGATTCGCGGAGAAATACTTAGATTTCATGGCCGGAACTACTGGAAACTTGCTTTATTCTTGAACTAGGGTTCTTAAGCTTTTTCTCCTTTCATGATTCTAATTTTCTATCTTTTTATTGATGATTTTGACTTAGTTAAGTTCTTGTTATGTTTCTACGCTTAAAGCGACTAAGATTTGATGATTTAGGGTCAAATCGACGTTTTTTATGGTTGAAAAGAAGTGGGAAAAGACCAAAAGACCATTGGGTTAGTTGTTGTCGGACCAAACGACGACCAAGATTGATGGTCCATCGTTCCATCGATGGTCCGTTGTGTGGTCCTTAGGTTGGTTCTGTTGTATAGACCTTTACTAAAACGAGCATATCTTTATACTAGAAGGTCTGATTTTAGCAAGGTTAGTGGCTATGAATAGTTAATCAGTTATTTATTTGTGGGTAGGTCACAAGACACCTAATTAGTTTTGTCCAAAGAGTTAATGACCATTTGAAGTTTACCCAACTGCATTTCCCTCTTAATTGTCTGCTAATTCCCACCTATGGTAAGACCTACGAACCGTGGTCCACCTACGGACTGTGCTAATCATACGTGGCTCTTGTTAGAGAGTGGGTAAATGGGGTATCAATCGACGGTCATAAACTACGTACCTTAGGTTCGTCCGTCGATCATGACTTAACCTTTGTTATAATATAATAATGCGACTTCTATAAGTGTTTCAATTATACAAGTTTGACATAAATTTTGAAACACTTTTTTGTGTGTGTTCCCATATATCTTTTAGGTACTTAAGTTAACATCATAAAATATGTTATATCCTTTATTTCTATGCATTTTCCTTAATAAGCCATAATAACTTAAGATTTTTTTCAACTTAAGGTTGATGCATATATTTAAAGGAGAACATATTTTATATGGTTATGTTAACTACATAATAGACGAATGAAAATAGCATAAAAGTTTTTACAAAATTTTAATAGAAAGTGTCTAATATGTTAGAATACTTTATTAGGCTTTGAGGTGTTCAATTAAAACATGACTTAGTTCGAGTTTCTAAATGGAATATCCTCAGAATTTTAAGGGTGTGTCTCTGTATGAAGCCTTAAAACAAATACTCATCAAAGACTTCCTTAAGATACATATTGACGTACTCTGTTGGTACAAAAGATTTTTATTATTTAATAACACAAGCTAAAATTTCATATTTGTTTTTGCTTTATTTTTTTTTCGACTCAACAAAATTTGATGTTTACTCCTCTAATGTTTGTTACTGATGATTACGTAGTCTTGTTTCGATTACTATCTGTTATTTCGGTATTACCTACTTTTTCTTTTACTTATATAATGGTTTTTTCCACACTGTTTGTCTCTTGGGTCGGGGATCTACTTCACTTTTGAGGTAGTGCCATGGAATGTGTACGCTTTACACTCCCCATATCCAGGTTGTTTGAATCTGCTAGGTATTATAATTTTGTTGTAGTGTATTTTGTGGGTAACACAATCTTCATCTTTCTTTTCATTTTCTGGCTTTCTTTGTACCTCCTGTTTCATCATAATTCATATACTCCATTTTTTTTCAGTTTGTAAGAAAACAAGTCTTATTATATGGTGTGGATGGGTTTGATGATGACTATGTTAATGTTAATGCGACTATAAAGAACTATTTAAATGCATTTTTAAAGATATGGGATTCAAATCAAAATTACTAAATTTTGTTGAACTTGTACCTTAGCCTCCAAAAAAATGTGTTGGTGCAGGATTACTGATTCCAATCTCAAAATCAATGTGATAATATGTACAGATCTCAGACTAATCCATTTCACATGATGCATTTGGCCCTACATGGAATCTGTAAGTCAAGTTGTACTATTTTGTCCTTGGATATTTGTTAATATCATAAATGTCAACTGGGAAGACCATATAAAATTAACCAGCCTGGTATCTTAAGATATTCTAATTTAAAGACTTCATTAAGAAATACACTAATTCTAAAAGCTCATGAAAAGTAGGGGAATTTGGAGTAACTCCTAAAGTTGTTGCCATGTAATCAGGACGTATTGGGTTCAAATGCGTGGAAAGAAGCTCTGGAAAAAGTGTAAGGGCTGCACACAATAGACCCTTGTGGTTCGGGCCATTCTAGAACCCCTCACAAACACATGCATTTTAAGTTGTTTTAATACAACTAGTCATCAAAGGGCTTTGATTAATATACACACACTTCTGCACCTTCATGTAGCAGCCATCCATTTTAAGATATTCTAATGCAAAGACATAGGCAAATGGAGTTCATAAACATATATATACTCAATCCATTAGGTTACATTTAGTTTTGCACATGTAACCCATCTTATATGGGAAATACATATTCCATATTTTTCGCAATGCATTTTAAATTAAGACCAATAAAGATTGTTAATAACTATATTATTCGTCACCTTTCATCACATTTAATGTTTGTTTTGTCATTTTTCAATAATAATAACACACAATAAAATCCTACAGGGGAAGTTTGGAGGTAGGATGTATGAAGATTTTATCGCTACCTTTATGGGGTAAAGATATTGTTTCCGATAGAACCTCTGCTAAAAAAAATGTTATTGAAGTAAGAGTGCAATAAATGTTTAACAACAAAAAAGAACGGCACAAAGAAAATAAAACAACAAATAGTGTGACACAAAGAAGAATAGGAGACTACAAAATTACTAAATACTACTGCTATGATGAGAAGAGGAAAATAAGAAGCCTCCCCCCTCCCTTTCCCACATAAAGTATGACAACACCCGACAACCTAATAATTTTCTACCTTGTACTCAGTGTCGGCTCTTGCCTTAGAATTTGTAGGCCAATGCCTTAGGCCCCTAATATTTTGGGGCACAAATTTCTACAAATAAAAAATAATATTCATTTATTTCATAAAAATTATTATTTATCATAAAAAGTGTGTGTGTGTGTGTATATATATATATATATATATATATAAAATTTTTCTTTGCTAATATACATGTTATTTATCTTTTTCTTATCTCTTTAATAACTCCATTCCTTTAATCTATGATAATTCGAGTAATATTTTGTTAAAAAGATGAATAAATAGTAGAAAGTGTTGAAAAAAATAAATTACAAATATTCTTTAATTTTTTTTAATTTTGTATATTAAAGTAGGATATACTAAGTTATCAACTTTTTGAATCATATTCTACGATTCCAACTCCTATACATCTTTTTTTAAAAATTTATCAACTTATTACTTGTAGAAGTTTATTATCGATTCATATAATAATTGTCTCAATAAAATGATGTTTTCAATGTCAAATTGATAAAATCTTACTTCAAAATAATATATTTAAAAAAGTATTTGAAATTGTTTTTTATAAAAAGATATTTATTAATAATTTAAATCTAAATTTTAGAAAAATAAATAAATACAAATAAAATTTATTTGAATTTTAGACCATTAATTAAAATTTCATTTTAGGCCTCGAATGACGTTGTGCCACCCCTACATGTAATTCTTCACTTCTATACCTTCCTATCTAGGATTATTTTCTTAATATGTTGGAGCTATGCTAAGTCATATGTAATTACCTCAACACAATGTTTTTCAAGTATACCGCTACCCCTCTTTAGTCTTGCTACAACCAACCAACCTCTCACATCTCCTAATTGGCGTATGCTAGGACTTACTCTTAACATGATTGAACCACCTCAGTCTCACTTTTTTCATCTTGTCCAGCATGAAGCCACACTCACCTTGTACCGAAAAACTTTATTCCTATTCGCATCTCCCTTAGTGTGCTCTCACATCCCTTTGAGCATCCTCATCTCAATTATCTTCATCTTCGAGATGTGAGCTTTCTTGAGTTGCCATCACTCTGTCGGTACATCTCTACCTCATAAGTTTTATATCATTACAATTTATTTTAATCCTATTAATAAAAAAATACATTGTACGAAAAAAAAATCTCATATGGGCTGATGAAGGGACTCTCAATGTCATTATGATATAATAGAAGTATTTAATTTGGCCTCTACATGCAAGCCAACAATTTATGATAATGTAAGCTAACTGGCCACACCATGTGAAACGGTTGAAACCTGAGACTTATTTAAATGTTTTATATTTTATTCTAAACTAAAAAGAAAAGCTTAGCTGAGGCTTCACTATTAACGTAGGGGCGTGAATTATTACCCCTTTTTCATATGGTGACTCCGTCTCTGCTTCGGAGAGGGAAAAAAAATAAAGAACACACTAAAATAGGAAAAGTTTGTGATAAGAAACTGTTGCATATTTAGATACAAATTTATCAAAAGAATATCAAATATATTGCTAGTTCTGTTCAGGTTTCATGTAGGACTTTTTACCTGAAGAAGAAGCATAGACAAACAGAAAACAATGAAAGAGTTGCAGCCAATGAAACAGACAATAATGGCGAGACCAACTTAATATTATAATGTAACATGCATTATAGTTGAATATGCAACTACAACGGATGCCATTGCATAAATCTGTAATACAATTGGCATATTATAAAGCTGGATAATAACTTTTAACTCTGTGACAGTTGATATTTCATTTGCTGCCACATGGAAAAATAGGCTAATACAACACCTGAGGAGCATGCAAAGGCTATGGTATCCGAAACAACAAATACACAAAATTTTGTTATCCTTAACCGAATCGCCATCCCTTTATTATGGCTATTAGTATCGTTTTCAAAACCTCCGGGCAGTGTAAAACAGTTGTGGAGCTCATTTTCATTAATAGAGTTGCCACAACTAAATGCATTTGAGCTGTCTTCATAATATTTTTTACTACTTTTTCATCTCTCCTTGCTTTGTCATCATGATCATTACCTTTTGACTCAGCCTATGGTGGTACCACTAAAATAATCCCTCTTGTTGCAGAGATAAGCGCGATAGTACTATATTTACAACCTCGTACATGACCATTCTTTTTTATTTAACCTATTATATATCAAAATTTGTGATCTTGGTAATTCCTTTTCTTTCTCTGGAAGAAACATTAAATAGGAAAACAATATCAATCTTAGTAGTCAAGTCTCTACTAAGTCATTTCTTAATAGTATTATTTTAGAATAGAGGAAATATGCAAGACTTTATTTGGTTTGTAAGATTAATTCAAACATGCTAGTTTTTAATTATGAACTTGCAAACCAGCTGATAACATCAATAAACATTAGAAAACACTCAATTAATGAAGAGAAAGTAATACTACTAATTCAAAGATGCTACTTTGGAATTATGAATTTGGCAAACCAATCAATAACATCAATAAACATTAGAAAACACACAATTATTGAAGAGAGAAGTAATAGGTTTTTCATAGACGGCATGATAAAATAGTCCGTGAGAAAAAAATAAATTATCATCATGAGGTATGTAAATTAAAAGAGAATTATTTGTTTTGAATATATGCACAGTGAACCGATAAAACAAGTAAAATAAGTCAGTCGGTTGAAGTCTACCTAGTACCCTCCTTTTATGCCCCTTCCTTTTTGATAAACTCCATTTATAGTTCAATGGAGAACAAGGCCCGATAATCTGGTGAGGCTATATGAGATAGGAAGTTAAAAGGATTTGATTGGGGTTAAGGTTGGGGTTGGGGTTGGGGTAGGCATGTTCAAACTTTTTTTCTGTTGTTATCCAGTAGAATGCAACATATAATATTGTTTTATTTGGACCTTCACTAATTTTTTTATTTTGTAATCTTATCATCCTTTGTTTAGTATTTCTCCACAATCGCTTCATGTCATCATAAGCAATGTAGGAACCAGAAATTTTATCAACGATGTTCAAGATTCTTTTAAAAAAGTAAGTGAGTTGAACGTTATTTATTAACCTAGTGATTCTACAATGAATGATCTCAAAATTTGTCAGTATCAAATATAAACAGTAGTGTTTTTTTTCTTCCTTTTGATTCATTGATTTTATATGAAAAAAATATATGATAATTATTTTTAAAATAAAATATTGCTAGAACAAATGTGTCTAGCTTTACGACACATAATAACACCAACAGAAAATCTAAAAAGAAGAAGATAAAATACTTGTATTGATTTTAGCTTTGGGTTTGTAGTAGTTAACATATATAAACACAATTTTTAATGTAAAATGTTGGCTTTTGCTTTTCACCATTTGACGTCTATTATATCCTACATAAAAATTAGGAATACATGATTTATAAATATTCAAAATTAAAATAATTTATTCATGTGTTACTCTATATCAGTAAATTTTATGTTTAATTTTCATAAATAAGAAACTGATCTCCATGGAATTCGAACCTGCACACCTATGGTGTAAATGATCCAGATTTACCACTAAGCCATGGAGGAGTTTATGTCCAGTCTTTTCAAAATTAATTATTTATCGCTTAAATTCAGATTATGACCTCTGTATATCGTGTAATTTTTCGGCGAAGGACCGTCACCATACCACCCTTCGTTGGTTGTAGCCCTGTCCTTGCTCATAAGTCATATATAGGTGACAGTGAAACTTCAGCCATAAGCAATACAGAAGGAGATATTTAGTTGTAATTAAGTTAATGTCATTGCGTCTAATCTCACTAAAACCCTTAATGACATCTATGTAGAGTATTGGTTAAATGCTCATATTTATTATGTTTTTCCATTAAAACCAATATAAGACAAATTATATTATTGTCACTTAATCATTTTTATTATAGTGAGTGTATATCTATGAAATTATTAGCTACGACATAAAATTCGTTTATAAGTATTCTCTTTTAGAGAAAAAATTTACTTTTCGTGCATAAATATATGAGACACATTATTTTAGTGACGAAACATAAAAATTCATAGCAATGTTTTCTCATCTAAAGTTTCCCCAAAAAAAATTAATTCGTATAATTTTGTTAAGTAGTGTTAATCACAAATTTAAAGTTATCGGTGACACATTTTTTCATCACTTATAGTGTACGTAATTCATGACAAACTATGACATCAACTTTATCACTAAATATTTACTTTTAATGACAAAATTTACTTTTCGTGCTTAAATATATCAGACACATACCTTTTGTAATGAAATATAAAAATACGTAGCAATGTTTTATCCACTATAGTTTCCCATCAAAAAATTAATTGGCATCATTTGTTAAGTAATTCTTGTAACGAATTTAAAATTATCGGTGACATCATTTCGTCATTATTAATATATCTAATTCATGAAAATATATTTTGTCTTATACTTTATTAAATTTTGGACACAAAAAAAATTTTATCGAAAAAAGTAAGTTTTAGAATATTAACAAATTAGAGTTCTTAGTTAAATATTATAAATTTTAGCTATGAAAATTTATATTTAATTATGACATTTATTTGGTAACTAATAATATAAATAATTAATGACAAACATTTTATTGTATTTAATCTAACTATGATGTAGTGACAACAACAAAGTTGACACAAAATATTTAAGGTGCTAAATAACGACGACTTAAAATTTGTAGTGAATAATTCAACTATTAATTACGAAAAAAATTCGTACTTAAATAAAAAAAATTGCGTAAAGGGTCAAAAATACCACTCATCTTTAGTTTATTGGTTGGTTTTTCCCTTGCCATTAAACTAAAATTAACTTTTACTCCTACCGTTACTAATTTCACCATACATACCCCTCATTTAATAGAAATCCCTAAATTAACCAAAATTGGGTTGACTTGAGAGAACTAGTTGTTTTTAAAATTTTTTGGTTAATTTAGGGATTTCCATTAAATGAGGGGTATGTATGGTTAAATTAGTAACGGTAGGGGTAAAATTAACTTTAGTTTAACGGCAAGGGGAAAATCAACCAATAAACTCATGTTGAGGGGTATTTTTGACCCTTTTCCCAAATTGTTTTTATACAATTGTTCATAATTACAAGTGATAACTTACGAAAAGAATAGTACAAGTTCTTCTAAAGATATAGACAAAGTCCATTCATTAATGTACAAGTGAATATATTAAAACTAACAAATTCAGTAGATTTTGTTAAAATTAATAAGTTCAATACATCAATTTAATTAATTTAAGCAATTATAAAATGCATCATTTGAAAATACAATCCATGTTATATGAATTGTGAGTGGGGCACACTTCTATCACTAGATTACTAATATTTGTTGGTTTAGAACTTTTTGTTGTTTATTTGATATATTTTTATTGATAAACATGATAAAAATAATTTTCAAGTCTTGTATTTTAATTTTTATGTGTGTCTATTGGTTATGATTAGTAAACTACATAGTCCAAGTAAATCCATTTTCTTATGTCCATAAATATGTACATATTTAATAGTATTTTCATATACGTGGTGTTTATGTTGTATTCCTAAGATATTTAGAACAAAACTTTGAAGAACATGATAATACACAACAAGGTTTAAGAACATTTCCAGAACTAGAAAATTAAAACTAGAAAAGAAAATAGAATAAACAATAGATTAGAAAATATATACAAAATATTTTTCATAAAGAAGAATTATTTTCAATCTATGTTTAAAGAATTTTACTAATTCCAACAAACATTGCAGAAACACGAAGTTACCAAAGTTTAATAAACAAGTAAAGAATAGAAGAACATAAATTAATTCACATATCTGAAATTTTTAGCACATACAACAATATGGAAAAACAAAAAGAAGATCGATCAAGCCTACTAAATCCACAGTGTCCTCTTAAGGAAATTATTCTCCTGTAGTTTCCAAGGTTTGATTTGGAATATGTCCTTCCAGGATAGAATGATCTCAATCACCAGTGCTTTGATACCTAAAATTCTGCTGTGAACAAGCCACTCAACGGCAGTAAAGTACTCTTAATATAATAGATTTAATAGTTGAAGAAAAAGTCCATAAAATATTTTAACTATAAAATGAGAGGAAATCCCTCAATCTATATAAAAAAAAAAGGGTAGTACGAAAAGGTTCTTAATGTGCCTTACAAGAATGGTCACAGACCTTTGAAAAAGTCACAATCTTTTAAAAGGTCGTCAATTTTCATAAAAGTCACATCTTTTCTTAAATGTCACAACTTTTCATAAAAGTCATAACTTTTCATGAATGTCGCAAATCTTTATTTTCCATTGTCGCCTTTTAAAACCCAACAATCCCCTGCATGAATGAGGAATGACTCAAAGAAAGAGAAACACACAAGTAAGTGTACTTTACAAGCAAGAATTACTTGTATCTGGATAAGTAGGTTTCCCCTTAAACTTTCCATAATGAACATACGTCGGATATACATGGTCAATCGATAGATGCGATATCTTTGAACCTTCGAGCTCTAGTGTATACCTAGACAACCATATGTCACACAATTAACCCTTTACCGTTTATGATTCTTACAGTTGTGTTCGTTTCAGCCATGAATAACTCTTGGTTTATGAGTGTATAGAAAAATGGGCTTTTGACAATCATCTTCTTCTACGCGACTTTCACTTCATTCACATAGGTGATTTCTAATCGTGTAATCGTGTAGATACACAATTTAGTAAACTCTGTCAAACTTCGAAAATCATTAAAACCATTAAGCTTTAGTAACTCATTAACAAGTCTTAATATTGTATCATTGTTCCTGAGCATTTTCATCATCATGTAGAATTGATTGAGTTGGTTGACATTGTCCAACCGTCATTCACAACATTATTTTTCTCCTTGAATGTAGCTCTTGAGATCTCCAGTCTGTTGTCTTCTAGATAGAGCTATCATCATGATGACTTGTCTTAAGCCGTAAATTAATTTCCTTAGATTATCTTTCCACTTTATCTCTAGTTAGGTGTTTTTGTAAGTGGATCTAACACATTATCTGACTTTACATTGTAAATTCTCATAAGTTTTCTAACCGCATCATGTCTATGTCCTATATGACGAGAATTTCCGTTATACATCAATCTCCATGCCCTACCTATTGAATCTTGACTATCAAAGTGTATGTATACTAATGCCAATGGTTTGGGACATAAAATAATATCTATCAAGAAATTTCAGATCCTTTCAACTTATTCACCCACCTTATCTAGGGCACCTAGCTCAGAGATCATTGTAGAGCTATATACATGTCTTTTTTGAAATATTTCCAGAGACTGCTTCTCTATGACGAGTAAATACATATCCACTCGTTAATTTTACTTCATTTTTCCGGTGATCCAATTTGCATTATATATCATTTCAGTACTACCGAATATTGTTATAATGCAAGACATAGTTTTAAGTATTTCTCAATTACTCCAAAACACGTTTTATTATCATCAGTGAGTTCTATTGGGATAACTTGTAAACTGGCACAGTCAATTAATAGCAAATGTTATATCTGATCGCACACACTTGATGATATACATCATAGTTGCCAATAATCTACAACAACCCAATTGTGAGGCACTTTCACTTTCAATCTTCTGAACTGCAAAGCTCACATTTATTGGAGACTTTACAATATTGAAATACAAATATTTTAACAAGTAAAGTACCTTTTCAATGCCAAACATTATGGAGTTATAACGATTCTTATACCTAAGATCACTTAGCAACTCCAATATTTCATTCAGAACTTCATTTCTAGCATACGTTTAGTAAGATTTATGTCATTAGTGTGTCTATTGATGATCAACATATTACCAGTGTAAAAAGAAATTTGTTTTTAAAGTGAACACATTTATCAATTCCATTATTCTTTAAATTATTAGCAAACATGGTTTTGTCAAATTTCATATGTCATTGTTTGGGTGTTTGTTTTAGTCCATAATGTGACTTAACAAGTTCGCACACATTCTTTTATTTACGAGAAACAATAAAACCCTCATGTTGTTCTATATAAATTTCTTCCTGCAGTTCTCCATTTAAAGAGTTGTTTTTACATCTATTTGATGAATTTGGAGGTCATATACCACATATGACACAATTGATATCCAAATAAATGTAATTCTAGTTACTGGAGAGTATGTGTCGAAAACATAAAGATCTTATACCAATAAGATAGCTCAAGATTGAACCAATCACACTATTGACAATATCTGTCCAAAAGGATGAGTCTACATAATACACAAGATATGTTACAAACTCATATTCGAAGAAAGTATATGTACCTTGACATTTACTACGCCTCTGAATAACTTTATTTAGTATATTCCTCTTTTTTTTCTTTCCAACTTCATTTAGACCTTTCACTAAACTACTCAAGTCTAATTTTACAATCCACTGTCTTAAGTCCTATCTCTATCCTTTTAGGAATAGGAACTTAGACTTTGGTTTGACACACCCCTACATTGAAATATTAAAGTTAGATTCCCTTCCTTTTCATTTCTCATATGGAAAAGATTACGACCTGAACAAGCAAAATTGCTTTCTTTCTAAAAATACAGAACTTGTTGTTCTTCCTTTTTGCATTAGGGATATTTCTTCCACACATGCTTTGTGGTAAATACAAACTTATAAATAATGCATCCATCCTTTCTTTCAATATTCGGCTTTAATTATATTGTGGTGAATAGGAAAACAATTTGATGGATAATTCCACTTTTGAAACATATTTTATCAAAATAAGATTTATACTCTCCATCCCTATCACTTATATATTGTCGAAACTAATTTTAAACTTCTATATTACATTGTATAGACATTTCTATTGCTTCATCCTTAACATTCAGCAAATAGATATAGTCCTTTCCAATGCAATTGTCAATAAAAGTAATGAGATACTTTTTCCCACCAATAGATCGTGTTGACCTCATATCACAAATGTTAGTGTAGATCAATTCTAGGGGATTAGAATTCCTTTCAACAGATTTATAACAATACTCCGCATACTTAGATTCCGCACAAAATTTTCATTTTTATTTATTGCACTCTAAGTTCGATAAAACTTTTAAGTTGATCAGTTTTTTTTACAAGGTTTTGTAATTCACATGACCCAACTTTTCATGTCACAAACATTAACTCAAGCAAGTAGGAAGAGATAAAAATGTTGAGTTTGAAAAGCTCTTCGCGAGGTAGCTTTTTCGTCACTAATATTTTATTTTTATTTCTTACAATTTTGTTTGATACAAACATTATTTCAAGTCCTCACCTTGTCAAACGTCATTTTCAAAAGAACCTTTTCATAACTTTCAATTTGATTGTTATAGAACTACCCATTGACCAAATTTTCATCGGGTCTAATAAAGACAATATAATCCAAATGCTTCTTCTACAAAACATGACAAATAAATATTCACCAATATTCATGTCTTTAAAAATATTTATATTTAATAGATTTATCATTTTATGAAAAATTACATCACTTCAAGTGACACTTTTTCATAAGGGACCTCAATCATTTTAAACAAGTATATGTATAATTTTGTAGTTTCATATTTGGAACACCATATACTAGTAATAGATAAACTCAACAACCAAATTATGAAACATAGTACAAGAATTTTATGTGTCTAATTCAAAATTATCATTGAATTTAGTATCTTTTTCTCTATAATTAAATTACACACCAAGTCTAATTGTATTTTTATCATAAGTAAAGAACCCCCAAATTTTAAATGTTATCTCTAAATTATTTTTCAAGTACTTGAAAATTGTTTTTTCACATATTTTCCCAATATAATAAAATATCATTGGTAGTATGAAA
This sequence comes from Solanum pennellii, assembly GCF_001406875.1. Classification (NCBI taxonomy): domain Eukaryota; kingdom Viridiplantae; phylum Streptophyta; class Magnoliopsida; order Solanales; family Solanaceae; genus Solanum; species Solanum pennellii. The sequence goes on from NC_028643.1 coordinate 54,110,229, forward strand.
CCTCTTTCGAAAATATTAGTCTACGAAATAATTATAGAGTGTCAATTCTCTTTGACAGTCTTTATATAGTGTCAAAGTTCATTCTAAAAACTTATTAACTCTAAGTGAAACAACCCTAAAAATGGATATACTAAGTGGTACTTAATGTGTCAAGAATGACTATGATTATACAAGGGTTCACACGGATTTATGCGCGTAGAACCAGATTTTGGAACCCTTGATACATCAAAACCAACTAACTTGGGGATTTAGTTGAGCTATAAAAGGTTCGGTCCAACCATGTAGGGCTTTCGAATACGAAGATTTACTCGAGGGAGTCTTTATCGGACTTAAAAAGAGGAAATCTTAGGTTTTGAGAGTCTAGGAGTAAAATGGTGTTCTTCCACGCTAAGAGTAATATCGTAATTACCCTAAATATATAATTAATTATTTAATTAATAAGGTAGAGGGGCAATTTGTGGAGAGAGAGACGAAATTGAGCTCTTGAAGTGAAGTCTTGCTTCACCCGGGTTCAAACCTAGGTGGAAGCAATGAATTAATATAATTTTTAATTAATTTATTGAATTACTATATTTAATTAATAACTATTATTAATAAATGATTTAAAATAAAATAAAAATCAAATTTTTAATAATTAAGTAAAACTTATTTGACTAAGTCCTAAACTAGACTCCTAAGCTTAATATAACTCCAACTCTCTTACGTCTACCTCTCAACTCTCACCCTCAATCTCCCTTATTATTTGACACGAAATTTATCTTCAAAAAAAAGATTAAAAAGCAGAAAAATACACCAAGTTCTTCACACTTGAAGAACTAAGAATAAATCACAAGAAAACAAATATTAATCGAACACGAGGCTAAGGGAGGTTGTTATTCGAGTGGGGTTGATATTGAGGAGGTTTAGACGTGTTCTTGGATAATGTTTTTGGGCAGCAATTCAAGAGTTTAACGTCAAAAATATATGGGTTTTCTTATCTCTTGGTCCCTTTCCCAAGAGACCCCTTAAGGTTCATATTATTCATCTGAAAACTAGTATTGTTTCCCATTTTTCATACCCCTGTCACTAGCTCCCAAGGAATCGTAGGTTGGGTATGATTACTGGTAGATTTTGGTGTATGTTATATTTTCATGATTAATATTATTATGTTTGTGTACTTTAAAGCTTATGAAAGACAACCATGTATTCGAAATTTTTGTGCTAGTATGTGTGTGAGCAAAAATGTTACTGCAATTGGAGTCCTCGACTTAAGGCTTCAAATGGGTAATGTTTTGGTTGTCATTTTAATGTGCATAAGTTCATGTAAATCGTGTTCATTAATATGGAAGTGTGGCTTATTTGAGTATCAATATTTTTGCTAAACGAACCTATGGAAATGCACCCCAAAAAGTGTTAAAAGATCTATGAAATTTCCCTAAGATTTCAAGTGAAAATGTTGGTGAAAATAAGTTAAAGAAATGACTAAATTTCCAGCCAACTTATAAGTTAAATTGAGTCTAAATGTAGAGGAATAAATCTGGATATTTATTTAAAAATAAAGGGATGAGGCCACCAGGATTCGAACATGTGACCTCACCCGTTTAATACCTTGAAATAGCAAGAAAAAAGAATTTAGATTAGGAGGATTCGAAATGGGGTCTACTGGTTGAGAAAGGAGAGAGCATCAATTTAAATAAATACAATGGTAGGCATGGGAATCAAACCCATGACCTGCAGGCAGCGAATGAAGGGAGTAAAATTAAAAGTAAGGGAGTTTTAGGTGTGGGAATCGAACCCACGACCTCAAGGTTTGAAGGGAGATTGCGCGAATTAAATAGGAAAATAGAGTGAGGTTGTTGGGGCTCGATCCCACAACCTCACTACCTATGCATAGCTAAGGAAAATTTTAAATACACATAAATTAAGGTGGCTGTGGGGGTTCGAACCCACAACTTTCCAATTCCCAGCAAAATAAAGAATAAACAAGGAGAGGCTGTGGAGGTTTGATCCCACAACCTCTTAATCTAGGAGAATTGGACAACACAATTTTAAATAAAAAATAAAAAGAAAATAAAGTCAAGGAAAAATGTGAGTATTGTCAAAGGGGTTCGAAGATTGCTTCCCTTGCCAAGATTTATGTATTGGTACATAAATTATAAGTGAATTAAATGTTCAATAATAATGACACCTACTTAGATCAAAATCGCGAACTTGGCATACATACAAGATACGTAAGTCTTGTACTACATAATCTTACGAAGATATTAGTCACTTAACAAACCATGAATGAAGCCTCATGGCTTGTATGAATAGACCCATATGTCTAGCATACGATTAAAAAAATTGAACCTAGGATGTAAGTAATGAAATGATGAAACCCTAGAAGGGTTAAGTACGAGAGTAAGATACACTAAATGGACAAGTGCATTGGAATTTGACGAAATGGACAATGAAATGATGAAATGAACAATGAAATGATTAAACCCTAGAAGGGTTAAGTAAGAGTGTGAAACACAATAAATGGCCAAGTGCATTGGCATATGATGAAATGAACATTCACGTAAAAATGGGTGAGTAATTATGAATAGCAAATGTGCTAATGTTAATGAATGTGGTGAAAACATGATATAGGGCTAATGTAAAAGATTAGAGCAATCTCAAATGAGCCTCAATAAATATTGCTAAAACGTACTCATATATGAGAGTGTAAAATTCATGAAGAGACCAGTCTCTATTAACACTCTAATGAAAGTATTGAGATTAACACAATTAATACTAAGGATGAGATGAGAAATAACCTATTGAGATATGATGTCCTCATACTAGAAGCCAACTTTCATGACCTATGAGTTGAGTGTAGTGGAACTTCATACTGAGCACCGACAGACTAGCTGTGAGCGGTGATGCCTTTTTTCGGGTAGGGCGGAGGTTGACGTAACTCTCCTTAGATGAGACTGTCCGGCAAGCCTGGTATGGGTATCCTTATAACTCCTAGTCTTCGAACATATACTTCCAATATAGGATCTGGCAGGGTTCAATTCCCATGTACGCTAGCATGTTTTAGGTAACTTTGGCCAGTGAATCCACCTTTTTTAGGTGTGGGGTTTCATGACACTGGATTTCATGATGATCACATTATCTATGTCGGTGAGAGTTAATGTTTCCAAAGAATGAATGAGGTCATCCTCAAATGATGCACATAATGAAATAAGCGATACCAAAGATGTAAGGATAGGATAAGCAAGAGGTGAGCTATACTTAAAGTAATGACTCTAGGTTATTCTTGGTCATTGCACAGCAAACCCATTGAGAGTCTTAAACTACATACTGGGTATGACAGGTGATTGCACTAGTATATGAAAGAATGAAAAATGAAGTACGTATGAATGAATGAAGTAGACTCTTTGTTTGCTAAGTAAGGATCCGTAGTTGAGGTTTCATATGTTGAGCCTCATTTTGGGAAGTCCTTATGTCATGTCCATGATCCCAAGTTCTCATGGCATATGAATGAATGATATGAACTACGTGATATGATATTTGAAAAATGTTATGTACTCTTTGCAAAAATGATAAGTTTGATGATGCATATTACAGTCATGGCATGACTTTCCAAATCCAAATTTTGTAGGTCGATTGACTTCCCTGATCCAAATTTGGCAAGTCTAGTGACTTGACTTTCCATAAATAATGTTGTTAGGGAAGAGCTATTCTTTCTCAAGAATGTCCTTAGTGTGTGCTTGCATATACCCATAGTTAGTACAAGTGTGTACTAATTACATACAAATATCTACATTCAGGTGCAGGCACAGGTGGACGTTATATCTTACAGTACGACGATGCAGCTATCCGGACGTGGAGCATTTATGGAGACTTGGTAGGCCCTCAACCTTTACAGGCTATCTACTGTTATTATCTAGCTTAGATGTATGCTTTAGCTAGTGCATCATTTTCCACTAGTGTTTCATTTCCCATTTCATTTTCAGACTTTGTATTGGTACCGTTTTGGCAAGTACACATTTAATATAGCTATGAACAATTTCTTTCATTTGATGATCTCAATGTTTGATGATTGATGCTGAAAATTTATATATGTAGTAGAATGTTTAGTAAGCATGTTAGGAAACAAAAATTTTCAAATTTTCCGCTAAAATTAATCTAGATGAAGTAAGAATGACGTATGTAGGCTCGATCTTTGAGAGGTCAATGATGCCGGTCTCATCTGGAGTCTAGACTCTGATCGTGACAAAGTTTGTATTAGAGCACTATGTTGAATTCAGAGGATAATAAGTTCACATCAACCACATTGAGTAGTTTCTCAGTCATGGTAGTGAAGTGCACCACTATCCCGAATTAGAGATTGCATGATGCCTAGGAAAATATCCCTTCTTCTGATCTTATCGTGCCTTTCCTAATGTTTGACTTTCATGATGTTATGAGTGTGTCTAACATCAATACATGTTTTTTACAGAGAATAAACACTACGAGATCTATTGGTTATAGGAGAGGAGTAGAAGCTGCTGGGGACAATCAAGTTCCACCCCAGGCTTCAGCTGAATGAGTATCCATGCCAGTTAACCCTGCTGAGTTGATTGATGCTGAGATGAGGGAATCTCTATCCTAGATGGCAAAGGCCATCACCATTCAAGCTAAGGACATGACTAACAAGGTGAATCGACAAAATGTCCAGAGAGAGAATCCATCTGTTCGACATATGGCTGACAGGTTGAGGGATTTCACGAAGATGAATCCTCCTATTTTCATAGGGTCTAAGACTTCAAAGGATCCCCATGAGTTTGTGGATGAGGTCCATAATATGTTGGTGTCTATGGGGGCCATAGATACTGAGAAAGCAGAGTTGGCTTCCTATCAATTAAAAGATGTTGCACAAACTTTGTGCAAGATGTGGCATGATAGCTGAGATTTGGGCGGAGTCTCGGTCACTTGGGAATTGTTTAAGATAGCCTTCTTGGAGAGATTTTTCCCTAGGGAGATGAGGGAGGATAATGTTTAGGAGTTTATCAATCTTAAAAATGGATCGATGACAGCCAGGGAGTATTCCCTGAAGTTTGTTAAATTATCCAGGTATGCCACTTCTCTTGTGTCTAACAGTAGAGACGAGATGAGTATATTCTTCAAAGGAATTGCTTAGGATCTCGAGTAAGAATGTAGGGCAGCTATGATGCATGACAACATGGACATTTCAAGGCTTATGGTCTATGTCAAGCAAGTGGAGGAAAACAGAAAGAGGAAAAACACTAGGGCAGGGATCAGGTCAAGGAAAGATGAGAAGAATTTTTCAAGGAAGAGTAGTATTGAAATCAGGGATAGGCCCAGGTTTAAGAAGGGACTCTTCAACAAAGTGGAGTCAAGTTCATCCAAGGGTCGCCATGATAGGAATTCCGAGTATAGAGTTAACATAAACAATGAAGTATATACAACTAAGGAGACACCACCTTGGAGGAAGTGTGGCAAACTACATGGAGGAGAGTGTATGATGGGCACTAATGCTTGTTGTAGTTGTGGCAAACCAGGTCACATGGTGAAGGATTTTACGATTAAGAGAAGTCAAGAACAAGGGAAGGAGAGAGTTCAGTGTAATGGTCCAAGTGAAGAGGCTCCAAGGAGGCAACGATTCTTTGCAATCAAGTCTAGGGGAGCGGGGGAAGGCACTTTTTGTGAAGTCTCAGGTGAGTAGCCTTAATTAGTCCTTCATGTATTTGACTATGTATGGTGTTTATTCTAGCATGAGGTTAATATGTTTGAGACATCAAGTTGGTTGATAATTTGAATTACCTATATTGTATGCTTTGATGAGACTAGTTTAGGAAAGAGTTCCGTAGCCTATTAATGTGAAGCAACTAGTACGTTTGAAGGATGTGCACCATCATGTTAATATGTGAATCAGATATTCACCAATGGGAGTACTGAATTACCTATGTATGCATGCGTCCTATAGATGATTTACTTATTGTTAGTAAAGAGAAGTTTCATTCGCGGACGAATTTTCCTAGGGGGGGGGGGTCATGTAACAACCCTAAAAATGGATATACTAAGTGATATTTAATGTGTCAAAAATACCTATGATTAGACCAGGGTTCAAGCGGATTGATGCGCGTAAAACCAGACTTCAGAACCCTTGCTAAATCCAAGACATATAACTTGGGGAGTTATTTGAGCTAGAAAAGGTTGGATCCAACAATGTAGGGCTCTCGAATACGAAGATTTACTCGAAAGAGTCTTTACCATACATAAAAAGAGGAAATCTTAGGTTTGGAGGGTCTAGGGGTAAAATAGTCTTTTTCTAGGCTAAGGGTAATATCGTAATTACCCTAAATATATAATTAATTATTAAATTAATAAGGGTAGGGGCAATTTGGGGATAGAGACCCGGGTTAGAACCTAGGTGGAATCAATGAATTAAAGTGCTTTTTATTTAAGCTATTGAATTAATATAATTAATTAAGAATTATTATTCATTATCTGATTTAAAATAAAATAAAAATCATATTTTTAATAATTAAGTAAACCTTATTTGACTAAGTCCTTAAGTAGACTCCTAAGACAAATATAACTCCTACTCTCTCACATCTATCTCTAAACTCTCCAATAACAAAGAACGCATGAAGCCTCATGGATTGTATGTATAGACCCATAAGCCTAGCATACGATTAAAAATAAGTGAACCTAAGATGTATGTAATGAAAGGATGAAACCATAGAAGGGTTAAGTATGAGCGTAAGATACAATAAATGGCCAAGTGCATTGGCATATGACGAAATGAACAATGAAATGATGAAACCCTAGAAGGGTTAAGTAAGAGTGTGAAACACACTTAATGGCCAAGTGCATTGGCATATGATGAAATGAACATTCACGTAAAAGGGGGTGAGTAATTATGAATAGAAAATGTGCTAATGTTAATGAATGTGGTGACAACATGATATGAGTATAATGTAAAAGATGAGAGAAATCCAAATGAGCCTAAGTAAATGTTACTAACACATACTCACCTATGAGAGTGTAAAGCTAATGAACAGACCAGTCTGTATGAACACTCTAATGAAAGTATTGAGATTAACACATTCAATACTAATGATGAGATGAGAAATTATATATTGAACTATGATGTCCTCATACTAGAAGCTAGCTTCCATGAAGTATGAGATAAATGTAATGGAACTTTATACTTAGCAACGATGGATTAGATATGAGCGGTGTTGCCTTCTTTCAGGAAGGGCGGAGTTTCATGTAACTCTCATGAGGTGAGACTGTATGGCATGCGGGGTATGGATCTCCTTATATCTCCTAGTATTTGAATATATAATGCCAATATAAGGATCTGGCAGGGGTCAATTCCAATGTATGCTAACTTGTTTTGGGTCACATTGGCCAGGGATTCCACCTCTTTTAAGTGTGGGGTTTCATGACACTATATTTCATTATGCTCACATGATCTATGTCGGTTACAGTAAAAGTTCCCAAAGAATAAATGAGGTCAACCTCAAATGATACACATAATGAAATGAACGATACCAAAGGTGTAAGGATAGGATAATCAAGAGGATAGATAGACTTAGAGTAATGAGGCTAGGTTATTCTTGGTCATTGCACATCAAACCCAATTACAGTCTTAAACTACATCCCAGGTATGACAGGTGTTGCACTAGTATATGAAAGAATGAAAAATAAAGTACGTATGAATGAATGAAGTAGACTATGTGTTTGCTAAAGAAGGATCACTAGTTGAGGTCCAATATGTTGAGCCCTCATTTTGGGAAGTCCTAACGTCAAGTCTATGATCCCAAGGTCTCATGGAATATGAAAGAATGACATGAACTACGTGATATGATATGTGAAATATGTTATGTGATGTTTGCAAAACTGATAAGTTTGATAATGTATATTACACTGATGGCATGACTTTCCAAATCCAAATTTGGCACGTCCATTGATTTCCCTGATCCAAATTTGGCAAGTCCACTGACTTGACTTTCCATAAATCATGTTGTTAGGAAAGAGCTAATCTTTATTATGCATGTCCGTAGTGTGTGCTTGCATATACCCATCGTTAGCACAAGTTCGTAATAATTATATACAAATATCTACTTTTAGATGCAAGCACAGGCGGACGTTAGATCTTACAGAACGACGTTGCAGTTATCTGGACATGCATCTTTCATCCCGACTTGGTAGGTCCTCATTCTTTCGAGGTTGTCTACTGTTATTATGTAGCGTAGATTTAGGCTTTAGCTAGTGGAGAAAGTTCCACTAGTGTTTCATTTCTCATTTCACTTCGGACTTTGTATTGGAGCCGTTTTGGCAAGTACACACTTAATGCATCTATGAACCATTCCTTTCATTTTATGATCATAATGTTAGATGGTTGATGGTGAACAATTTTACATGTAATAGAATGTTTAGTAAGCATATTAGGAAACAAAAAATTTCAAATTTTCCGCTAAAATTAATCTAGATGAAGTAAGAATGACGTATGAAGGCTTGTTTGCAACCTCTTAGAGGTCAACGACGCTGGTCTCATCTGGAGTCCAGACTCCGGTCGTGACACTAAGTCACTAGTCTTTTCATCTATTATAAATAGACATACCACTTAGTACTTAGAATGGTACTATATAACATAGACTATAAAACTACAAAAGTTTTTAATTTATAACAATCAGACTTATTCAAATTCAGAAGGAGTACAAAACTACAAAAGTTTTGTTTTGTTTTAATCTCCAAACGGAATCAAACATATTCTTTATCAGATACAAATGTTTTTTTCCGAAAAGCCTTCCAACTCAAACATTTTGACATACTTTTTTATAAACAAAATTGTGCATCTCTCATTTTGCAAGGTAAATTAATTTTAAAGGCAACACAATTTTTCAAGCAATATTCATTCCATCATATTATTTGTAGATCTTTTTCCAAAGATACACATGATAAAATATCAAAATTGTTAACTCTTAGAAACTATTTGCCTCCATAGATAAATAATAAAAAGGGTATTTGGTGTAATCTTTTACAGAAATACCACAAATTCTTCTGTTACATTCTCAATTCGACCTTGATAAAAAAAATGAATTATGGAGAAGTAATGCATTTATCTTCTACTTTCATGAGCCAATTCTCAAAATTAGTAGAATACAAAAAATACGAACAGTAGAATAATTTCCTTTAGGTTGTTGTTTATCTTGTATTTCTAACATACTTAGAACAAAACTTTGAAGAAATCGGTAAGACACAACAATTTAAGAACATTATCTGTTCTAGAAAATTAAAACTAATAAAGAATTTAGAATAAAAAAGCATAATAGAAAAAATGTACGAAATATTTTTCATAAAAAAGAATTGTTATCAATCTATGTTTAAATAATTTTACTTTCCAACAAACATTGCAGAAACACGAAGTTACAAAAGTTAATGAACTAGTGATGAGCATATGAGAAGAAACAAATTCACAAATCTAAAATCAATAACACATACCAAGATATGGAAATGAAGAAAGAAGATCAAGTCCATTAATTGCATAGTGTCACCTTAAGGAAATTATTTCACTCTAGTATCCGAGGTTTTATTTGGAATATATTTTCCCAAGATAGAATGATCTCAATGAGCAGTGTTTTGATACCCAATACGTTTGTGTCAGCGAGCCACTCAGGTACAGCAAAGTACAATTCGAATACTAGATTTAGTAGTAACAGAAGATGTCCGAGATAATATTTATCTAAAAAATAAGAGGAAATCCCTCAATTTATAGGAAAAAAAATGGTAGTGTGAAAAGGTTCTTACTGTGCCTTACCGGAAAGGTCATAAACCTTTTGAAAAGTCGCAATCTTTTAAAAAGGTCGTCACTTTGTATAATAGTTATAAATTTTCATAAAAGTTATAATTTTTCATAAAAGTCACAACTTTTTGTGAAGGTCGCACCTTTCATAAAAGTCGCAACTCTTCTTAAAATTCGCAACTCATCCTTTTTAATTCACAACTTTGAAAACCCAGCAATATGTACATAGAGAAACTCTAAAGAAATAAATCCACTTACATACTTATACTTTGCTGGGGTGGGATGTATATACATCAATTCTATAACTTTTTCCGATTAGTGTGAAAATTGAAATAAACTAAACAATGAAAGCACAAATAAAATAAATGACTAGGATTTCATATATATTATGATGAAGTACTATAGTTTTGGGTATCAATGTTCAACTTGAGCCGATTATCCATTTTTTTTTAAAAAAAATGAATGTTTAATTTTAAATAAATTTTTAATTGTAAGGAATAATTTTTAAAATTTACTAAGATGATTAAATAAAAAAACAAAATAATATTGAATATATTTAAAGATATTTAAAAAAATTCATAGATTAATTAAAATATAATCTGCATTTGAATTGACTGTGGGTTATTAATATCATTTATTTGCGTATGGGTATAAATAATCATATAATATATTGTTTCTACAAATGTTCTATTTGAAAGAAGTGAATAAGTACAAAATAAAACAAAAATAAAGACAAGAGAGAGTTGATTTGATGGTAAGCGCTCTTCACTTCAAACCTTAAAGTTGTGAGTTCGCTTCCCCAAGATAGCATAATGTGTAAGTTTCTTGCCAGGGGTTGAAAAAAATTTAGATAGGTGTGTGTGTGTGTGTATATATAAACTATTCATATAATGATAAGTTTTATCTCTAATACATTTAAGAACAAATTATTTTTTGAATATAAAATAAGTCATTAGAGACAATTGATTTTGCCATTGATTGAAGAAAATAATTAGCGACGATATCATTTTGTGGGTAGTAATAACCTATTTACTGATTTGGAATACTATTAACTAATAGAAATATACTTTTTACAACAAGCAATTTTTCACAAATGTTTATGCATTTGGGGACTATTATTATTTTTGTACTTAATATAATACTTAAGCGACGAAACACTTAATCTTGCTTGTATACTTTAAGAGACATATTTAGTGATGACTGATTGAGGATTCATTTTTCGTCACATAAGATATGATTTATAAATGACGAAATTATTTGTCCCTTATAATCCAATTTTATGGAGTGATTGCTTATCTACTTATTGTAAAGATTGCTACGTTGAATTGTAGAAAAAATATCTATTACATGTTGTGTGAGTTATTTAGACTCTATGAATACATTAACTCGTTATGAACAATCATACTGATGTTAGAAATACTTACCTTTATTGATTTGGTATGCTATCAACAACAACAATAACATACCCACTAAAATCTACTAAGTGGAATCAGGGGAGGATAGATTGCATGTTATCACTATCTCGTACAGGTAGATATATTGTTTTGTAAAGACCCTTGAAATTGAATGTGATGTTTTTTTACTCGAGAGAGAGATCACAATTCTTGTTGATGAATTTTGAAAATAAACTTTAATAAAGGATAGTTAATTAAGAAAAACTGAAGAAGCAATTTAGAAAGTTTATAAAGGCGACTTAAATTTATAGTATTACATGAATTAAAAATTCAACATTCTAGAAAGTGATAAAAAGACAACTTGAGCTTGTAGAAAGGGTTAAAACAAATGATTAATATGCAATCTTGAACTTAGGGGGAAGAAGTATCAGCATCTAATTCTCCATGGTTGTTTCTTCCTTTTCTCTCACAACCAACATTTTTTTTGTTTTTTTTGATACTTGAATCTTCATTTGCTAAATGTTCATGTTTGGGTCTTCTTTCAGTTGGACTTTTCCAAATATATTCATCTTCAATTGGACAGATCCTAGAAGTACAAAGTGGAATGGAAGGAAATTTGATGAGATAAGGAAATTAGTTTAATAATTAATATTATTTTGTCAAATATCTAATTTTAAAAATTAAAGAAAAATAAATTATTGGTGAATTATATTAGGAACTTTTTGAAAATACATGATGTTATAGAAGAAATAGGCATAAGGTTTATATGATTACCTTATAAAGGTTATCGATGGAACGAAATATGATACTTCTTGGTATTCCATGTGTGATATGATAGATTCCACCATTTTAATTTTTTGCCAAAAGTCTCGAGCCATAGTTGATAAGGTCGCTTATAATATGATTAGAATTATTGGGTATATCATCTTTACATGTAAATTTGTTGAGATCTAACTAACCGGAAAATTATATGTGAGATTGCATGATATATGTAAAACAAATTAGACGTTCAAAAAGTGGGACAAAAGCTATATTTTAGGCTACCAATATGTTTTGTGCCATTTAGGGCTAGAGTTTAAATTATCATGCGCTCATTGATTAAAATTTAAATAACTCTCTATTTTTTATGGGAAAAAATTCAAATTATTAACATAAATTAAATTAATTATTAAGATTCAAAACCATCAATTGTTTGTTCTTGTTGTTTGTAAGAAAGTTCCTCCTCAAAAGAATCCTTTTGATCCCGTCTTATGTTGCCTTCTATGTGTTTTTTGAATTTCTGACTTTCTAACTTATGCAAATCGATATTGTTTCTTAATAACTGATTGGAGATAGAAAAATATATTGTGGGTTGTGGAATACAAAAATGTGATCAATTAATTTTGTTAAAAGACACAACTGTTGAACAATTACCTCGCAGGCATGAAGGAAGGGATACAAACATGTATTGGCAATGTTATTGTCTATTGAGGTAGCACTATAATTATCCGATTATCTTCACCAAGGCTCTCAAATTCACCTAAAAATCATAAATAATCAAATGACAGATAATTAATAGTATATGACATTTGTAACTTGTTGAGTAAAGTAATAAATTGCGTACCGTGAATAATTTATTGTTCATAATGTCTGCATTATACCTCTCTTTCATACAAAGTTTTGATCTGCTTCCCTTGTTCCCTTGAAACAAATAATTAAAATTTCATTTTACTAACTAAAAAAAGACGCTATTAATGATACATTGAAATTATTTTTTCTGACTACTAATACTACACTTAATTTTTAAAAAGTTATTTAATAAAAAGATAAATATTCAAAAGGGAATTAATTCTCTTTTAATTTATCAAAGAACAAGGAAAATAATAATTAACATATTTCAAGTGTAAGATGATGAATGAATTAATTGCGTACCATAAATAATTTTTGGCATTCGCTTGTTCTGTAGTATTTTCTTGGAAGAGTTCCCTTGGTCCTCTCCAAAAAAATTCTTAATCCTCTTGGCATCATCTTTTTTTTCCCTTCTGCGCTTCGAGCGTATTTGGCATATATTGTTGAATGGAATCCAAAAGGCAAGAACAACTAATTATTCAAATTAACAAATCATGCTCACAAAAACCAAGAACTTTCCTCCATACTAAAGAGTCTAAAATTGAAAACCAAATGAAATTCTAGAAGTCACAAAGGAAAAGTAGTTACGTTAATAAACACATATGTCGTTGAAGCTACATACACTTTATCCAAATCAACAGCGTCCATATACACTATGTTTTATAAAGTAAAATTGATTTGAAATAGATATTACATAAACATTTGAGAGTCAAAACAACACTTATTGATTTGAGAGAAACATAAAGGAGTAATTTATATTGGATAATGAAAGCATCATCCTTCGGTGACACTCATTGTCTGATCGAGATGGAAGTCTCATTCTCGAATTGGAAAATATAATTGAGTGAATGCCTTTGGAAAAATTGGTGGAAGTCTAATTGTATTTATGAGATTATTCATACATATCAATACACGACAACAAAATCAACTTACCTTCTTTTATACCACAAGTAGAATTTGAAAAGGGTGAGATATACACAAACTAGGGTTTGAAAATAGGAAGATGTGAACAACTTTTTCTAAATTCTATTTGAGGTAGATATATATATTTTCAACATTCAATAGACAAAAGAAATGAAACACGATTGAAAGAAGAAGAAGAAATCAGACATTTTTCCATCTTTTTTAATCATACATTTTAAAATTTATTAATAATGGTTTATAATTTCAAAATGCAGGACACTTGATAAAATGAACAGTAAATTTATAAATTAACACAAGGACATAATAATTGAGAAAGAAAAAAAGATCTGAATTGAATAAAATACACCATCACATAATTCGATTCCTTTATTTCAAGAAAATAAAAGGAAAAAATGAATAAAATAGAAAATAATGAATGAATTAATACCGTCTCATTGTGTTTCAATGTCCTCTTGTTGTTGATCTATCCCTTTAAATATTTGAAGTGAAGAAGAAAAATGATGTCTCTTATCGTCTATTGATTCAAGTGTCTCGTCTTGACTGCTGATACTATTTTAGAAACATAAAATTAAAATGAAGAAGTGAATAGACCGTATTTCACTTTTATATGTACACTCTCGATTGCTTAGATGTTTTTTTAATGCTATGTTTGTTCAATTTTGGAAACTTTATTATTTTTCCATAACATGTAAGATAAATTTAAGATTAAAAGGTGTGAACAAACTAGAGTCTTAAATCAATTATTTCAAACAATATATTATTGTGCTAATTGTGATATTTTTACATTAACTAAGAAGATTATTTAAAATCATTTACTTCTTTTACCTTTGTCATTTATTACATTTTGTAGTGTGTATTAATTATAGAGATAATAAATGAAAATTTTGATTTTCAGACTTTGACCAAATAAATTCAAATAGTTTTCATATAGTTAGTCAAACATCATATATAATGCAAATCATTAGAATCGCTACAAAATTGATATAGGACATTAAACTTGGAATAAGGTAGTAATATTTTTCTTACAAAATATAATAGTCAGTTTGAATTAAAACTAAGCTATTTTGAATTTATGTTTTGGAGCGGAAGACTCCATATCTCTTTTAATTAAAATTGTTTAGATAATAAAATTCGCAAATGTGTAACACACATAAAACAATATCTTTGTTAGTGTCCATATAATACGTAGGATATATTAAACAAAATAAAAACTCAATTTTAAATAAATGAAAAACATTCACATTTTCCTGTGATATGATAAACGAATAAATTATGGGTAAATGAAACTAAAAAATTAATTGCTATGTCATGTGTATTTATCTATTTCCTCTTAATTGTTGAGTTATTCCTTTGAATAGTAATAGCATCAAAATATTTAGTATGGAAATTCAAAATATAGCTGAAATAAATCTCATCCTAGTGTGGGAGATGAATAATGTATAAATTTTAGAAAAAATAAGTCTATTTATAAAATATAATTTTTCAATGTATGCAATTCAATTATATCCCGTCCCTAATAGATAGCTTCGTCATTTCTTTAGAAAACTACATTCATCATATTTGGATCATTCAAATTTATTGCTTTACAATTTAAAAATTAAACGATATGAAGAAATAAGAGTTATACCTATCACGCTCTGAAAATTTGATGTGATCTCACCTACCTTATCCAAATAAGACAGTTCAACCTAAACAATAATTGAGATGGATAAATAGGGATGTATGTAAGCAATCTCTTGGGGATCTATATTTTTGTGCCCCTTTTTTTAAAAAAAAATACTTAAATATATTATTAAAAATACTATTTGTAAAACCACATTTCTAAAACAAACCAGAAACCAGCTTTTCAGAAATTGCAGGTGCAATCTACGTTCACCATCTACAAACTTTAGTCTGATCTACAGCCCGTACTATGGGTCCATGGATCACCACGGTAGCTCCTTCCATAGCTCAGCTAAGAAAATCGACCAAGTCTTGACCCATGGACAGACCTACTGTCCGTAATTTAGAACACAATACGTGGTCTGTGTCCATACACTCCTGTACCCAGTCTCTTACATGAAATACGGATGACCAACATGGAACATGTTAGATCTATAGTCCATAGGTCTGATAGTAGGTGAAGGTAGGCAGTTAGTTTAGGGAAAATTGTTTATTGGGTCAACTTAAAATGGCCATTACTTTTATCACAAAAGGAATTAGGTGTCCTATGAACCATTTTAGTGAAAACCTGTCGAGCAAATTCAAATGACCGACCCAAATGAGAGACAGTTGAATGGACGACGGCGTGTCAGTCCAATCCATCGATTTCTCTAACAACTATTATTTCAGGGATCTTTGTTGTTTTCGTAGTTCGTTTAAAACCTAAGATATGTCGTTTAAACTTTAATCATGAGATTATAGTCATCTTAAGCATAGAACATATCTAACACTTACTTAATTCAAATCATTCATCAAAACTTCGAAAATTAGAAGTAACAAAAAGGTCAAGAACCCTATGTAAGACCTGAAAAATTGATTTAGGTAAAACTAGCACCTAACATGTTTTTCATGAGGGTATAAGGTCTTAAAATATCTTACAATGTGGTATTGAGGAAGTTTCTAAAGTATTTGGTTAATTGGAAGTTAAACATCAACGGACAACAAAGACGTTCTGAATACTAGTCACATATGTGCTTCATGTTTGTTTTATGTGTTTATGAGTGTGTGATGAGCTCATGAGGTCCTTATATGAGTTATTATAGTGTTTATAGGTAGTGTCAAGTTTCATGATGTTTGGAGGTCAAACGTCCAAGAATTTCCATGATGTTTGAATGTTTTGCCTTGAAACGACCTTGCGTGTCTTACTATGTTTCATCGAGTTTTATGTGATCGTTTTTTGGTGAAATTGATATGGAACGTCTTAAAACCGTATACTAACAAATTTAGGATGGAAACTTCTGTGCATAAGTCCCCAAGGACCATCCAAGGGTCCTTGAGGAAAAATTCATGTTGGTATCCAAAACTGCTCAAGACAGTCCCATGTACAGAGCTTTTGGGAGCGAGGCTTTGATTGTCACGCCCCTAGCTACCCCCGAGACGCCGAAACAGAACCTAGGAACAGAAGTAATCCCCATCTAACCAAGATGGCATGATCATGAGCATACTAGAGAATATAAACTATTGTGGAAGCTAAATCACACTTAAAATGATTAGATGGGGAAATACCCATATACTAAATCCGAGATATATGAAAAACTCATGAGTTTAATAATAGAAGTTATTAACTCAATAATAAGCTGAAACTAACTATGTCTAAAAAAAGCATCTAAACAGGACTAGAAATTCTAGGACAAACCCCAACATAGTCTAGCAAAAACATAAACTAAATACTAAATACTTAAAAGAAACTCATAATTATTATCCTTGGAGAATGACGAATCACCAGTGGATCTTATGAGAGGAAATTGATTTATGCGTGATATGGATGCTGAGAACCTAAACCTACATCACGAGAATACGTAGTGAACATATGCGTCTATAATTGAAGGTATTGAGCATGTAGGATAGAGTAAAGCTAACTAAAGCATAACTGAATAAGCACAAAAGCAAGTATAATAATCTAAACATGATATACTAAATTATAAGCTATGTGGATGCAAAGACCAATTTATAACGTGCTGAAATTGAACACTGAATATATTGATACATAGTCAATGCAAGAGAGTCTGACTAAACTGTGGGAGCTACTAAGAACCGACAATAAAACCACATGAACTAATTGTGGAGTTCGATGTATACTCCCCATCTAGAGGACCCAATATACCCTGTCAAAAGTATAAAGGCATGTTGGCGTGATCACTAAAGCGATTTCCCAGAGAGAGGACTTACAACTTACTTGGCTAGTAGTTCTGCGACTATTTGGTATGGTGAACCCTAGTCCATCTCGGTATTATTCTACTTCCATTCATTTATGTAGTCAATTGATTATGTCTAAATTTTCTATAACTACAAGATATGTCAAAATGAACATGCAAACTGAGAATGCAACATTTAATCTAATAATGATGCATTAAAACTGAAGCTTGTATAATTGTATAACTTAAATTTTGACCTAGCATGTGTAATTCAAGAAGTAAAAAAAAATGAAAAGCTAGGGTTCTGAAATTCATACGGTAATCTAAGTAATAACATGATAATCTGTTTGGAACATATATTTTAACTACATCATGAAGTTCTGCCGAAATTCTAGGAACCTCAGGTTTAATCATGATTAGAGAATAAAGAACTAACTGAAAACTAAGGACTCGATGAGTGAAAGGAACCCACTTGTGAAATGCCACATACAAGGTGATTAAATCTACAGAGAAATATTCAGATTTTGGGGCTGAAACATTTGGAAACTTGCTGCATTCTTGAACTAGGTTTCTTGACCTTTTTCTCCTTTATTTCTTCTAACTTTCTAAGTTTTGATTTTATGATTTGACATAGATAAGTTTTAGTTATATTTGTAGGGTTAAACTGACTAAAATGTGATGATTTACGGTTTAAATGATGTATCTTATGGTTTAATCAAAGTGAGAAAAGACCAAAAGACCCATGAGTGAATTTCTGTCGGACCAAACGACGGACAGGACAGACGGTTTTGTCGTTTGATCTACCGTTTGTCGTTGGGTCTGTAGGTTGGGCCTTTTCGATAGGCCTTTACTAAAACGGGCATAATATTTTACTTGAAGGTTTTATTTTGGAAATATCTATGGATATGGAAATCTAATTTAATTATCTATTTGTCGGTATGTGACCATTTGAAGTTGATGAATGTGCAGGACGGTCCGTTGGTAATTCTATGGTCTGTTGATGGCCACCGTTATGAAAAACTTGTTTTTTGTATTTTTTTTTATACAGGATCTTACATGGATTATATGATCTTTCAAGCTGGTTGAAGTATGTCCTAATTTGACTAGAAGGCATAGATGTCTTTTGTTTCTTGTATTGAAGTATTGTAATAGACTTTGAAATCTTATATTTATATTGTATGGGTCATGGCCCATGTACTCTTTTGTCGAGGATTTGATGAAATGAGACTGAGTATTTCAATGGTTTTTAATTGAAAGTGTTTTTGAAAGTCTATTCGAATATTGTGAAAAGTGTTTATTCCGCACTACTTTTTAGATATGCATATGCGATGAACGATACGAAAGGCTTGTACAAAACCTCCGAGAGGTAAAGTACGCCGTGTTGGACTCTGAGAGTGACATATCTTCTAGAATGTGCTCTCGGTATGTGACACCTACTTCAATAATGCAACAAAGTTCCACAAGTTCTAGTCCCGTAATCGAAAGATTTCTCTATGGAATTCATTACCATGTATGTGGAATATCACTAGTGGGTTCCTTTCACCCATTAGATCCCTAATTTTCAGTCAGATTCTTTATTCCATATATTTACTAGACTTAACGTTTTTTGAATGTTAGAATTATTTGGTTCTTAGCTATTATAATGTTCGAAATCAAATTATTACATTAATATTCAGTTTATCATAAGAATTTCAGAACCCTAACTATGAATTTCTTTAGTTCTTGAATTACATATGCTAGGTAATATATTAGTGTTATTCAATTATATATTACACACTAATGAATGCATCGTTATCACATTAATTATTACATTCTCAGTTTGGACGTTCAATTTGAGCTATCAAGCTTTTACATAAACTCAATCTTAATCAATCTACTTAATTAATTGAGAATAGCATAATACCGAGTTGGACTAGGGTTCAAAGTACCTAAATATTCCCAGAACTACTAGCCAAGTAGGTTTAATGTCCTTTCTATGGGCAAAAGTTTAGTGATCATGACAACATGCCTTTATACTTCTAGTAAGGTATATTTGGTCCTCTTTATGGGGAACATACATCGGACTCTAAATTTAGCTCATGTGATTTTATTACCAGTTCTTAGTATATCCCACAGTTCAGTTCGATTCCATTGCATTGACCATTTTTTCATTATATCCAGTATTGATTTTTAGGATTTTATTGATTGCTCACTATATTTATTCATGCCAACATTGAAAATCTATATCATTTTCAAATTATAAAATAGCTCTATTGTTTTGCTCAGTTATATATCATTTTAGCTTACTCTATCCTACTTGCTAAATACCTTTCAAGTACTGACGCATACATGCGCTACATCTTTTCACTGATGTAGGTTTAGGTGCTCATACGGATCACACTTATATTGATTCCCGTCTCCATTTCAGAAAAATTAGATGTGAGTCCTTATTTTCAAAGGACAACAATCCTAAGATTCTTTCAAGTATTTTTAGTCTTTCAGTTATAGGCTATTATCCAACATAGTTCGTTTCAGCTTTGCATTGAGTTTGTATCTTCTCTGTATTAAATTCATCATTTTTCATATATCTCAGTATGTGGCTATTCCTGTCTTTTCATTTCAATTATGATTTAGACTCCGCACCAGTTTGTTTTCTCTATTATACTCATGTCATGCCATCAGTGTTAACATGGGATAACATGTGGTTCTAGGTCCCCTGTTCACGTCTCGGGGGTAGCATGGTGTGTGACAAACTTGATATCAGAGCACTAGGTTTAAGTGTTCTAGGATGTATGAAAATCCGCACTAATTAGAATCCTTTACATTGACTTGAAGTGCACCACATCTAATTATAGGGATGCGATAAAGTGTTTTAGAAAAAAATTCACTATTTGTTACTATTATTGTGCGTAAGGTATGATTTTATTCCAGTCAAACATGAAGTTCTATGTTTTAGATCATGCCTCTTCGTAGAGCTAACACCAGGAATAAAAACAAAACTCCTCCAATCCCAAATCAAAAAGTCTGCAATGCTTGATTATGGAATGATATTCAGATGTTGGCTAAGAGTGTCCCCAACCAAAACATTCAGCGTGTTCAACCTCACACGAATGCAAATGGTTGATAAATAGTATCTAGTGTGTGTGACTTTGGTAGTATGACCCGCTTGAGTTTTTAGGATCGCAGACTTGTGAGGATCCCCATCATTTCTTAGATAAGATCAAAAATATCTTTGAGGTTATGCATGTCAATGGGAATGACCGGGTTGAGTTGGCATCACACCAGTTGAAAAATGATGCTCATATTTTGTACACTCAGTGGAAAAGAAAATCAAAGGTACATATGCACCTCCAATAATTTGGGATTTTTTTAGTGAGACATTTTTTGGCAGGCTTTACCCAATAGAGTTGAGAGAAGAAAAGTCGTACGAACTTAAGACAGGGTAACATGATGGTCCAAGAGCATCGGATTAAGTTTACCTAACTCTGTAGGTATGCTCCTCACATGGTTGCTGACTCAAGGGCTCAGATGAATAAGTTGATGTATGAAGTATTAGATTTTGTGAAGATATAGTGCAACTATGTTACTAGAGATATGAACATCTCTAGGCTTATGGTTCATGATCAGCAGGATGAGGGTGAAAGGATTAGGTAACATTCCACGGAGAATAAGAAGGCTAAGACTGGGAACTATTACTACTATCCGCAGAATTCGAGTTGTGAAAATCACTCACATTTTCTGCAAAAGTCATCGACCCTACCACCTTTGTCGGCTAGATTTCCATCATCAAAGAACAGGTAGGATCAGAAGGTTAGGGCACCAGGCTCTATGTCTCAGGGAGGTACTTCAGAAATAAAGACTTACACCACTTGCCCTTACTGTGGTAAGAAGCATTCGAGCGAGTTTCTCTACGGAAAGGATGAATGTTTTGGATAAGTTCGTTCTGGTCACAGATTGAGGGATTGTCCTTTCTTGAGAGGGTCAAGGAGTCATTAATGTTAGAGCTCAGTCTACAATATCATTAGCACCAGAGAGTCCCCCTACTCAGTAGGATAACTTATCTGGTCAGGTGGCGATCTACACCAGTAAAGGTTGTATGCTCTTCAGGCTCGCTAGAATCAGGAAGGTTCTCCTGATGTAGTCACTAGTACGTTACAAATCTTTGATTTTGATGTTTATGCATTGTTAGATCTAGGGGATACTCCCTCCTTTGTAACTACTAACAAAGCATTTCAAATAAGTGTTAGTCCAGAAACTCTGTCAGAACCTTTATTAGTCTCTACTCCAGTTGGTAACTGAGTTATAGACGGGTATACAAAAATGGCCCTTTCACAGTCTCTTACAAAGTCACCTCAGCAGATATTGTTTAGTTAGAAATGGTAGACTTCGATGTCATTCTAAGCATGGGTTGATTAAATTCCTTCTATGCCTCAGTCGATTGTAGTACTCGAATTGCTCATTTCAATTTCTAGACAAACTAATCTTAGAGTGGAAGGGTAGTAGCTTTGAGCATATAAGACAATACATTTCTTACATTAAGGCCAAAAATATGATCTATCATCTAGTTCGGATTAATTATTCTAGGTTTGAAACCCTAAATTTTGAGTCAGTTCCAATAGTTAGTGAGTTTCCTAAAGTGTTTCTAGAAGATATTCTTGAGTTCCTCCCAAAAGAGGAATCGACTTTGGAATTGATTTCCTTCTAGATCCACAACCTATTTCTATTCCTCCTTACTGGATTGTTTCAACAACGGTTAAGCAATTTAAAGATTAGTTGAAAGACCTTCTAGACAAGGGTTTCATCAAAACTAGTATTTTCTTCATGGGGATCAATAGTGTTGTTCGTAAAGAAGAAAGATGGTTCTCTTATAATATACATTGACTATAGACAGTTGAACAAGGTCACAATAAAGAATAAATATCCCATCCTTAGGATTGATGACTTGTTTGACCAACTTCAGGGTGCTAGTCATTTCTCAAAGATAGACCTCGGATCAGGTTCTCATCAACTGAGAGTCAGAGATAGTGACATTCTGAAGACAACCTTTAGAACTTGGTATGATAATTATGATTTTGTAATTATGTCATTTGGACTAACTAATGCTCCTGCACCTTTGTTGGATTTGATGAACAATGTTTTCAAACAGTATTTGGACTTATTCGTTACTTTCTTTATAGATGATATCCTCATTTACTACTCATTTACTCTAGGAATGAGGAAGAACATATGATTGATTTCAGAGTTGTTCTACAGAATCTCAACGATTGGAAGTTATTATCTAATGTTAGGAAATATGGGTTGTGGTTTCAATCTATTGCTCTTCTTCATCACATTGTATCTAGCAAGGAAATCCAAGTAGATTCCTAGAAGATAGAAGGATTAGAAAATCGTCTAAAGATACCTTTTCTACAAATATTAGAAGTTTCTTAGGCCTAGCAGGTTATTATAGATTGTTCGTGGAAGGATTTTCATCAATTGCATCACTATTGACTAGGTTGACTCAAGAGATGGTCAAGTTGCAATGATCAGATGATTGTGAGAAAATGATGGTAGAATTGAAAACTAGATTGACAACAGCTCATGTTTTGATTCTACTAGAGGGTTAAGATGGTTATGTGATCTATTGGGATGCATACAAGGTTGAACTAGGTTGTGTGTTGATGAAGCGAGATAAGGTTCTAACTTATGCTTCTAGATAGAATAAGGTGCATGCGAAGAACTATGAAACTTATGACCTCGAGGTTGCAGCAGTGGTGTTCGCACTCAAGATCAAAAGACACTACTTGTATGGTGTTTATGTAGATGTCTTCGATGACCATAAGATCCTTCAATATGTATTTACCTAGAAAGAGTTGAATATTTGCCAGAGGAAATGGATTTTCACAGGCTTGCGTGCTTGGGAGTTCACCTTATGAGCATGTCAGACAGTTGTAAAACAGTTGTGAATGGAGTAGAATCTTCTTTTGTAGTTGAGGTTAGCGAAAAGCAACACAATTGATACAATAAGAGATAGTGTGCTCCGCTACTAGGGTATATTGTGTGTTCCTAATGTGGGATAGTTGAGGAAATATATTCTTGCAGAAGCCCATAACTCCAGATAATCTATTCATATAGGTGCAACTAAGATGTAGCGCGACGTGCGGGAAGTCTATTGGTGGAATGGCAAGAAGAGAGATATAGAAGATTTTGTGACTTAGTGTCCCAATAGCCTGCAAGTAAAGGTAAAACAACAAAAACCATGGGTTATGACTCAAGAGATCGACATTCCTACTTTGAAGTGGGGAGTGATCAATATAAATTTCATCATAGGGTTACCTCGTACTACGCAAACAACATGACTCTATTTGGATGATAGTTGATAGTATGATTAAGACTTCTTACTTTTTGATAATCAAGACTACAGATTCGGCAAAGACTATTCCAAGCTTCACATTTATGAAATTGTGAGGTTGCAATGGAGTTTATTTGTCTATCATCGCAGATAGAGTTCACCATTTTACCTTTCATTTCTGGAAGTCATTTCAGAAGGGTCTTGGTACTCAAATTTTAAGGGTTGTTGGGATGCTTACCTTCCTCTCATTGATTTTGTCTACAACAATAGCTATATATCCAGCATTCAAATTACCCCTTATGAGGCATTGTATGGGTGTTGATGAAGATCTCTTGTTGGTTAGGTTGAAGTAGGTGAAAAAGCTTGGATTTGACTAGATTTTGTCCTTTATGCTATGGAGAAAGTGCAACTCATTAGAGATAGATTTAAGACAACCCAAAGTCGTCATAAAGGATATGCATATGTGAGGGGAAGGGAACTAGAGTTCCATGGTGATTATTGGGTTTTCGTAAAACTATCATCTATAAAGAGGGTGATGAGATTTGGTAAGAAAGGGAAGATCAATCCTAGATATCTAGGCCCTTAAAAGTTCTTATAAAGGGTTAATAAAGTTGCATATGTGTTAGTGTTTCCAACAAAATTAGCAGCAGCGCATCAAATTTTTTACATTTCACTATTAAAGAAGTGTGTGCGTGATCAAACATCTGTAGTGAAATTACATAGTGTGATAGTGAAAGATAGTCATTCTTGTGATGATGTATCAATTGAGATTATTGATCGTCAGGTTAGAAGGTTAAGGAAAAAAGAAGTTGCTTTAGTCAATGTTTCGTGGAGGAGCAAGTCTATAAAGGGAGCTACTTGGGAAATAGAAGAAGCCATGATAGCCAAGTATTGTCACCTCTTTCATTTCGATTCCACTCTAGCTTAAGGTAATAGTTCCTCTTATGTTTTTCAGTCATTCATGTATAAATTTGGCCTTAAAATCATGTTTTCTCAATTTGTAGTTGCCTTTTAAGAGTAATTGCATGTTTAGGGAACTCAATTTAATCAAAAATAGACCAGATATAAGTTTTTCTGAATTTTAGGTGCAATTTATGGTCACCATCTACGGATTATAGTCTGATCTACGGCTAGTACTTTGGGTCCATTTTTAATTATTATAGCCCATTCTAAAACATAGCTCAGTAAATCGACTAATTCTCGACCCACAGACAGACCTACGGTCCGTATGTCATACCACGGTCTGTGGTTTGTGTTCGTGGATTTAGGATCCAGTTACCCAGCCTGATACACAAACTACGGACGACCAACACAAATTGTTGTTAGATTTACAGTCCTTAGGCCTGATAGTAGGTGAAGGTTAGCAGTTAGTTTGGGGGAAATTTCGGATTAAGTCAACTTCAATTGGTCATAACTCATAACATAAAATGAATAAGTTGTCCTATGACCCATAATATGATAGATAATTGAATCCTCCTTCCAATGCCTCTAGTTTGCTAAAATCCAACATCCAAGTAAAAAGTTATTACCATTTAATTGTAGGCTTTTCGAGCGTACTCAAGAGACGAGCCGTCGATTGAATGACGGTTCGTCAAACATATCCTCCTATTACTCGGACAACAATTATTTGAAGGGACTTTTTATCTTTTTCTAGTTTGTTTATTCCCTAAGATACGTTTTTTAAACGCTAAATGATGAGATTTTTTCTCATTTAAAACCTACAAACATACTAAAAGTTACCTAAGTCCAATCATTAAACAAAACATGAAAAATTAGAAGAAAGAGAGGAGAAAAAGGTCAAAACCCTAGTTCAAGACCACAGCAAGGTTCCATCAGTTACAACCCCGTAATATAAATATTTCTCCATGGAATTCATCACCAGTTATGTGTTATTTTAACAGTGGGTTCCTTTTACCCATTAGATCCCTAGTTTTTCAGTCAATTTTATGATTACCATATCATGACTAGACTTCGCATTTCTTAAATTTTAGAATTATTGGGTTCTTGCTATTAGAATGATACAAATCAAATTATTACATTTAGATTCAGTTTATTGCATGAATTTTAGAACCCTAACTATGTATTTGTTTAGTTCTTGAATTAGATATACTATGTCAGATATTTTATTTATTCAATTATACATGTCTAAGTTATTAATGCGTGATTATTAGATTAATTTTTGCATTCTCAGTTTGCGTATTGAGTTTGAGCTATCTAGTGATTATAGAAACTTAGTTATAATCAGTTAACTACTTAATTCATTGGGAGTAGAATAATGTCAAGTTTGACTAGGGTTCAGCGTACCCAAATAATCCCAGAACTATTAGCCAAGTTAGTTGTAAGTCCCCTCTTTGGGCATCAGTTTAGTGATCATGTCAGCATGCCTTTATTCCTCTAGCAGAGTACATTAGATTCTGTTGATGGAGTATATACATTCGACCCTACATTTTGCTCATGTGGTTTTATTATAGGTTATG
Organism: Solanum pennellii; assembly: GCF_001406875.1. NCBI lineage: Eukaryota > Viridiplantae > Streptophyta > Magnoliopsida > Solanales > Solanaceae > Solanum > Solanum pennellii. The sequence goes on from NC_028643.1 coordinate 54,136,544, forward strand.
AATAGCTCCCACAGTTTAGTCAGATTCTATTAAATTGACCATTTATAAGTATATCCAATATTCAATTTTAGCATGTTATAAATTCGTCACTACATTGAGAATCTGTATTATGTTCCAATTATATCATTGCTTTATTGCTTTGTTCAATTATGTATTATTTATGCTTTACTCTATCTTACATGTGACTTTCAAGTATTGACGCATACGTGTGGTACATCTTCTCGTGTTATCGTTTTAGGTTCTCACAAACCAGATCACGCTTAGGTTGATTCTCGATCTTGAGTTCATCCAAATTAGTGGTGAGTCCTCATTCTCAGAGGAAAATAGTCATGAGTTTCATTCCATTAGTTTAGTCCTTTAGTTTCAGTTTTGCGAGACACACCTAGGGCCTATCCCAACATTTCAAGTCTGTTAGAGGCTATTTTCTGACATAGTTTCATGTTAGTATTGAGTTAATATCTTCTCTGTATTAGACTCATCAGTTTTCTTATATCGGGTCTTCCCCATCTTTTAATTTTAATTATGATTAAGCTTCCGCACAAGTTTAATTTCTAACTATTATTATGATCATGCCAGCATGGTTAGCTTGAGATTACTTGTAGTACTAGGTCCCGTATCCGCATCTCAGAGGTAGCTCGGGGCGTGACACTATTAAGATTTGGAAAATAAAAATGTGTAAGAGGATTTATAGTTTTTCTTGAAAAATTATTATTGTGGATATTCTGATGTTTATGTATTTATTTGTTATTATAAAAATTTATTTAATTTCTGTATCGTAACATCGATTTAGGTCAAAGTTCAGATTTATCTAAGACCTTTTCCCCTAAAGTATTTAACACAACATCCATTATTTTTAATATTAAACTAGCTAGAGAAGGTAGTAAAGAGAGGAGAAATCTTAGTGTTAATATGACAGTCCATAAAGTAAAGAATGAAAAAATTATCAATAAAATGAGCTCTTCTATTGATTAAGAAATTAGATCGCATTAAGAACAATTGATAAAGTTTTCCAGGAACAAATTGATAGAGATAAATAGCAATGGAACAATGTATTGTCTAGAATTATTGACGTGATAAAAAATCTTTGGTAAAATAATTTAGCACTTAAGGGAACAAATGGAAAGATCTATCAAGAAAGTTACAGTAATTTTTAAAGCCTAATTGAAATGATTAATGAATTTGATCTAGCTATACAAGAACATATTTGAAGAATAAGCATGAAAAAATTTATAGACATTACCTTGGACATAATACAAACCAAATTATTATACTTTTTTGTAAGTGAAGTCAACAGTAAAATTATTCAAGAGATGAAAGAAAGAAAATACTTCTCAATATATTAGAGCCTCTCTTTAAGATTTGTCTTTACACCCCCGATCTTGTTGATCAACCCTGGGTTAATATATAGATTTTTATAAATAAAAAATTCTGAATGTCTACAACTCTAGAATAGTACAAAGACATAGTCCAGAGTAAGTGAAATGAAGAGTTCATTAAGAATATTGTTGAAGAAATTAAGTAGAATTGGATCAAGAAGAGGCCAATTAGAAGAAAGTGGAACTTCCAGAAGTTTGGTCATCCCAACCATGTGAAATAAAGGTCGTGATTGTGAGGCCCAAGAAATTCAAATCTCGCGATTATGTAGTTAGAAGTCGCGACAACTTGTCCTAGCGACACTACTCCTTGCAACCGCGTGAGTTAGTGTTCGCGACTGCGCAAGGTAGACGCCTAGAACCTAGGAAGATTAGGATATTCACCAAATTGATCCTATAATCCCTTTGCACACTCACCAACAACCATTGTTCAACTATCCATTATTTCTCCATCATGTACACAATAATCCTACTAAGAAGTTCCATCTTCATAGCTTAGATTAGAAAAGTACTTGTAGATTTCAATTAGGGTTGAGACTTACAAGTTGCCTCACAATTCGCATTTGGGTTTGTTGTTGTGTTCATATGACTAAGATGTATTATTTATTTCTTTATTTCATTTCTTTAAATTTCTAGAAATATGGGTGAAAATGTCAAATTCACATTGGGGTGGGTGCTAGGAATAGTCAGCTCCTTTGGATTTCGATGGCTCACTTTAATGCTTTTTGAGCATGCTTTCATGATTAGCGTTAATGTTATTTTTATGCTTTGATATATTATTTGAGAGTGCACTCTTGAATCTAGCTTCCGGTTTTGTGGTTTTCTCGAATTAGAATTTCTAAAATGTATAATTAGATTAATAGTCACGTTTGACTTTGATTCCTAAAGTTTATACAAGGAGATAATTTGGATTTACTTTGTGTAACGCATGAAATAGGGATTCAAATTAAGGTACTGGATTGGTTGTTGTAAAACACAGTTGAACCGATGAGATTTCGTGATAAAGAACTTTAATACATAAAGAAGATAAGTATTAATTGATAATGATCTAGTAAACCTTAGATTTATTTGAGTGTGTTGAGATGACAATGGATTTGAAAATGAGTGTTGAGTTCTAATTTCCTATTCTAAATTATCGCTCGCTTGATATTTTGCCCAAATCCTTTATTTACTTAGCAAAAATGGAATTGTATTTGATAGTCTTGATGATTGGATGTTCAGATTCAAACCAATATTTATTTATCCTTTGTGGTTTTTTTTCCCAACAAATTGATCCTTTTGTCTTTTGACCCTACCTCGTAGTTGGGTAATTTTATTGATGACAATTTTTACTCTTAGAACTTGTTTTGAGGGTAATGTGAGTTTTATAAAAAAAAACGGGCGCCATTACCGAGAAGAAATTTTACGTAATTAATTAATTTTGGGATTTTAGTTAACTTATTTCTCTCTAAATTGTGAATAGTTGTCTTTATAGTTTTTTATGAGCATATGTTTGAGAGTGGTAAGACCTATACTGAGAGATCCATGTCCATGTTGTGAATCGAATCTGATAAGCCAATTATTGGCTTAAGGTAGTAGAAGTAATATTAATTGGAATAAAAAGGAACTAATCCAATTCTCTGAAGAAAATAAAAAACCTCTCAAAATTCACTTCACTCAATGGCATAAGGCGACCAATTTCAATTTTGAATGCTGAACTCTTGGGACCACGGTGGGAACTAGACATGAGGTAGATACTACTCCTTATCCAATATTAAAAAGGAGAGAAGATGCATCTCATGCCTTGCACCTAGATAGGTGCTATGAGATGGTACCACTCGAGTTTAAGATCTCTACTTTGGAAGCTAATGCGGAAACGACAAAAGAAATGGTGGTGGACATTGAGGATATCTTGGGCCTTTGCAACAAATCCAACAAATAACAATCGATTGCTCTAATTATTTCTGGGCAAAGAATTCCCTTCTACTTTTTTTCTTCACTTAAGGTATGGCTTCTTACCTCTTTCTTCACCTTTTCTTGAAATCGGGGAGTTATTTGCAAAAGGGTATATTATCACCCTTAGTTTTGTTTTTATGTTTTTAATCATGATTGGTGTTATTAACTTGATAGTATAAAGAATTTTGATAGTTTAATGTTGTTTAATAGGTGTTAATTAAATAACGGTAAATTTGAGGCTTGAAATTGACATGATGCAATGACGAAGTTAAACATATTTTCTAGGCTGAAGTGTTCTACGCGATCATGATGTTTCATCCCGCGATCATGAAGTCTCATCTCACAACCACAATGTATTAAATTTTAAAATTCAATGATTGTGATGTTGAAACCTACAATCGCAATGACATGAAAAGGCGAGGCTAACTATTGATATCTCCGTGATCGCGATGCGTCGTGTGCTTGGAAGTGAAAACTGCCAAAAATCGTAATTTCACCTTTATTCACTTTATTCTTTTTTTTCCCACTAATTTCTTTGGCCGAACTTCTTGATGATACATTGATTTAGGTCCCTTTTGCATTCATTTGATATGTTTGTATCTTGAATAGGTATATTTTTTGAAAAATCATAGACGACGATGTCAACCAAGTTGTGGAACAAATGGAAGAAAATATCATGGGAGATGAAATTTTTGATCATAAGCGGTTAGTCTCCGCTAAATTTCACCAATTGGATGACCATGAAGGACTTCAATGGGCGATAAGAGGCCAGTGGATAGATGTATTCTGTTGATAAGCCTATCGACGCTAATCACGCGGTGGTTCAAGAGTTATATGCCAATATTGCCGCAACTACTCTAGTGACTTGGTAGTTACGGTTTGGTTTGGAGTAACCATTTTTGTTTTGACTTCATGAGGATCACTAATTACTATGGTCTTCCTGATGTTAATAATTATACTCACATGATAAGGGCAAGGGAAACGGGCCAAGAGTGGTTTGTGAGACATTTGCATGGTCTCCATATGCCTAAATGGATTGAGAATAACTAGTTGATCGATTCCTCAAAACTCAAAGCTAATGACAAAATATTGGTGTCCAACACTTTTAATAGGGTGATTACTTCAATGTATAAGACCTATGTGTCTCTTGATAGGTCACTTTTGATTTGTCCCATCATGGATGGATTCCTATTAATGTTAGGTGGTTCATTGCACGACACACACAATAATTTATTATTGGAAGGTACAAGAATCTTTCTTATCCTTTTCTTAATACCTATCTATGCGTGACATGTGAGGTGGAAAAACATGAGAGAGATAGCATAAGGAGTCCCAAAGGTTGCATCTCCCACTTAAAAAGAAGGGTTTAAGGACTGTTCCAAAGAAGAGAAAGAGGGATGTGCATGATTTAGTATTTTACACATTCATTTAGGGAATTGATTCACCAAGTTCAACCTGAATCCCTTCTCCATCTGAATTGGTAAAGATACTAGTCAACTTATAAGGACATATGCAGGTAACGGATACTCGGACTCAATTGTAGATTCAAGGGCTGACTCACTATCTTTATATAGGGCTTGGATATATCGCCTCGGCCTCAAGTAGTACTATTTCTACAGTTTCCACTATAGTGCAGGATCGATAGATTCTAATAACCTTGATGGAAAAAATGGAGAGGATCCAGAAAAAGATGAAGGACTAAAAAATAAGAACAAGAAGTTTTTGAATAGGATGATGACTACACTCTAGAAATTTTTTGGCTCAGGTGATATGTCTTATGATGATGTCCTTTGAGATACGGATAGATCCTCCCATGAGTGATGATCTTTGCAAGGAGTCGCTCACAATCTCTTTTTTCATTGAGGTACTGTGAGGACACAACTACATGTTTTAGTTAGGGGTGCCTCCCTAGTCCCACTTTATTGGACTTATTTTTCATCAGATCATGCCCTTGTTGAACATGTATTATTTTGATTTTTTTATGATGTGTCCATTCCTGGCTTGTTTAATTTTATTTATGGATGATGTACTCTAATTGGGGTATTTAATTTATTATGTTGGGTTTGTTTGTTTTATTTTGTTTCTTTGAAAAAATTCTTTGTTTTTTTTATAATAAAATATGGATTGACAAAGCCTTGTGATGGATAAAGTGACAAATTTTAAAGGCAAAAATCAATGGTTGCTTATAATTGGTTATTGGATGAGGATGTGCCGTAGTCTGAGTAGCTGACCCCAAATAGATGCATGAGTTTTGCCAATGATTGATTGGTTAGCGAATTTCTCAAGGGAAAAAGCATCTTCCTTTGGGAGTTTGTGGTTAGGTTGGAACTAAGAATATAGTATTGCATATGAGAAGCGTCAAGCATATCCTTCTATTTTTGAAATTTAACCATGCTGTTAATTATTTTTTGACAACTCTTACATATCATTTTAAGACTTCTCTAGCGGTGTAACTGTTTGATTCCACTTGTATTTAAAAGGAAATAAGAATTTGAGCTATATTAATTGATTTTCATACCATGTGTAATGAATGGTTGTTTAATGCCATGTGATTTACTTTTGTCAAATAGAACATGCCCAATTGATGTTGAAATGTTGGTCTTGATTACGTTTGATAAGAGTAATGACCTTAGGATTTATTTGATATTTTTGAAGTTCAATTGGACTTAAAATTCCATCTTTGCACTAAATATATTCTGAGTTGTCCCCTTTGAGCCTTATTCTTTTTATGGACAACCACATTAAAAGCCTTCTCCTTTTCTGAAAAAAAAAATAACCCTCTTTTGAATCTCCCCCTTCCCCCTTAACCATGAGAATTGTGAAAGCTAAGGATAAAAGTTCAGGTTGGGGGTGTGATGGAAAATTCATAATTTGGATTCTTTCCACATGAGGTCTTAGTAAAAAAAATTGAAAATGGGGGAAAAAGTTTTTAATAATGAAATGTTTTTGAAAAGAAATAAAGAAAGTGAATCAAGATATATGTGTCCCGGTTGAAAATGGTTGCATGTGGGGCCTCTAGAGTAAAAATAAGAAATAATGGGTGAAATGCACAATAAGTTTTAAATGATATGTTTTTTTATTATATCGAAGGAGGGTGTAATCACTTGTACATAAATGATCATAATCTTTTGCAAGCCTATATTAAAAGAGTAACAAAGTAATTTTATATCTTTAATCGAATAAAGTTTAGTCAATGTTGATCAAATATATAGATAAGCCTATAGTTTGACATTTGTGTTCATGAGATGTTTTGTTGTGAGTGTGAGAATTGGCATCGTTGTCCCTTTTCTTCTAAATACTTTGTGAGTGTGTTGGGACATTTCTTTCCTTATGAGGGTATTCAAGTTGATAAAGTGGCGATTTTGAAAAAAATTAATTAAGTCAAGTAAGAACGAAAATAAATGAATGAGTTGAGTCACTTCTTCAGTTTTAGTTTTTGTCACTTAATGATTCTTGGTTCTTTGAAATGTGAAATGAGAATGGGGGGAGATATTATGTGAATTTTTTGCATGTGGACTATTTGTTTGTATCAACTAAAGTCATTTACTTTCTGCTTGATTGAAAAGGGTAAAATTTATTTCTGGTGCGTGTTGATATGAGAGCCTCTTCTGTTTTTTATTTTCATCACCTGAGGAAATGAAAAGTGTCTAATTTAAGGTTGTTTATACAATTAGTGGAGTTCCACTCATATCAAACTCTTTTTATAGGTAATTTTTTATTTCATTAGTTTCTAATTGGTTCTTTTAATGTGGTTTTCTTCATATTTGCACGAAAATAAAATGGGAAGTTGATTGAGAAGATGATTGAAGCAACCGAGTGATATTGAAATAAGAAGAGGTCAATGGGAAGGAAGTGGAACTAGAAGAAATTCCTTCATTGTGAATGTGTGAAGCAGATGTCGCTATTGTGTTGCCTGTGAAATTTAGATACCATGATCACATGGTTAAAGGTCACGACCCTGTGACCCAGTGACACTACTCATCCCAACCGTGCAAGTTAGTTGTCGCGACATTGAAGGATAGAATGCGTGGAACCTAGGGTGATTGAGAATTAATCAAATTCACCCCAAAATACCTTTTTACACTCAGTAGTAGTCATTGTTCAACTATTAATATTGTATCTATATTTTATGTAATAGTCCTAGAGAGAAACATCGATCTTCTTATCTTAGAGTAGAGAAAAAATTGTGGACTTCAATTTGGGTTTAGACTTGCATGTTTCCTCACAATTCACATTTGTGTTTGAATATTGTGTTCTTATTTGTGAAATATGTTATTCTCTTGTTCATTTACTTTCTTTAAATTGTAAGAAATGTTACCGTAATTGCGTAATCGAGATTTATGTTTTATGCTAGAAATAAATAATTTATTTGGGCCTTGATTTCTCACTCTAATTCTTTTGTATCTTTTTATTCTATGATTTGACAGCACACACTGAATCTTTCTTCCGCTCTTTGTGGGTTGGTCAAAAAAAATTCGTGAAGTGGAAAATTATATAACAATCAAGTTTTACACTGATTCCTAAAATTAAAGATTAAAAGTAGATACTTTAGCTTTCATTTTTTGAATCCTAAACTTTCTAGAAATAGGGGTTTATATTAAGGTATGTGAATACTCGTTGTTGAATACAATTGAGGCTGAAAGGAGATTTGGTGATAAGGAACTTTGACATCGAAAGGAGATAAGTGGTAATTGATGATAATCTAGCCTAGCTTTGATTGATTTGCATGTTTTGAATTGACAATGGACTGTTGAATTAGTGTTGAATTTTGAATTTCCTAAATTTCAATTATATATTACTTGATATTGTCTTTGCCCAAACCCTTTCTTTGGTTACCAAAACCCCTTTCTATTTGATAGTCTTGTAGATTATATATTTAGATTACTTGTATCTAGTAAGCCTTTGTCTTTTTTATCTCCCAAAAAATATTCCTCATGTGTTTTTTTTAGTGAAAACTTACAATATAACAAAAAATTACAAGATTAGAACTGAAAATGAAATGAAGAAATAAATCTCTTCAGGCTGAGGCGCGGATATGTCGCTGTCTTTAAGGTGATTCAAGTTCAGTGCAACAAATGTTTTCACCGTTCCAGCAGTAATTCTCTTTGACTTGTCCCCTCCAAGATACGACAACCAATTCACAAAATAAAACTCAACAACTCTGGACAAGAGTTGAGTCTAAAGCTCCACATAAGAACACCTCCCTTTAACTAATAAGAACTCTCTTTTTGACTAACTCTTTCACGCTATATTATTCACTTGTGTCTTTTGTGTTCCAAACCAAATGAATACCACCATTATTTGTAGTTGAGAAAGTCTTCGTAGAGATGAATAGGAAGATAATGGGATGGTAAATAGTGAAAATAAATGACCTTAGGAGTTTTATATGTTACATAGGTTACCAAGAATAATGGAGGAATTAAGAATGAAATAAAGTGATATATAATCAATGCTAATGGATGATGTAGAAGTTATCTATTCCAATGTTTATTGGAATGTTTTTATCTCACAATCAATTCAGCCAATGAAGCCAAAAGTAATGGAATTAAATGGCTACCAAATAAAGATGAATAGCATGATTAATTTGGTAGTTTAAAACACAAATGTCTACCAATAGTCATTCTTATAACTTCAAAATAAAGCCATTTAATATGTTAAATATTAATATAAAAATACTAATAACCTAACAATCCCCCACTCATTTTAATATTTAGATAAGTGAGTATATCAAATGTAGGTAGACTATTATGCATTACGAAGGTGTGAACTTTTACTCCAGAATCATAGTGGTCTCAGACTTGAACTATGATTTCTTAAAGGAAATAAAATATCAATGCTCACACATAAATAATAAAGGTGTTGACATGAACTTTAACAACCAACACTTTATTGTCATAGTCTATCCCATTTTCATGAGTGCATTAAGAATAAACCCCATTCTCATAGGAAGCTACAAACTTCAACACATCCAGAGGTGAAATCTATCGAGAGTGCTCCTGCAAGATTAACACTCCACGCATACGGGCTACATATTTTCATTAACAGTTTTACCAACTCAACTTTCACAAACTACTTGAAACAATGCACTTCATCATAGGGAGAGAATAATAAGATAGTGCATTTTTCACAATAAGTCATCATATGAGTAGTTTTTCCACTTGAACCTGGTTATAGGATCTCTAGTCCCCAGGTTGGGTTTCCTCATATATAACTGAGGGATTCGTAGGCTCCAATCTCATCCCCCTCAATATGATCCAGATCTTTTCTCTTGTTAACGCCTTCATAAGAGGATCTACAAGATTATCACAAGATTTGACATAGTCAACATTAATGGTACCATTTGTCAAATACGACCTTACATTACTGTGATTCATTCTTATAGGTCTTGAGTTACTGTTGTAATAACAATTTTAAACTCTACCGATTGCAGCTGTGCTATCACAAAGAATTAAAATAGGTTGAATTGGTTTTTCAAAATAAGGAATTTTAAAAAACATATCTCGTAACCAGTTCTCTTCCTTAGTAGCTGAAGATAAAGCAATTAGTTTAGCCTCCATGATAGAATTCACAAATATAGTTTGCTTTTTTTGATTTTCAACAAACAGCCCCTCTATCTAAAGTAAAAACATAAACAGTGGTATAATAGGAATTTCGTAATAAAGTGTTACAATATGAATCACAAAAGGCTTCAAGTACAACAAGATATTTTTTAAAGAACAAGCCACAATTTTTCGTTCAAATTAAATACCTCATAACTCTTGTTACAACATGTCAATGTTCATTACCTGGTTTGCTTGTAAACCTGCCAAGTATTCCTACTGTATATGGAATATCAGACCTAGTGCAATCATTTACATATCTCTAACGTCCGATTATACTAGCATAATCCTTTTGATTTATTACATTATTTTCACTTTCAACAAATATAAGTGAATACTTGAATCAAAAGGAGTAGCAACATGCTTGTAATCATGAAAGATATATTTTTTCAAAATTTTCTCAACGTAATGTGACTAGTCAAGGAAAATTTCCTCACATGTTCTTGTTATTTTTATTCCAAGAATAAAATTTGTCTCACCAACATCTTTAATATCAAAATGGATTATAAGAATACTTTTAGCTTCATCAATAACATTCGTTGTCTAGCCAAAAATTAACAAAGCATCAACATATAGGAAAATAATCACATGTAAATTATTCTAAGACTTATGATATATGCACTTTATCACACTCATTTGTTTTAAAACCATTTTCATTTGTGCAGGAATCAAATATTTCATGCCATTGCTTTGGTGCCTGTTTCAAGCCATATAGATTTAGTAATTTTGCATATTTTTCTTTCTTCGTCTGCTTTAACAAAACACTCGGGTTGATCCATATAAATTTCTTCAGTTAGATCTCCATTTAGAAAAACAATTTTTACATCCATTTGATGAATTTGCAAATAAAAAAATTCAGACATATCAACTAAAAGTGTAATGAATGTAATTCTAGCTGCGGGAGAAAAAGTATCAAAAAATTCTAGGCCTTTTACTGGTTTAAAATCTTTTGCAACTAGCCTAGCCTTGTACTTATCAAAAGAACCATCCAGTTTCAACTTTTTCCTTAAGACCCATTTGCAACCAATTGTTTTACAATCCGGTGGTAAATCAACTAACTTCCAAGTTTTATAAGAAATTAGAGATTTCATTTTATCAATTACAACCTCTTTTTACAGAAAATAGAATCGTGTGATGATAATGCTTCTTTAAAAGTTAGAGGGTCATTTTCAATATTTAACACATAAAAATCAGGAACAAAATCTTTTTCTACTCTAGCTCTTTTACTTGTTCTTATATCAAAAGCATAAACTTCTTTATTTTTCAAAGTAGAAGTAGAAGAACTAGGTAGTAAAAAAATATTTTGTTCAATTCCTTGACCCCCACTATTTTAAGAATCAAATGGAAATTTATTTTTATGAAAAATAACATCACCAGATTCTATTACAATATTATTTTCAAGATTAAAAAATATATAGGTTGTACTATTTGAAGCATAACCAAGAAAAACACAAGTAGCATCTTTCTTACCCAACTTTGTAATCTTGGGATCCATTACAACCCCAGACTTGACTTTTAACCTTTCCACAATTCAAAAGGTGTCAGTTTTAACTTTTTATGAGGCAAACGATGAAACACATAATAAACAGTTAAAAGAGTCTCACCCCAAAAATTTAAAGGTGCATGTGACTCAATAACCATGACATTAGTCAATTCAACCAAAATTCTATTTTTCCTTTCTGCTACACCATTAGATCAAGGAGATTAACGAGGATTAGTTTCATGAATTATTTCCAATGATCTAACAAAAGAATTAAACACATTTGATTCATATTCACGAACTCTATCACTTCTAATTCTTTTTATTTTTCTTCTAAACTGATTTTCAACTTCATGGAGATAATTTTTGAAATTTTCAAAAGCATCACTTTTATATGTACACTTACAAATATCATCAATGAAAGAGATAAAATATCTATTACCTCCACGAGTTAGAATTCCACCAAGTTCACAAATATCAGTATGAACTAAGTTTAACAAATTGTTTTTTTTTCAACTTGAAAATGAGGTACTTTAGTGATTTTAGCTTTACTACAAGCCTCACACTTTTCAAAATTATTTTTAACCATTGGGATTAATCTTAACCTACTCATGATTCCAACATAACGATAATTAATATGACATAAACGAGAATGCCGAAAATTGGTATAAGAAAGCATATAAACAAAAGTAGAAGTTTTATTTTTTTACATTCAACATAAACATCCCATAACATGCATACCCCTTATCCACAAAAACTTCTTCACTATTACATATTGATCAGATTCAATAATCTGTTTGAAGTCTACTTTATTAAGAAGAAAACTAGACATCAGATTTTTTTCTCATAGAAGGAGTATAAAGTACATCATTCAAAGTTAATATCCTTCCAAAAGTAAAAAAACAAATAAACATCTACCTTTCCAAGTACTTTAGTAGTGTGACAATCACCAAGCATGATGGTTTTGGTCTCCTCAAATGAGTATATTTTTTAAATCAGTCTTTGTCATAACAGGCGTGACGGTTTGCACCAGAATCTGCCAACCATCCATCAAAATTCTCAACCATGTTAGTGTTGGTAATAACCTTCAAAAAAGATTCTTCGGTAACGTTTGCCTGAGGTTTAGGACCATGTTTCCGGAATCTGCAAAATCGATCTATATGCCCACTATTGCCACAAATGAAGAATGGTCCCTTTTCTTGCACTTGTTGATTTTGTGCTTAGAGATTTTCACCATTATTTTTCTTTGGAGGTCTACCATTATTTTTCTTGAGCTTAAGAAGTATTTTTGTGAGTTTCAAAAGTAGCATTATTTGAACTGATTAAATTTACTTTCGATGTGTTGTTGTTCTTTTCTGTTTGTAAAAGTGCATCTTGGCCCCTTGCTTATTCTGCCATGCGAATTTTAATTACAAAGGTTTCAAGAGAGGTTTCGTTTTGTTTGTAGCGCATTTTTTTTATATTCCTTTCAAGAAGGTGGAATCTTATCTACTATTTCATAAACAATAAGATTATCTCCAATTTTAACCACTTTCGACCTAAGCTCTCCAACAATCATTATGATGTCTTGAGATTGATCTACCACAGATTTGTTGTCCACCATTTTGAACGAAAAAATCTACTAGCTGCATATTTTTTCTCTCTAGCATCTTCCGTATCGTACTTACTCTGAAATGCCTTCAAAATTTTCTTTCCACTAGAGTAAGTTCTAACATAATAATCATAAAAATTATCAGATAGACAATTAAGAAGATAATACCGTCACTTATAGGAATCACCATCATACTTTTCTACTTTCTTTTGATGAGAAGTAATTTCATCATCATTCATAGAGGTGATGGCTTCTTTATTAGGATTCTTCTCAGTTAACACTTGAGAAGCATTGAGAAGACTCAAGTAGAAAATTACTTTACCCTTCCATCTCTTAATCGAAATGGATTGTTAAGATCTCCCTTTTGACATCCACGATTTTTGCAATTGTAGTCATTTTGAATATCCTTTAAAATGTTAGTAAAAACATATAATATAACAAAAAATTACAAGATTACAACTGAAAATGAAATGAAGAAATAAATCTCTTAAGGTTGAGGAGCGGATATCTCGCTCTCTTTAAGGAGATTCAAGCCGACTGCAGCTAATGTTTTCACCGGTCCAGCAGTAGTTCTCTTTGACTTGTCCCCTCCAGGATACAGGAGCCTATTCATAGAAGATACCTCAAAAACTTTGGATAAGAATTGAGTCTAAAGCTCCACAAAAGAACACCTCCCTTCAACAAATAAGAACTCTCTTTTGACTAATTCTTTAACTCTATATTTTTCTCTTGTGTGTTGTGTGTTCCAAACCAAATAAATACCACCACTATTTATAGTTGAGAAAGTCTTCCTAGCAATGAATAGGAAGATAATGTGGTGGTAAATAGTGAAGATAAATGACCTTAGGAGGTACACATGTTACATAGGTTACAAAGAATAATGGAGGAATTAAGAATGAAATCAAGTGATGGATAATCACTGCTAATGGATGATGTAGAAGTTATCCAATCCAATGTTTATTGGAATGTTTTTATATCATAATAAATTAAGCTAATAAAGACAAAACTAATGGCATTACACGGTTACCAAGTAAAACATGAATAACATGATTAATTTGGTAGTTTAAGACACAAATGCCTACAAACGGTTATTCTTATAACTCCAAAATTAAGAAATTCAATATGTAAAATATTAATATTAAAATGCTAATAACCTAACAATTTCTATCAAGCTGGGAGGCTACCCCTTGACGTGACATGGAATCTGGGATCCCGAGTGACCCCAAGCTAACCTTGATTTAGCATATCATAAGAATACATAAAGATTTACTGAAAGTAAAAATATTGTACAGAAGTATAAACATGATTTAAATTGAAATGATGGGTTATAACAATGCTAAGTCTTAATATATAAAAGAGTATGATTTTAAACACCTAATGAAAGATCAAACTCAAATGTAAAAATGAATCTAACTATGTCTGAATAAAAGGATCTAACTGACTAGTGAAGAGGAGACATGTCCCAGCGAACTCTAGCAAAAATGGAACTAAAATTACTGAAAATGAAAGAAAAGATTTCCATCGACCTAAAAGAATGAGGACTTACCATCGATACTGTTGAATTGATGATCGGAAATCGATTAGTGAGTGATCTCAATGTTGCTGACCTGAACGTACATAACAAGAAGATGTAGCAAAGAGTATGTGTCAGTTTTTGAAAGGTATTGATTATGAAAGACAGAACAACACTGAACAACATAACATAACTGATATCAAGCATGTTGAGCGATGATTTAATATTGACATGATGAATTTACTGAACATACTAAACAAGAACTAAATTGAATGCAATGTCTAAATTTATAACATGCGGAAACATTGATTACTTCAAAAATACTTCTTAAGAACTATCCGAGTCAACAGAATCCACTGTTTGTCCTTAAGAAATTTAATTCCCTCAAGTACCGAGGTTAAAGATTAATTCCTCCCAAGATAAAACGGATTAACCATTAAATAAGTAGCGGTACCTCAAACTTCAATAATTTCAACAAACTCAAAATGACAGCAACAAATCACACATACAGACACGATCGATCGATTTTATTTTGTAAGAAATGTATGCAAAAGAATGGAAGAATTCAATGCTGAAAAATGAGAGACAACCTCTCTATTTATAGCCAACAAAGTGTAAAGGTCACAACTCTTAGGGAAGAAGACAACCTTCTAGAAAAGTCACAACACTTGAAAAGGCAAACCTTTCAAACAGTCATATCCCTTTAGAAAGGACACAACCTTTGGTAAAGGTCACAACCTTCAGATAAAATGACAACAATTTATTTCCTGTTCATACCTTTAAAACCCAAAAGATATTCTACCAAGGAGGAGATTTAGAATGTTATTTTCTCAATGGATCCTAACAGTTCTACGGGTCTAGATAGATATCAGTTATGTTTTTTCAGTTTTATTGGAACATTGTCGATCATGACATTACTAACTATGAAGTTATGGTATGATTTTTCAGTTTTTTTCCTTCACAACATCACGCATCACACAGGTTTCAAAATATGATTTAATTCTCAGATACAAAATTTGATAGTTTTCGCCTATAAAAACTTTGGGGGAAGTCAAAGAGAGATTATTTTGTACCGTTATTTTTTGCTAAAAATTAGATTAAAAATGAATATGCATTGAAAAAAACAAAAGTTGAAAAAAGTATCCCTGATGGGTTAAAATTGATATCCCTAATGGATTGAAAATAGCGTATGCGGGTTAAAATTAGTTTTAGAGTTCTTTCCATGATTTTACCAATCCCGTAAGATCAATGACGCTCTTGATACCAATATTGGTATTTATAAAAAATGGGGTTGCACAAAAGAATTGAATGTCTCTCAATAGATTGAAATCACTTACAATTTATTT
Source organism: Solanum pennellii (assembly GCF_001406875.1). Lineage (NCBI taxonomy): Eukaryota > Viridiplantae > Streptophyta > Magnoliopsida > Solanales > Solanaceae > Solanum > Solanum pennellii. Next base: position 54,152,381 of record NC_028643.1, read on the forward strand.
CAATAATTTCTTATGCATTGAGGGGCTATATATAGCCTACAAGAACATAATCTGCATATTTTTAAATTTTAAACAACATAAAATATGTCAACAATTAAAACAACCTAACTAAAATTCAAACTTCCTACTCATCTTAAAATAAATAACTTATTTTACTAAAAGTTATTATAGTAAGTAATAGCAAACGTCAACAGGACAGACTATAATCAGACTTGAGTCTTCCTTGTGAATACTTGGGTTGACATATTTATATGGGAAGTAATAATATTAACCTATTCACCGAGTTAGTCACTATGGTTTTCAATAAGTTCAGTGGTAGGAAAAATAATCTCATTTCTATTGGTGGCAAGGCTCTTATTAACAATCCCATTCTCCAATAACAAACTCTACATATTTTGCTTCTCTTGAAACCCCCAAGACTATCCTTTATCAAATTGAAGATTTTTTCTCCAATTTATTTTTCTATCAACTTTATTGGTGCTCTTAGAAGAATACTTTTTATCCTATTGAAGAAGGTAGTTTGGGTTTCAAAAGGTTGTTTGATACTTGAAAAGTTTTCATATCAAAGAGGTGGTGGAGGCTTAATACCATGAACAATTTATGGTCTAACTTAAGGAAAGGCAAATAATTTCCTAAAACTAACATGGTGTCCAAAGTTATATTCTCAAAAAACTCCAATGCTTGGAGAAATCTTCTTCATATCAGGGCTATTGTGGAAAATTAGACTAAGTTGAAGATCAATGAAGGCAAGATATATTTTTGATGGGATAATTCGTCTCTTCAAGGTACATTAGTCAATAAAGTAATACTCCGAGAAAATCTTTAGCAGCATTATGCGATAGTTAACTATTGATAGTCATTCGGATCAAGTCTCTCTCTGAGTGACATTGTTTCTGATCAGCTAGTTGGACAGACAAGTGTACATTGGAAATATGGAGGAGAAAGATCATTGCATTTGGACTCCCCCTACCGATGGAAATTTTTCTTGCTCTTCTACTTTGGATTTTCTTCCGCAGAGACGATAAATAAATTCCATTTTTATCATATTTGAGGAAAATTAATTGCTTTTAAGATCTTTTTGCTCATGTGGAGATTGAGTAAAAAGAAACTTTCTCTCGATTTTATAATGACTTTTACACCATCTTTGTTTAAACACTATTACTAATGGAAACAATCTTTTTAAAAACACGAAGTTACTAAAATTTAATGAACCATTAAAGAATAGAAGAACAAGAATTCATTCACAAAACTAAAAATCTGTAAAAACGTACCCAAATGTAGAAAAACAGAATGGAAAGAATATCAAGCAAACTGATTGCACACTGTCCCTTAAGGAAATTATTCTCCTTTAATATCCGAGGTTTAATTTGGAATGTGTCCTATAAGAATAGAATGATCTCAGTCACTAGTATATTAACAACCCAAAGTGTTGATGTCAATGAGCCAATAAATGGCAGTAAGTACACAAAGAATTTTTTTTGCAAATGAAGAGATCAAATATTTTCTTAAGTAAAAAGTACACTATGAAAAAAGAATCTTAAGCAGTAAGAAGCTTTATATAGCCAACAAGGAACATAATCAACATAAATTGAAATTTAAAATAATCTACAATATTTCAACCATTCAAACAACCTTAGTAAATTCAATATTCAAATTCATCTTAAACTAAACAACAGATTTTACAAAAAGTTACTTCAGTAAATAGAAGCCAATTAAAACAACTTTATTTACTGCAATAGAAAATGCACTACTCTATTTTTTCTTTGGTAGTTGATTTTCTAAATATTTTTGAACTTGCAAAATTTCTCCTTTTTTCTTCTTCTTGTTTTGATTTTGTGCTTCAAAAACACCTTCCATGACTTTGTCTTGAGTAAAAATTTATCGGAAAAGGGTCTAAAATACCCTTAATGTATTGGTAATTGTACAAAATTACCCTCCATCGACCTATTGGCTCCAAAATACCCTTCCCACCCACCTATTGGGTCCAAAATACCCTTGTCATCCACCTTTTGGTTCAAAATTGACCACTTATTTAACAGTTTTATATTTAAACTGTTTCAATATTTTATAAAATACGTGGCGCTCTATTATTTGTTATAATTTAACTTATTATTATAATTTATAAATCAATCCAGTACTCACCCATTACTAATTAAAGCCCTCTAAATTAATAAACCCGTCACATTATTAATGCAAGCTACTGCCAATTGAGTGTTTTTAAAAATTATAGGCGAAAATATCTATTGAAGTAAATTATCATACATTCAAGTGGCTAAGTAAAAATCACCGATAAACTTAAAAGTCTGACTATGTTCATCTTAATTATTCTTACGTCTCAATTATGTGATGTTACTTCATAGGTAACTTTTTTTCAAAATAATATATTAAAGGTTTTAAAAAAATCATAAATATTTATAATTTTATATTTTAAAAAAGTGCATGAATTAATTCGGGATGTATTACTTATTTACCTATAATCATAAATTTCTAATCAATTTTGAAAGAAAGTATCCTCCAAAATAAGCGGCTCAACCTAAATTTAATAGGGGCTTCGATTCGGACTCGAATAATTTTGGATGTAATTTTCAGAAATCTATAATTTCATCGTGTTTTAGTAGTGTTTATGACGATTTTGATATTATAATTGGATTATTAATTGGGTGAGGTTTAGTTAGTAATGATTGGGTAGTTGGTTGGTTTATAAATTATTAATAAATTAAATTTATAATCAATAGTTGAACACCAAGTATTTTAAAAAATATTTTAAGCGTTTAATTTTAAAATAATTAAAAAAGTGGTCAATTTTGAACCCAAAGGAGGATGTCAAGGGTATTTTGAAGCCAATAGGTGGATGAAAAGGGCATTTTGGAGCCAATAGGTGGATGAAAAGGGAATTTTGGAGCCAATAGGTTGATGAAGGGTAATTTTGTACCGTTTTCAATACTTGAGGGGTATTTTAGGCCCTTTTCCGAATTTTTTCGAAAGTCTTTAAACTGAACATTTTTAGGATTCGCAAAAAAATTATTGTAAATATTTTTTTTCCTTCACAACATCACGTATCACACAGGTGTCAAAATATGTTTTATTCTCACATACCAAATTTGATAGTTTTCACTTGTAAAATTTTTTGGGGAACTCAGAGAGATTGTTGTTTGCTATTATTTTTGGTTAAAAATTCGATCCGAAAAGCCTGTGCATTGAAAAAAACACGGGTTGAACATAGTAACCCTGGCAGATTAAAATGTATAGCCTTTACGCATTAAAAAGATTGAAAAATATCCCTTGCGGATTAAAAGTTGTATGGCAATTCTTTGGAAGATTTCACAAATTCTGTAAGATCAATAAAGCTCTTTATACCACTATTGGTGATTTTAAAAAAATGGGCCTACACAAAAAGATTCATGTCTCTCAATATATTGAAATGACTTTCAATAATATTCAATTTATTTCAATAATTTTCTTTAGCATTGATGCATTTTATATAATAATCAAAAATAAAATTTGCATAACTTTAAATTTAAAAACACAAAAAATATCCTAACAAATCAAATAACCTAACTAAAATTCAAAATTCAAATTGAACCCCCCACCCCCAAATACTATCCTTTCTCAAATTGAAAGTTTTTTGTCTTATTTCTTCTGGGGTAAAGACTCTCTAAGACACATTCTTTCTAATCAACTAGTTAGACAACTTATTCATGTGGAACAATGGAAATATGGAGTAGACAGATCATTGCATTTGGACTCCTACTACTAATGGAAAGTTTTCTTGCTCTTCTGCTAGGGATTTTTTCAATAGAGACAAAAACAGAAGTGCGGACTAGAACATTTGGATATATACCTTTCAAAAATAATTAATCATATGTAAGGTAGTGTACACCGACATAATGTGACCCCACGGGCTACAAGAATCCAGCCTCCGCCCGACCAAGGGCCCTAATGCATATTTGCTGCATGAATTTGAGAAATATGAGAATCGGGCAAGCAAAACTCTCCCAAATAAAAGACTCTACTAGCTGCTCCAATTAACAACCTATAGTGGTCATCCATATTTTAGGACACGAACCTCCAACGTCAACAAATGTGTTTTAGCTAATGAGTCACAAGGACTTTACATCTTCTTTGTGATACGACAAAACTCGCTTTAAGCCCCCGTTATAACATTTTAGCTAATGAGTGACAAGGACGTTACATCTTCTCCGTGATACGACAAAACTCGCTTTAAGCCCCCGTTATAACATTAACAAGATTCCATTTATTAAGAGTTAACCGACCAAGGCATATTCTTATTTATTTCATCATAAAAAGACTCATTTGCTATTGTAACCATGTCATTTCATAGTTAGCCATTTGAAAATATTAACTCACCCCTTAAACCAAAGACTCTTTTATGTTAATACATTATTTTCAATTCTATTATTCAAGTCTTTCCATGTTATAAGACAAAATATAAAATACAAGATTAGCATCTAACTAGGATGGAAAATGAGCCTTTGTTCATTATTTTAAAGCAAAGATTTTGATAGACTCATAGATTTCCAAATCCTTTATTTTTAAGAAAAAAACTGTTTCAATCATTCGGTCAATTCACACATTCAAAAACTAATAATCCAATATATGGATTCATAATAAAGTATTAGAACACAGTTAACTAAAGAGGAACATTTGTAATCAAATTTCATGAAATCGCCTCTCAACTCAAACTTAATTAATTTTCATGAAATTGTCTCTCAACTCAAACTCAAATAGTAAATAATAAAATATGAATAATAGAATATGAACCTTGTATGGGTAGTTTCAAGTAGAGAGTGATCAAACATACCTTTTGATGAAGAACTTAGGAAAGATCTTGAAGTGTTAGGGAAAAAGAGGAGAAATGTTTGTCATAACTTATCAAATATCCTAATATATGAATTTTGTGGGAAGTTAATATTCATGGGTCAGGGTTATGGGGATAAGGAAAGGAGTAAAGAATCCCTCTAAAAAATGTGAAGAAAATAGAAGACTTAAATAACTTCCTAGTCATTCTACGGTCGTGCAGCTAGATCCTACATCACATGGAACTTCCCGCGACCTTAACAGAGCTATTGACTAAGCTTCACACTTGTGTAGCTGACGTCCACTTTGCGCGGCAAATTGTGTAGTATCCATAGTCCCTAGTAAAATCGACATAACTTTCAGCACATGATTTAGAATAGCGAATGGTTGAAGGTGTTGGGATAAAGGTTTCACAACCTTTAATTTTCATGGTATAAAGCAAAAATATCTTAATACTCTAACTCTTCCTCATAGACTTAACTCAATAGAAAAGATCTTCCAATATTAAAAAATTATTTTCAAGATAAAGCAATATTACAAATCATCGAATTTGGTGTCTAGACATTTAACGAATTGCTTGGGTCATTGTTTGAAAATTTGGGTAGTGAAATGATCCTCCATGAAGGAATAATGGGGAGGAGTCGACTTAGGTAGAATATCTAACCAAGAAGATGCCTTCTCAGATGGAAACTCCTAGATATATAACTTAGCCTAGCCTAGTTTTCTTTTTTTTTATTATGTGTGAAGAGGTGTTAGGCCTTATGTCCCTATCTGTTGTAATTCTCATATTATTAATTAGCAGGACATGATTTGGAAAAAACCAATTATTATTTTATTATCATAATACAAAAAAATTAACCCAAAATAGTAACTTGTTTGGTTTGATAATAATTTATTTTTATTTCCATAGAAATTGAGTCTAAACTAACAGAGATTTGCCAATTTGTATGAGATCTTTGATCCTTATGACTTGTGAGTTGTATCTATGGTGGGAGTAACTAAATCTAGAGTGCTAGAGGACAATTTTAAAAGGTATATTAAAGTATTTGATGTGCTCTTGCAGAATCAATCAACAAGCAGTTCATAATACACGGATTAATATTTAGGACATGCTGGACCCCGGAGGACAGAATAGCACTTCTTAGTGACTAGGAGAGGAGATCCCGTTGCACCTTGTTTTTCTTGCCTATCTTCTCTCTATAAGCAAGCTCCCTCGGGCAGTCCCTGGACGACTCTCGGTTCTTGAGTCATACTTGATAGGTTGAATAATATTGAAAGGGTACCTCCACAAGATCCAGGTTACCCAACAATAAGGAGATTTTATACTTCTTATTCTATATTAGAATAATCGAAAGATATGCTCTAGTCAGTCCACATTCTTCCTTTTAAATGGGAGCTACCCATCTTTGAATGCCGATAACCTAAGATATGGCTTCAAAAATGTTAGAGATACTTTAAACTCTATGAAAAGGCTTAGAAAAAAAAGTAGAGCTCACTGCTCTTTACTTGAATGGTTTAGATAACACATGGTACCATTCATTAATTTTGAGTAGGGGTGTAGCGACTTGGCCTGAATTCAAAGAGGAGTTATGTGATAGATTTTGTTTGGAATACTTTGATGATATAGTATATGAGTATAATAGTATCTAACAGAATGAATATTTGGATATATTATGGCGCAAATTTGAAGACCTTAAGGATTAGATGTTGGTGAGGAATCCAACTCTTGTTGAGTCTCATTCTGTTTTGAGGTTAATGGTGGCCTTAAAACATTAAGGTTTGTTGTAAATAGGTTTAATATCATCTCTCTTAGGTTTGATATTGAGAAAGACAGAATGCAAGAGAAGTCTATTGAGGTTTCCCTTAAGAAGAACAAAAACACGTTCGACCCGGTTTGAAATGTATGTTTTGTAAAAAGCACTAGTATGACGAAAAATAGGCCTACTAATTACAGGTTAAGCCATGAGTTTTATAAATACAGGAATAACAATCACTTGTGTTTTAGATGTGGTGATAAGTATGGATAATGCCATCAACGCAAGAGGAAATAATGAAACTAACTAATAGGAGAACTTGAACCTAATTAGGTAGTAGAAGAGGATAATGTAGAGGTTGAGGATGTAGCTTATGATATTATCATTGAAGTAAGAATGAACAAGAGATAGAAGAATTTTTGTGTTTGATTACACTCTCAGGCAACCTTAAGGAGGTAAATACTATTTTTGTCAAGTAAATAGTGAAGAATAGGAATTTGGCCATACTTTTAAACTTTGGAGGCACATACAAATTTATTGATGAGAGTATTGTTAAAGGGACTTCTCACAAAGTTACTATTGCCGATAGAAACCATGTCATATTCAGTTCACACAACTAACGGTTTTCTTTGAAGATACAGGACAGACCAAATTTTATTCTTTTGGGAATATATGACATTGTAATTGGTAATGATTTCATTAAAACTCAAAATTTTTAATAAGAGCATAAGAAAATATGGATAGTATTAAATAATGTTAAATTTTAAAACTCTTATCAAAATATTATTCTCAATAGTATATTTGAAATGTAAATTTCTTTTGAGGAATAATTAAGTTTTCGAAATATACAAGAACTCTTCACATTTTGGTCTAGGATAAAAAAAAGAAAAGTTTAATGCTTCAATTAGAACACAATAAAAACAGACACATTCTTGCTGGGTCAAGCTCCCAAAAACCTCGCAATCTGCCACCTCTCTCCTCTGTTAAGAAAAAAACAAGAATTTAATGAGAGAACCAGAGATGATCTGATACACATATTTTTACTATTTTTTAGCTTCTTCTTCCACTTGTTCCTTGTAGACAAATTTGAATACTTTTACCAACGCTAAGAACTTCATATATACCAAATTATCAAAAACATCCACTATTTCAACAATCTCATATTCAAAATTTTCTAGATTATTAACATGAATCTGCTGAGTACTATAGTTTTTATATACTGTCCAAACTTCACCTATCCTGGGGAAGATCTTTTATAAACCATTTTTCAAATGTACTGCAACTATTGTATGAGATATGTTGTTGGTTACAGTATTTTTGATCAGCTTACTGCTTCAGAACTTAAATAGTCCACAACGAATTGACATTGTTTTATTGTTCCACTTTATTGTACTTTTAGGGACAGGATACGCATAAGACCATGTCACATGCAACACAAACGCAGGGAGAAGATCTATATATTTATCTGCCTATAGTATCGAGGCATAACATCTTCCTCGTTTTATATCTCCCAACATTTACCAATGTTACACTTCTCTAGTGATCTCTCAGTGGGAAATCTGTAGAACTCCGGTTCAAAAACCTGATTAGGTATTGATGCAACCGAGTTTTCAGTAGAATTTACAGAGTCCATGAAATTAGTTGTCTGTCATGGACTTAGAGTATTTTCTAAAACTCTGTGCCTCCCTGGACCACTTACTCACTAATCTCTAAAGGTTTTGTAAGTTCAAGGAAGCCTTTAAGACTTAGATAGCTAAGAGAATGCTTGGAAAAGACTTAGAAAGATCAAAAGAGAGAACTTTGAAGAAGGCTTTGATTTCTTTGGAGAATGCTTTACAACTTTGCTTAGTGCCTCTGCAAATTAGGGGAACCTCTATTTATACTACTTCCGAAATAAAGAGCAATTAATATTTAACTTACAAGTCCCTAAGATATTTATCCTTTGTCCCCTTTCTAGAGAATTCTACATACTCTAGTATATCCTAAGACGTTTTTAAATTATCTAAGGATTTCTAGAATTCTCCGCAAGCCTTTCCTTAATTCTGAAGTCTTCTTCACCATTAAAAATTCAAAATTTTACATGACTGATGGCGGGAAATGATACTCTCTCACACCTGATGATGCGACTACTGCGGTGCACTACTGCTGCAAAAACTCTCAGACTTGTTCTAGAAACTGCCATAGGTCTTCATATTTCTCCCATGTGGCTTTCTCTAAGTTTGTCCCTTCTAATGCATAAGGAACATGGCGCTGGCTTGTTGACATCACTTCCTTTAGCATGATAATCTAAAATAGCCTCAATCTCTCGGTCATGCAAGGCGGTTATAGTAATGGGTGCCCTTTATGATCGATTCTGGCTAGGATTTTCCTTGTCTTCATTATACTTCTTGAGGACGCTGGCATGAAAGACCGGGTCGATTTTAAAGTGTGGAGCTTGCTCCAACTTGTATGAGATCTTTCCCACCTTTGCAATGATATTGAAAGGACTCTCATAGTTTTTCACTAAGATTTGATGAACTCCCCTTAGTGCCTTGAACTTTCTTAGATTGAATTTCACCAAGACCATGTCGCGTTCTTTATAATCCCTGGGACAACGCTTGTGGTCTGAAAACTTCTTTATCTTCTTGGTTTCCTTGTCACAGTAAGACTTGGAAGTGTGAAGGTAACCCTCCCATCCGTTGGTAAGATGGTAGGGTCCAAAACTCTTTCCTTCAAAAGCAGCTGTTAACGAATGCAGAGTCTGCAGCTGCTGGTCTATCACAAATTGAAAGGGTTTGTTCTAGGTAGACTCGCTCATTTGCAAATTGTATGAAAACTTTTCCATATATATGAGTCTAGACTTATTCTTTTTGTGTGCACTCACATATTTAATTAGATAGCACTCTAGCAAGGCGTTGACACGTTTATTATGGCCATCGGTCTACGTGTGGAAACTTATGAAGAAGTGAAGTTTCGTGCCGAGTACTTTGAAAAACTCCCTCCAAATTTTCTCGTTAAAGTGGGGGTCTCGGTCGCGAATGATATGTCGCTGCAGTCCCCAATATTTCACCATGTTATAAAGAACAATCGAGCAGCCTTTTTTGTTGTGCAACCAGATGTGGAAGGCATGAAGGTAGCATACTTTGAAAACCTATCCACCATGACCGCCATTGTTCCATACCAATCAAACATGGGTAGGGAAGTAATAAAGTCCATAGTAACGCTCTCCCATGGTCGTTCTGCCACGGGTAGCTGCTCCAGTAGTCCTCCCAGTTGTCTTTTCTCCACTTAGTCTTGTCGGCATACAAGACAAGTCTGCACGTAGCACTCAATGTCGTCTCGCATGCGTGGCCAGGAATAGATAGACTCGATGAACGCCCATGTTCTTCACTTCCCTAGATGCCCAGCCCACAGTGTCGTGGTTTTCCTTAATTATACGCCATTTTATTGTTCCAAAATTTTGTACATAGATCCTTTGACTTATATTAAGAAAAGACCTTCTTCTACCCAAAAGCTCCTAGTCTTTCTTTGGGCAGCCAGCTCCATTAAGTTCTTGGCGTATGGATCGTGTTTCATTCCATCCTTGATTGCATCTTGAATGTCATAATGAGTTGTGGTGATGGAAGCAAGATTGACCTTTCTTCTAAATGTTTTGGCCACAACATTGCCTCGCCCCGGTTTATACTCTAAGACGTAGTCGAATTCTGCTAGAAAGTCTTGCCACCAAGCTAGGTTCGGGGTGATCTTCTTTTGTGACTCGATGTAGCTAGTATCCACATTGTTGGTCTTGACCACTGACTTTGGGCCTATTAAGTAGTGTTTCCATGTGCGTAGGTAATGCACGATGTCCGTCATTTCCTTTTCTTGCACTGTGTACCGCTATTCGACCGCATTGAGTTTATGTCTCTCTAATGAAATTGGGTGTCTATCTTGCATTAAGACTCCCAAAATGGAAAAGTAATATGCATCTGTATGTACTTCGATGTTCTTGGAGACGTCCGTCAGCGTCAAGATCGGCTATTTCATTACTGCGACCCTGAGACCTTACAACGCTCTTTCTCACTTCTCGCTCCAAACCCATGACTTATTCTTCTTAAACAACTTGGTCAGCGGAGCGAATTTAGAGAAGTAGCAACTGATGAACCTTCAAAAATAGTTTGCATGTCTAAGGAAGGATCTCAGCTCAGTCACCTTTGTGGTAGCCTCCCACTCTTGGATTGCCGGGATCTTCACCTTGTCCTTCCGTTGTTCGCCTTTGCTGATTATATGTCCTAAGAAGTGTGTCTCGTGATGGGAGAACTCGCACTTCTACCGCTTGACATAGATCTAGTTCTCCAGTAAGATTTGAAAGACTATCTTAAGGTGCTCCATGTGCTTCTCCAAGGTGTTTCTATACATGACTATGTCATCCAAGTACCCTACCACAAACTGGTCCAAGTAGGGGTGAAATGTCTTGTTCATCAGCATGCAAAAGGTGGTGGGTGCGCTGGTTAAGCTTAAAGGCATCACTAACCACTTATATGATCCATATTTTGTCACGCATGTTGTCATTGGCTCGTCCCCCTCTGCAATGCGCACTTGGCAGTAGCCTTTCAAGAGGTCCATCATGGTAAAGTACTTGGCCTGTCCAATTCTATTGAACAAATGTGCAATTAGAGGGATAAGATACTTTTTCTTTATAATTATCTTATTGAGCACCCGATGATCGATGCATAAACGCAACAACTTATCCTTTTTCTTTTGAAATTGAAATAATGCGTCATAAGGTTCCTTGGATGGACAGACTTTAGTGGCCTCGAGGAGCTCCTTTAAATGTTTCCTTAGATCCTTTAACTCAGGAGGAGCCAAGAGTTAGGGTGCATGTGCAGGTAACTTGGCTCCCACTTGCAGCTCTATCTTGTGATATATATCACGCCTAGGAGGTAGAGTCTTTTGCAGCTCATTCAACATGATATTTATCTTCTCTTCAATGGCATTCTCTATAATTGGTGGCAAGGTCTTCTCCAACTTGCAATGATATCTCAGAACATAGGCTCTCCTTTCTACATGCTTTTTACTTCTGCATGGCTGACAGGTGGGTGAGTCATTCGTTCTTCGGTACTTTGAGTAGAGGTACAAAGCATGCCCATTCTCGCTCCATCATCAGAATTTGTTGGAGGTAAGGGTCGATCACCGTGTGGTATTACTAGAAGAACTCCTGTCCAAGAATGATATCAAATATTACTAAAAGAGCGATTGTGAAATTTGTCTTACCTTGCCACGTCACAATGTGATGCTCACTCCTTAGGCGACCCCGCACACGAAAGTCAGTTGGGCATTAACCGTCTTGAGGCGGGTGGAGCTTAGGGCGTAGTTTAGCCCTAACCTCTATGCTGCCACCTTGATCAAATATTTTCATTGGCCCAAGATTCTACCATGGCACAAGTTGATCTTTCATTTATGGAGATGTCTACATACTACGTGTTGAAGTCTCCTGACTTCTCTATCAACTTGGCTATAGAATCACATAGTCCTTCCATGCGCAGTTCGTCGTGCTAGCGTCATCTCCATTCTATTATGCGTCCTTCTCTATCCGTTTGAGTAGGATTTCCCCAAGGTTCTTCATCTTGGGGAAAGTGTCATAGCCATGTGGTTCACCACATATGTTTCAGCCATCTCCTTTGTTGGTGTGCACCCGCTTCTCCGTGTAGTTTTGGCGCATGAACCGCTTGTTGTCTGGCTTGTGGAGATCTTGCTACATGGATGTTTCTGCTGTTTCTTGTCTCGGCTACGATCTCCCACACTTTGGCATGACTAATCCTATCATTTTTGCCCTTTTCCTTGTCATGTAGATTGTTCTTAAATTCCTTCATGAACTTGTCTTGCGTGATGGCTTCGTCTATGGTCTTTAATTGTCGCTGCTCCAACTCTGTCTTGGCCCCATTCTACAGCCTGTCCATGAAGTGGAATAACATATCCCAGTCTGTGAGATTGGAAATTTGAAATTTTAGAGTTGTGAACTCCTTCACGTACGCCCTAATTCTTCCCGTTTGCTTCAATTCCAAGAATTTGCACTTAGCCTAATACATGACGTTTTTTGGCAAGAAGGCTTTCTTGAATTCCTCCCAGAATTGCTCCCCGTGTATTAATGGCTCATTTCCCTTTCCCAATCACGGCTTCTTTGTACCTCCATCATAGCATGGCCATCTTTGAAAGATACAACACGAAAGTGTTGATCTTACTCTCATCGCTCTTCACCCGATTACACTTGAAGTAATTCTCCATGTGCCATAAAAATTTCTACACCTCTTTGGTGTCACGGAAGCCATTGAATATAGGTGCTTGGGAGCTCCGACCCTGGCCTCCCTATCATGGTCGGGTGATGTAGATCCTCTAGTTTATGTACCTTCCTTTAGTGGTTTTACTTCATCATTCAGAGTTTTGATCGTGCTTAGTGCCTCCATGAGCCAACACTCCAAGGAACTGATGTCCTCCATCTCAAACTCGGCCCATTGGCGACCCTCTAACTCCTTACAGATGTTTTCGGTCTCTTCAAGGGTGGAGTCCTAAAGGGTCTTGAATTTGCATCAGCCACATTCATGCACTGGCCTAGTATTCCCACAACCTTCCTCGCCATTTACACCCATACAATCCATTCTTTTCTAGGGGTGACTTCGATCGCGTCCTTGCCAAGTTCATCGTCACTTGCTTCGTTTGCCGAGGGAGGATAAGATCCAAGCGACTCTGTTGGTGTGGGATCGGTGCAGAACCTCCTCATTTCCCTTGTGATGCTTCTTTCCCTTTAGATTCTTCTTTCCACCATCCAAACGTATGTTGGTGGTGCTAGCATTGTTTATGTCTCCCTTCATAGATATTCCCCTAGTTAAAACCTTCGATACCATGTTGTCATGGAATAAGAGTATTTGCTAAAACTTCAAGCGGTCCTCGACGACTTTCTCACTAATATTTCTAGATCTTGTAATTTTGAGGAAGCTTTTAAGACATAGATCGCTAAGAGAATTCTTGGAAAAGTCTTTGAAAGATCAAAAGAGAGTACTTTGAAGAAATATTGGATTACTTTGGAGAATGATTTACAACTTTACTTGGTGCCTTTGCAAATGAGGGTCACCTATATTTATACTACTTCCTAAGGACTAAAGTGCAATTAACATTTACTTTACAAGTCCCTAAGATATTTACCCTTTGATCCCCTTTCTAGAGAATTCTACATACTCTAGGATATTCTAAGACATTCTTGAATTATCTAAGGAGTTGTAGAATTTTCCGCAAGATAATGACGCAGGATATGAGATGTCGCTCTTTGGTATTGGTAGGTAGGTAATGACGCAGGGTCTTGTTTAAACGATCCTTTAGAAATATCATCTTTCTCCATATCTGTCATATTCATAGAAAGGCCAAAATTAATACTTCCTTTTGCAGTCACATTATACATCTTTGTTTTCTTTAGTCTCTCTTCACAGGACAAATTATGCTTTAATTTGTTTCCCTTCCATTTAAAGTTTCAGCATGAAACAAAAGCTGCACCTCAGAGTCCTTAGTAGGATATGTATATCCAACCACCTTACATCACTTAGAAGCATCTCCTTCATCTCCATCTTCATCTTCATCACTTAGATTATCAAAGTAATTTACACACTTTATATGCCCTGTAGATCTTAGCCTATTTTCCTCATTAATCCACTGAAATTTTATCCCAAAAAGATGAGCAATCAATTCACAATTATCACTTGATCTATTGATGTCCTCTTTCTATTATTTCACATCATCTCTTCGACTCGTCTCTAGCCTTGATGGACTCTTCTTTGTTGCATTCCGTCTAGTGAATAATGAAAGAAAAATCAGTTATTAATCATATTGATTATTAATTTATACAGAAATAAAACCCCAAATGATCATATTAAACAACCCTACAAACAAAAATAACAGATAAAAGATCATTCTTTGATTTATGAAAATAAAAAAGAATTTTCATTTGACTTCTAGACAAAAAAAAAATATAGAGATTTGATGAAAAAACTTACAGTGAAGTTGGTAACATGGTTTTTTTTAGAATGCAAATGAAAGAGGATTGGAAGCAAATGGAGATCGAAGAAATTTGTATATATAGGAATATTGTCAATATCAGGGTAATACTTTATATCTTGATGAGTAGGATCCATGAGGATTAGTTGTTTTTTTCAATTCTTTATACTGTTTTATTTAATTTAATTTGATCAGTAGGAGTCACGAGGATAAATTTTAAACTTTCTTTTTTTAATTCAAACAGTCGGAGATAAAAGTATAAATATCAATTTTAGTTCTTACGGTATTTTCTTATGCATTTGAGTTTATGAGAAGGGGCTAGGAAAGTAAAATTGAAATCATGTTTTATTTAATTTTTTGAGTAGGAGCCAAGAGGGAAAATTTTGACTTTTATTTCTTTTATTTTCTTAAGCATTAATTTTATCTGTAGGACTGTAGGAGTTTAAATTTGGAATAGAATTTAATTTAATTTGATGAGTAGGAATCAAGAAGGTAAATCTTGAATTTCAAAATTGGTGATATTTTCCCATGTATTTTATTTGATGAGTAGGAGCTAGAACCCGGGAGGTAAAATTTAAATTTTATTTTTATTTAATTTAATGTGTGTGAGCAAAACGGGTAACTCAATAATCTTTTCAAAATAATGACTCTCTATCATGGATCATTTCTTAAGTAAAATATAGTAAATGTTTAATTTTTATCTTCAATGAACCTTATTAGATAAATATTAGTTTAAAGAAAGTTAACAAACTAGTCACAATCCCAAACACAATTATTAAAAACATCTACACTTTAAAATAATTAAAAATAATGTAAAAATTTTAGAAGATAAATTGTATCTTAATAAAATTAATTTATTTTCCTTTAATTTCTCAAATCATGCTCAAATTAGAACCTCTTTTCACTCCCTCATCCATAAAAAAATATAAATAAAAACACAACGGTAACACACTTACCCCTCTTTCAAGGTTTTATTAGAAAATTGATCCTTTCTCTCTCTTCTCCTTTTAACCATTGTTATCTCATTTCCTTGTTCAAGAAAACTCATTTCTTCGAATTTCGTATGCTCTACTCAAGAAATCTCACAACTAGCTCAAATAATTTTCATCTATTGGTAAAGGTAAATTTGAAGTCAACAAATATTTTGTGAGATGTCCTGTATTTTTATTTTCATAATTACAAATTATTTTTGTATTTCAATTTTTTAATGTTTAAAAAATATGGTTTGTCTTTTTGTGAGGTTTTCATATTTACCAAGTATTTTATGAGATTTTCATATTCTATGTATTTTGACTTTTTCGGTTTTTAAACATTATTATTCAATATTTTTGTGATTTTATTTTTATATTTGAGATTTAATAAATTGTAGTAATCTACATTATCATTCATACGTCATATGTGTTTTTATTATTTATACCTTCATAGTTAATGATTTTAAATTTTGTTGATAGGGTTACTTATACATGTACAAGTTAATACAGATTTGGATTTTAATATGGTAACAAAATATGAGAAAAAAAGAACTTAGCAGACTAAGAAGAGTATGAAAGACACAATGAGAGAAGGAATTTGAATTGTATCTATACCATGATTGTATTCATATTAATTTATGTCTGTCAACTGTTTTTCTTTTACTCAGCAATTGTTTTTTTTATTCAGAACATTGTATTTCTTTTTTATTTTGTAGTAATTCAAATAGGTATGTGAAATGATTTATATTTCTTAAGAATAACTATATTATATTATTTTGACAACCACTTTGTATTTCTTTTCCTCTCAACCAAAAAACTATCCTGAAGCACAACACATACCTAGAATTTTATAAGTTCACTCGATATGTATTCTTCAAATAAGTTTTTTGAGTATTTTTGTTCTAACAATAATGTGAGACAAATTGGATCCCCTGTAGGCAACCCTTTATATCCCGATACTTTTACTGATATTCAATAGACCTGGAATGGAAAAACTGAGGATTGGAGTTGACCTTACTAAGCAAAAACATAGATTTCCTTCGGTTAAGCAAGAGGATACTGATAACTTGGTAAAAGGTTTCTGTCAAAAGATGGAATATGAGGGCGTTTCAAGTATTGTAAATTTTGGGGCATTCAATACTTCAATATAGAGGGAAAAGAGTTGAAGAACAAGAAGAATGCTACTGTTTCTATAACTAACGGGACAAAAATGGCTAAAGGGATTAATGTTGCTGATTTTAATTAGACTTTAGCCAATAACATTGACAACACTATTGGTTCTACTTCAAAAGTTTAAGTACCAAAACTTCACAAAATTTCTAATACCAAGATGATAATTTCAGAGGTTAATCCTACCAATGGTTATGTGACAAATGCTGCTGATATTCCTACTGCTCCTACACAAGCTAACATGATAGGTTTAAAGGTTGAGAATTCTAAGCCTAGAGGAGATTAGACAATCCAACACCGAAACAAAAAATCCCAACAAAGAGAACCGAAGAAGCACAATATTGATAACAAAACAAAATCAAACAAGATGAAATATGAACAAAGGATTAGGAACAGCATAGAGAAAGGAAAGGTAGATGGAGACGAGAAGACTAGCATGATTGAGGATGAACAAATACAATTTCTGAACATGTGACTTGAGAGAGTTCTCAGGATTTGCTTCAGAATATTTTCAATAAGATGAAGAGAGAAAAATAATATTAAGAATAAGATTCTATTGATTCGAAATCCATTCAGGCAATGAAATGTATATTGTTGAACAAGAAGAGTACTAAAGCAAAGAAGGAGCGAATGAAAGATACAAAAGTATTTTAACATTGAAAAAGACTCTGCTAAGATTCTAGAAGTGCATCACATCTCCGACAATGAGAAGTTTGTATGCAACCCTAGAAGAATTCAAGAATACAACGACAGCAATAGGTAGATACAAACCAGATATCAAGGAAGCACCAGCATAGTGAAAGATCTATTTGACTAAGGATTACATGTTAATCTATCAAGGACTAATATTATCAAAGATATTAATGGGAAACTTATTGTAAATTTGAGACATCTGAGTATAGTTAAATTTTAACGGCATGATAACAATCAAATTAATGATATGGATATGGACAGCATAGTCGAAGAATCACATGAGGAATTTTGAGAAGATCAGCATCAAGGGGTTATTTCTATCCTTAAGGATCCCGAAAATCCCTTGGAAAAGGATATTCAAGATATCACTGACGAAAATGGTCTTTCTCTTATAGGCCAAAGACAGAGGAAAGAAAGAAAAAAAAGGAAGTAAAGCAGGGCATACTTGTCAGGCAGGACTGTTAAATGATTAAAGCAATCAAAAGAATAGGGCATTTGACATACTCATGAGACTGGTCAATCTTTACCAGAACCCTTCCTCATTCCCAATCAGATTGAGGAATTCAAGACTCTTTTTGGATTTGATCATTCTATATCCAATATCAACAGTAAGATTTGGTGTTTTTGGAATGACTCCATATATTCGAGCCTCGTCTCACATCACAAACAACAACTCACCTTTAAGGTCAACAAGATCAGCGACTCATATGATATTTGGGTTAAAGTCTGTAAATGCTAAAAGCAATTCTAGCAGAAGAATAAGATTATGTAGAAGTCTTTGGATAATTTGTGGTATTGTTAATGGTCCTTGGGCTATGTAAAGAGATTTCAATACTATTTTGAATGCTCATGAGAAGAAGGGTGGAGTGCGCAGACTTTATCCAAGATCTTGGACTTCATAAGTTGTATGGATTATTGTGGTCATATAGACACTCAATTCACTGGAAGATCTTACACTTGTTGTAAAAGGTAGGGGAATGAGGTGGGGAATCAGTAAGAGACTTGACATAGTTTAAGGGATTTAAATGATTTTTGATAGCTTTTCATTTATTTCAATAATTTTCTTATGAATTTAGGGGATTACATAGGAAAAAAAAACATAATCAGCATAATTTGAAATTTAAATCACCCTAAAATATCTCAAAAATTCAAACAACATAGATAAAATTCAAAATTCAAATTCATCTTAAACTAAACACTCTTCCTTTTCTTTATTTATTGCAATTGAAAAAATACTCCTCAATTTATGATTTTGTAGTTGATTTTGTATACTATTCATTGTTTTTCTAACTTACAAAATTCCTTCATTTTCTTCTTCTTCCTTTGCTTTTGTGCTTCAAAAAAACCTTCCATGACATTGTCTTGTGTAGAATTTTATTTGAAAGTCTTTAATGTAAACTTTGTATTGCAAAATATTGTTGTAAAAATTTTTTTCTTAAATTTATCACATTAGTAGTAGAAATTGTAAACTTTTGGTACTAAAAGATTTGTAGTAAAAGCAATAGTGTTGTCTATGTTATTTCCGAAGGTATCATTGTTATCAGTAGCATTAATCCCTTCAGCCATTTTTGTACCATCTGTACAAAAAGTATCATTCTTCTTAATAGCATATTTTTGTTCTTCAACCTTTTCCCCTCTCCAGTGGTTCAAATTGAAGGATTAAATGCCCCAAAAGTTTACACTGCTTGGGGACGCCCTCATATTCTAACTTTTGACAGAAACCTTTTAGTGTGTTATCAATATCCACTAGCCTAACCCAAACAGATCTAAGTTTTGGCTTCCGGAGGTAAACATCAAACCTCACTATTGCCATTACAGGTCTATCTAAATTCCGTAGCAGTATCGATATATAAAGCATTTGTGTCACATAATACGATATATGTAATTGGTATGGTAAAATTTGTAATTCGACCCATAACCGAACAGTAGGAGAATCTTCATGTGGTCAATAATTTGGGGTCCATTTACTAACCAACATAACCGTACCATCATTTTAATTGACCTTTTGAAACATATAATTTTACAATCAGAATCATTTTTCATATAAATGCACACCGTAAAAAATCATGATCACCTATTTTAATGTCTCATTCAAGAGACATCTTTTCAGAAACGATTCAGTGAATGTGTTCTATGTTAGGCCTTGTTCAAACAAACTTGCCAATAATGGTGTATCGGCTCTCCTCGGCCATTTCCCTATAGTAGTCGCTCAATTTGAAGATTACACTAGGCATACCATTATGAGTTAATTCGTTCTTTGACATTTGGGTCTCCAATATACATCTTTAACAACCCGAAAATGACTATGCTACGTAATGCCTAAGCGTACCTAGAATGCCTAAATTAGACCGAGTTCACACAGCTTGATGCACGTGAAACCAGACCTCAGAACCTATGCACCAGCCAAGTCAACCAACTCGGTGAATTAGTTGATCTATGCAAGGTTGGGTCCAGCCATGTAGGGCACTGGAATTGAAGAGATTCACCCGGATGAGTTTTAACCGGACTTGAAAGGGGTAATCTTAGGTTTGGAGGGTCTAGGGATAAAATGGTATTTTCCAAGCTAAGTAGTATTGTAATTACCTTACATATTTAATTAAATAATTAATATATGGAGTGGAGAGTTTGGGTAGGGTTGACCCGAATTGACTCATTTTCGCGAGAAGGGCTTCAGCCGGGTTCGATCCTAGGTGGAAGCAATATCTAAGTTGAATTAATTGGTATTTAATTATTTGATTTAATTAAGGTCATTTTCTTCTTGTCACTTAAGCGTTAGAAAATCAGATGTTTATTTAAAATAACAAAGTGTTATTTTAAAACTCCTACTCCTAAGCTTACTATAACATCTCTCCACTCTCATTCCTCACGATTCTCCACTCTCATTCTCACGCTTCATTATCACTAAAAGAGCGAAATCAACAGTTCATCACTCTTCAAGAACATGAACTTTAAAACTCAAAAGGAAACTAAACTAAAAACGAAAAGCAAAAACATTGTTCTTGACGGGTGGTGCTTGAAGTTTTGTGGTGACGCTTTGGTGTCGTGGGAGTTGGCTGTCCATTGGAGCAGGTTTGGAGGGTGTTGATCAACAAAAGGTATGGGTTTTCTTACTCTTGGTCACTTTCCCAAGATACCCCTAAGATTAAGTCAATTCTAATCCAAAAACTAGGAATGTTACCCCGTTGCATGTCCTTGTCACTAGCTCCCATCGATTGTTGTAGGTTGGGTATGTTTGCTGGTAGAAATCAGGTATGTAACGTGTTTCTGTGATGATTATTTTCATATGTGTATGTTCAAATTTATGTGACGGATAATTATGTCTTTCCGAAGTTATCTGATAAAGTATATGTGTGCATTGTGTAGGCTGTAACTCGTGTCACAAATTGAAGTGTGAAAAAGTCATGTTGAATCCTTGTAAAAAACTGTGATGTTCATATGAGGTGTCATGCTGTTGAATTGAGTGAAAACTCTTGACTAAATGTAACCACAAAAATGCACCTAAAAATGTAAGAAATGCTCTTCGAATTTTCCTCAATCTAACATATAAAATGTGGAGAAAAATGACTGCAAAACGTAATCAAATTTCCAGATTGCTGAAAATTTTGTTCTACTATGTAACTTAAGGAATTGGAGATCATTTTTAAATATGTGAGGTCATTAAGGATTGAACCAGAGACCTCACTATTTGTAGGCCGATGAAAAATTTAATATCTAATGAGAGGTTAGGGGGTTTCGAAATGGTGTAAGGCTGCGTGAAGAAACTAAAGAAAAGGGAAATAAAATAAAATGTAGTGTGGGGATCGAACCCAAAATCCCTCGTATAAGTTAGAGAGGTAGGAGAAATTAAAGCAGAATAAAACGAGGTTGTGGGGGATCGACCCCACATCCTCTTGATCTCAAATGAAAATAGAGAGGAAAGAAAAGAACAAAAAAAATGTGTAAATATTGGGGATCGACCTCGGGTCCCCAAGCCGAAAATGTAAGCCAAAAAAAAATTAAATATGAGACTAAGTGCTACTCAAGGAATTCGAAACCGGATTTCCTTGCTTGATTTTGTATTGATACATAAGTCTTACGTGATTAAATATGTAATGAATGCTTCCTATGGGAATCGAAATTAAGATCTCGGTATATTTACAAGATTCATAAGTCTTGTACCAAATAATCTTGGGTAAGTATAAGTCACTTAAAAAAATTATGAATGAAGTCTCACGGCTTGTACGTATGGGTTAATAACACCAGCGGATAATTAAAAGTATATAAACCTAAGATGTTTATGATGAAATGATGTAATCCCAATAGGGTTAAGTAATAGTATGAAATACACAAAAAGTCCAAGTGCAATGGCATATGATGACATAAATATTCACGTAATGGGGTGAGTAAATACGAAGAGCTAATATGCTAAAGTTAATGAATATTGTGCCAACATGATAAGAGGCTAATATGAAAGACGAGATCAATCGCAAATGAGCCTAATAAGTTTTACCAAAAATCGTACTCACCTATAAGAGTTTAAAACTAATAAAGAGACCAGTCTCTAAGAAACACTCTAATGAAAGTATTAAGATTAATAAACACTTAATACTAATGACCAATGAGGCCCTCATGCTTGAAGCCGACTTCTATGATGTGTGAGATGAATGTAATGGAATTTTATACACAGCACCGATAGGATAGCTATGAGTCGCGATTCCTTCTTTCGGGAAGGCAGAGGTTCGTGTAAATCTCATGAGATGAGATTGTCCATTTAGGCGTTTATGGGTCTCCTTATATCTCCATGTCTTTGAACCTATGCAGCCAACATAGGGATCTAGCAGGGTTCAATTCCCTATATACGCTAGCATGTTTTGGTTTCAGTTTGGACAGTGATTCTTCCTCTTTTCGATGTGGGGTACATAGTGGATTTCATGGAGGTCACATTATCTATGTTGGTTAAAGATAAAGTTCCCAAAGAAAGAATGAGGCCAGCCTCATGTAATGCACACTATGAATAATACCAAAGGTGTTTGGATAGGATAATAAAGAGGTAAACTAGAATCAAGTAATGACACTAGGTGATTCTTGGTCATTGCACAGTGAACCTGAAGAGTGTCTTAAACAACATATTAGGTGTATAAATGAATGAAAAAATGATGTACGTATGAATGAATGAAGCAGACTCTGTGTTTGTTAAAAAAGGCTCCCTAATTGAGGTCCCATATGTTGAGCCCTCATATGGGAAGTCCTAATGTTAAGTCTGTGATACCAAGGTCTCACTGCATACGAACAAATGATATATAACATATATATGTGCTAAATGATGTGTGTTATGTGTTGTGTGCTATATGAAAACAATGATGATGCATGTTATTCTCATAGCATGACTTTCCTAATCTAATTTGGCAAGTCCAAGTGACTTGCCTTTCAAAACTCATATCGTTAAGAGAGAGATCTTCTTAATAATGCATTTCCTTGGTGTTCACTTGCATACACCCATTCTAACAAGTGTGTACTAATCCCATACAACCCTTTATTTGTAGGTGCAGGTGCAGGTGGACGCTAGAGCTTAAGATACTACGATGAAGATATCCTGACGTGGAGCATTCATCCGGACTTGGTAGGCCCTCATTGCTTATCTCTTATATTCCAGCTTAGACGTAGGCATGAGCTAGTGGAGGGTGTTCCACTAGCATTTCTTTATTACTTATTTTTCAGACGTCGTATTGGTTCCATTTTGGAAATATTATATTTATGAAGTTATGAACTATTTCCTTCATTTGAATATCTTATTATTAGATGGCTATTGTGAACTGATGTGATATAATGCAATTCTTACTATGAAGTCTCTGTATACTTTAAAGCAAATAAAAGTATTAAATTTTCCGCTAAAATTAGACTATACGATGTAATGATGACGTATGTACGATTCTTTGCGACCTCTGAGAGGTCAATGACACCGGTTTTGACTAGGGTCTAGACCCCGGTTGTGACAACATCATGCTCTATGACCTATATATTACGTTTTGACTATTAAAGTGTGTGCATACTGATGCCAAAAATGTGGGTCTAAAAAGTATCTTTCAAGAAATTTTGGAGCCATTCAATTTATCCACCAGCTTCATCTAGAGAGATAAATTAATATTGTATTATAGAGCGAGTGATAAACGTTTATTTGGAAAATTCCCAAAAAACTGATCCTCCACTAATAGTAAATAAATATCCTTTCGTTTATTTTCTTCATCTTACTTGTGATCCCATTTGCATTACTATAGTTATTCAATATTGTTGGATATTTGTTACAATGAACACATAATTTTGATTATGTTTTCAATACCCTAATATAATTTCATTTTCATCGAATGAGTCTGCTTAGAATTACTAATGAACTGACTCAATTGACTAATAACATATATTATTTCTGATTGCATACACTTCATCTTATACATCATACTTTCAGTGCTCTAGCATAATTTAATTTTCAGTAATTTTCACCTTCATTCTTTTAAAGTTCAAAGCTCAAATTTATTGGAATCTTGGAAGAACCAAACTCCAAATGCTTTAACTTGACAAGTACATTTTCAATGCAATGAGACTATGACAATGCTAAACATTGTGGATTTATAAGAATTCTTAAACCTATGATCACACCAGCAACTCCAAGATATTTCAAAATTTATTTCTTGCATATGTTTCGATGTATTTATCTCATAAGTGTCTTTTCTGATGATTAGCATGTCCTCAACATACAAACAAACAGTGACCATGTGATTTGGAGTATCTTTAAAATAAACAGGTTTGTCACTTCCATTATTTTTAAATTCATTTGTCGACATGGTTTGGTCAAATTTCACGTATCATTATTTAGGTGCTGGTATTAGTCCATAAGTGACTTAACAAGTTTGTACCCACGAACCATAAAACTCTAGGGTTGTTCCATGTAAATATCATTCCCCAATTCTCAAATTAAGAAGGTGTTATCACATCCATTTAATTGATTTGAAGGTCATATAATGCAAAAATGGAGATCAATCAGCCTCCAAGTGTGATTACTAAAGATTCAATCAATATCACTATTGACAATCTCTTTCCCAAAAATGTAGTTCATAGAAGACATAACTTCATTAAAAATATAAGACTTACTTTCAAGAAGAAATGTTACAAAATCAAATTTGAATGAAGTTGATGTCCTTTGATATTTATGATTCCTCTAAACTTATTCATCAAGTAAAATCTCTATTGGTTCTTTGCAAGGTCTTTTTAGAATCTTCACTAGACTACTAAAGTCCAATTTTACTGTTCACATTCATAGGTTCGATGTTGATCCTTTTGTCATAGGAACTTGGAATTTTGTCTAGACACTCGAACAGTTTGAAATATTTCAAATTGGACTTCCTTCTTTTTCATTTATCATATGGAATAGATTGTGTCCTGAAAAAAACATTTTTATTGCTTTCTTTCTGTACGAACAAAACTTTTTGTTGTCCCATTTTGCTTTAAGATAGCTTTTCCAAACAAGTTCCGTGGTAAAACTGAACTTATAAGTAATGCATCATTATTTCATTCAAAGTTTATTTTTATCCTGTAATTACTTTAGATTATGGTGAGTATGATAGTAGTTTGATGAATAATTTCACTTCCCAAAAATATTTCTACAAAAGAAGATTTGAACTCTCCTTCCCTATAACTCTGCTTATGTTTTTGTTCCAACTGAATTTCGACTTCACTTTTGTATTGCCTAGACATTTATATATCTTCATCCTTACCATTCAATAAATAGACATAATCGTATCTAATGCAATTGTTAATAAAAGTTATGAGATACTTTTTGTCACCCTGAGATGGTGTTGATTTCATATCACCAATGTCTGTATAAATAAACATTAAGGAATTAGAATTTGATTCAACAGATTTATTAGAATACTTAACATACTTAGATTGAATAAATGTTTGATATTTTAAATTATTGCACACAAATTTAGACAACACTCTTAAATTGGTCAGTTTTAATTACTATGTTTTGTAATTGCATGTCCTATACGTACATGTCACAAATAGTTTAAAATACCTCCTTGAGGTAGTCTTTCTCTTAAAAATATTTTTTTGTACTTAGTACAATTTTATTTGATATAAACATTGTGTAGAATCACCACATTTTCAAATTTCATTTCATTTCTATAATGACCTTTCTATAAATTTCAATTTTATTGTTATAGAATTACACAAAAATATAGTTTTGTGGGTCTAATAAGGGAGATATGACCTAAATATTTTGTTTACAACATACCCATGACAAATGACTTTCCACAAATATTCATATGTATACACATAGTTGTATTTTAATAAACACATATTTTCATGAAAAAAATCCAACATTTTAAGTCACACTCTTTCATAAAAGAAATAAACTATTTTGAAAAAGGAAGACTAGTTTTGAAAATAAATAAATTTAAAAGAAAATTTTTGCTTGTGGAGGCACCGCTGAGGAAGCTTCTCCGGACTATAATTCGGACGACAGAGCCACCCGACTCTAAGGCTGGGCTATTCCCGGTTTGCTCGCCGTTACTAAGGGAATCCTTGTAAGTTTATTTTCCTTCGCTTATTGATATACTTAAACTCAACAGGTAATCTTGCCTGACCTGGGGTCGAGGTCGAAGAGCCATTCAAGGCGTAGTGAGGGTCTGGGAGTCCTGATGCGCGATAAGCTTTAGCAGCAAAAACAAGAGAGAGTTGAGTTTCAACCACCACTTGTCGCGACATACGTCAATGTGGACTCGCATTTAGGCCAACCACGCGCTCTGGGTGCACGGGAGGACAGCTTTCGCCCCTGCGCAATCCTTGCGGCGTGCGGGGGGAAACGCGATGCATGATGCCCAGGCAGACGTGCCCTCAGTCTAATGGCTTCGGGCACAACTTGCGTTAAAAGACTCGATAGTTCACGGGATTCTACAATTCACACCAAGTATCGCATTTCACTACGTTCTTTATTAATGCGAGAGACGATATATCCATTTTTGATAGTCGTTTGTGATATATCCTCTGACTATGAAATATGAATGCCCCCGACTGTTCATGTTAATCATTAATCCTATCCCGAAGGCAAACATTATAGGGCCGAAATCCTATAATGTTATCCCATGCTAATGTACACAGAGCGTAGGCTTGCTTTGAGCACTCTAATTTCTTCAGAGTAACAGCGCCGGAGGCATGACCCGACAATTAAGACTACGATCAGATCACTGACAGAAGCGACGAGAAGACTGGTGTGCACCTAGGGTGGACCGTCCAGCCCATCCAAAAGTCTAACTACGAGCTTTTTAGCTGCAACAACTTAAATATACTCTATTGGAGTTGGAATTACCGCGGTTGCTGGCACCAGACTTGCTCTCCAATGGATCCTCGTTAAGGTATTTTTATTCTACTCATTATAATTACTAAACACATAGAGCGCAGTATTGTTATTACTGACACTACCTCCCCGTGTCAGGATTGTGTAGTTTCCGCTTGTTGCCTTCCTTGGATGTGGTAGTCGTTTCTAAGGCTCCCTCTCCGGAATCGAACCCTGATTCTCTGTCACCCATCACCACCATGGTAGGCCACTATCCTACCATCAAAAGTTGATAGGGCAGAAATTTGAATGATACGTCGCCGACACGATGGCCATGCGATCCGTCGAGTTATCATGAATCATAGCAGCAACGGGAAGAGCCGACGTTGAACTTTTATCTAATAGATACATCCCTTCCAGAAGTCAGGGTTGGTTGCACGTATTATCTCTAGAACTACTATGGTTCTCCGAGTAGTAGATACCACAAAACACAATATAACTGATTTAATGACCCATTCGCAGTTTCACAGTCTGAATTTGTTCATACTTACACATGCATGGATTAATCTTTAGGAAAAGTATATGACAACTGGCAGGATCAACCAGGTAGCATTCATCGACGAAGTTGCGCACCGCATGATCCCGCTGCGCTCGCTCAGGCATGGTCGGGTCCAAGTCGAGCGCGACAATCATTCACACGGAGCATTCATTTTGGGTAGTTAGAAGCTGGTGAAGGCCACATGCCCACTGCGTCTACCGTATAGAAGAATTTGAGGCGCTGCTCACGGACCACGCCATCGCACGACTAAGCGAGGGAAAGTGTGGGATGCGAGAGCGTCTTTTGGGATCACCCAGCACATGGAATGCAAGGGCAGAAAGGAGACCGGCTGCACTTGCACAATTCCTAGGCATTAGGCATTCAACACAGGATTCTAACGTCTGACTACCCTAGATAGTGCTTCATCCGCCACCGAAATGGCATGCAAGTTACGATGTTGCTGCTTGAAGCAGGGATCCAACCTAACAACACATGCCCAATACCACTCATGCATCGTACGTGAATAGTTCTTCCAATGCACACCCGACATCTACCCCAACGCCCGACATGAGATGTCGTACGACAACGTCGATGCCTTCTTTGCAAGGCCAATGATATACCTTCCATTGCGCCCCTACCCAATGGAGTTGAGAATTTAATCACTACAGAGATTGTTGGAGAAAGATTAAGGTTCACATAGCGGAATTGCCCACGCACGGTCAATCGTTAGGCCTTTCTTTCACGGTTCTTATTCGTAGTGGAAATTAGAATCAAATGAGATTTTAACCTTCTGTCCCACACGAGATCTCTGTTCTCGTTGAGCTCATCTTAGGACACTTGCGTTATCTTTAAACAGATATGCCGCCACAGCCAAACTCCTCACCTGACAATGTCTTCCACCTGGATTGGTCCACAAAGCGAGCCTTGGGTCCAAAAAGAGAGGAAGTGCCCCACTTCTTATTCACGGAATAAGTAAAATAATGTTAAAAGTAGCGGTATTTCTCTTTTTCCTTTCAGCTCCCACTTATACTACACCTCTCATGTCATTTCACAAAGTCGGAGTAGAATTAAGCTCAACAGGGTCTACTTTCTCCGCTGATTCTGTCAAGCTCGTTCCCGTGGCTATGGTTTTGCTTGATAGTAGACAGGAACAATGGGAATCTCGTGTATCCATTCATGTGCATCACTAATTAGATACGAGGCATTTGGATACCTTAAGACAGTCATAGTTACTCTCGCCATTTACCCGTGCTTGGTTGAATTTCTTCACTTTGACATTCAAAGACTGGGCAGAAATCACATTGAGCAAACATCCGTTGGGACAATCCCAATGCTTTGTTTTAATTAAACAGTCGGATTCCCCTTGTACTTACTAGTATTGACAAGGTTGTTCGCTGCCCAGGGAAGGCACCCGAAGGAACCATTCCGAGTCCGTCCCCCGGCCAGCACGTGGTTACCCGCTCTCCCTGTAGGAGCAGCTCGAGCAGTCCACCGACAGCCGACGTGTTAGGGACTGGGACCCCCGTGCCCAGCCCTCAAAGCCAATCCATTTCCCCAAGTTATGGATCCATTTTGCCGACTTCCCTTGCCTACATTGTTCCATCGACTAGAGGTAGTTCACCTTGGAGACCTGATGTGGTTATGAGTATGACCGGGCATGGATGACATTCGATCCTCCAGATTTTCAAGGGCCTTCGGGAGCGCACCGGATACCATGCGACGTGCGGTGCTCTTCCAGCTACTGGACCCTACCTTCGGCTGAGTAGAATCCAGGGTGGGTAGGCTGTTAAACAGAAAATATAACTCTTCCCAAGGCTCCCGTCGATATCTCCGCACTTTTTAACTTTAGCTTCAACCGCCACATCACCTTTCCGAAAATTTAACCTGATTCCCTTTCGGAGTATGCGCGAAACACGCTATCTGTCGGGGCTCCCCCAACCCTCAGGATCGACTAACGCATGTGCAAGTTGCGTTCACATGGAACCTTTCCCCTCTTCGGACTTCAAAGTTCTCATTTGAATATTGGTTACTACCACCAAGATTTGCACCGATGGCCGCTCCGCCTAGTCTCACGCCCAAGGTTTTACAGCGACCGCCACGCCTTCCTACTCATCTTGCTTAATTGCCATCAATTTTCAGTGCTAGTTGATTCGGCTAGTGAGTTGTTACACACTCCTTAGCGGATTTCTACTTCCATGACCACCGTCCTGCTTTCTTAATCGACCAACACCCTTTGTGGGATCTAGGTTAACGCGCAGTTTGGAACCATAACCCGGCTTCTGGTTCATCCGGCATTGCCAATTCTGAATTTAATAACTGACAAAGTTGGAGCTTTTGATTATATGGTGTGGCTCAACAAAGCAGTCGCGCCGTCCTACCTATTTAATGTTTGAGAATGGGTCGAGGGCATTTCTCTCCTGAGTCCTCTAATAATTCCCTTTACCCGATAGAACTCGCACGCGAGCTCCAGATATCCAAAGGGAAACATCGGAGGGAACCAGCTACTTGATGGTTCGATTAGTCTTTCTCCCATATACCAAAGTAATACGAACGATTTACATGTCAGTATCGCTGCGGGCCTCCACCAGAGTTTCCTCTAGTTTCTCCTCGCTAAGGCATATTTCACTATGTTTTGGGTCCCGACAGGTATGCTCACAGTCTAACCTTCTTAGAAGATCAAGGTCGGTCGGCGTTGAACCCCTTAGGGGGATACCACCAATCATCTTCCTTGCGGCTTACAGGTTTACTCGCCCGTTGACTCGCACACATATCAGACTCCTTAGTCCGTGTTTCAAGACAGGTCGAACAGGGAGCCCACAGGCCAGCGTCTAGAGCGCGTAGATATCGTAGTACGCCAGAGGCGCATGTTGCCTACCACAATTGAGGAGACGACATTCCATAGGCGTATCGAGAGCTCGGGCCTTGTCCTCTCCCCCAATCCATGCTGGTCCGCTCCCCGAGTCGATCAGCGGACCGACTCATCACCTTCCAAATCTGACCAGGGTGCATCACCGGCCCCCATCCGCTTCCCTCCATACAATTTCAATCACTCTTTGACTCTCTTTATAAAGTCCCTTTAATGTTGATTGAAGAGTCATTGATTTATTATTTAGTTAATAATTCAATCATCAGAGGTTCTTGAGTTATGTGATAATAACAAATAAACAAATTCGTGTTGGAATATTTCCAATGTTTTTTGAATAACGTATTTTCCCATTAGTTTTAATGCATATACATAAAAGTTTGGTAGTTTGATACTAGTCATATCATATACTAGTAAAAAGAGAAACTCAACAGTCACAATATAAAATATACTCTAAGAGTTTTGTGGGGTCAAACATAATACAAGAATGTAGCTAAATATAATTTTACCTTTATCAATATAATTTTCCAAGTATTTTAAATGAAACTTTGCACAATTTTTTTCTGCATACTATATGTCAAATTTGCCATTGAAAGCATAAAATCTCTTTTCGGAATATTATTCTACAAAAGGATTAAAGTATTTCAATTCTCTTTGACAATCTTTACACCATATCAATGTTCATTCCATAGAGGCACCTACCATACGAACAAAATCAATGACTAAAGTACTAGTCCTTTTTGTTTTCTTTCTGTCACAATTAAGTATACCACTTACTATTTAAAATATTAACAATGAAATTAATTTTTTTAAGTTTGTTTGTATGTAAAAATTTAATTTTATATTCTTTAGATAGTTAATAGAATGAAATTTGAATGTCAGTGAAGTTTTTATGACTTCAATTCTGTATCAAATTCAAACGAAGTAGAAAACAAAACGTACAACACTGACTTATTAGGTGAAGTTTTCATATTTTTCAAATCAATTGCACAATCTAATTCATATAGAATAGAAACCTACAGAAGTTTTTAGTCTCTGAAAATTAGAAACATAAAATTTTATATAGAGTGTAAAATACAAAAGTTTTTTGTTTTTATTCGCAAAAAAGAATAAAACATATTCGTAAATTATCACATAGATATGCTTTTCTTTTCAAATATCTTCGAACTGAAGATTTTACATTATATGTTATCTCACCAAAATATGCATATCTCATTCGTCAAACTAAAGAATTATAAAGACAAAACTATTTGCTAAGAAAAATTCATTGAAAAAGAGTATGGTGAAACAATCCCAAATTTTCAACACAAATATCAAAACATTATATAATAAGATAACCCAATTACAACGACAACACTTGAATAACAAGGAGAAGTACTGAAATATAAACTAACTAGAGCTAGAGATAAGAATGGTATAAGAACTTTAGATTCTAGAGAGAAGATGAGAGGAACAAACAATTTCTTCACTTCAAGCATAATTTTCAAAAATCGTAGATGGCAACAATATAAACTATATTCTTAACTTGGATCCTAATCGAATCTAGTATTGGGTTATCTAAGTGTTGGGCCTCTACATAGTTTAGCCCCAAGCCAAAAAGTTCGGGAACCATCCGCATTGATAAAAATACTCAATGTCTAAAAAAGAACCTTGTCCTCAAGGTTAGAGTAAAGCATAAATTGTAGTATTATCTGCTGAATATTTTGTATAGCAAGTAAGCAGTTCTTACAAACATCATCCTATCTATTTTCAGTCATGCTAATATAGCAATGAGAATTATCATCTTCCACCAACAAAGAAATATGTTTATATATGAATTTGCATGTAAAATTATTTGCACAAAAGTTGATCTACCAAGCCTATCCGCAATGATCACATGGTAGGCATTTTAATCTTCGAACTGAGAGTCCTCTATTAAGTTGAGATACTGCATCCCATGTTTAAGATTTAAGAGATTTGTTTCCACCTTTCTCTTCCACCTTCTATACTAAAAGTAGATAAAGCCAAACTATTGCTATGTTGATGCCACTTTATAATAATTGAATTAGGAAATCCCAACAATAAACAAAATATCGTTGAATTATTGCATTCCCTGTATATGTAGCAAGTGAACTCATCTTTGTAATAACTGATGACCTCGGCCAGCACATCACAATAATTATAAAAGGATATCCAGAGTAACATCGTGTTATTCCACCCCCTACATACCTCAATTAAGAAATCATGTATTGTTCTTCAAGGTATGAGAGAAAACCTAAATATAAGATTCCACAATATCCTATAAGTCACACGAGGGGTAATCACATTACCACTACTTGTAACATTCATTTTAACACCTCCTAGATGCTCCTAATCATACAATTTCACATGTAAGCAACTCTTCCCTTTTTTGATTTCTTCAAACAATGCATGCTCACGTGCCTTTACAATCTTATTATTAGAACTTGTTCGAATTTGGAACTCAGAACTAATTCTAGGATCCCATACATAGAAATTTTATGCAATTTTTTTAACATGAACATTGAAGGAAGTCGCACCAAGGTTAAACAGTAAATTATAGTCATCATGCTCTTCTCTCCCATAAGTTAGATTTGATGCAATTCCTAGAACATGAAAAACGAAGGTAGTCGCACCAAGGTTAAACAGTACATTACCTTCATCATGTTCTTCTCCCCCATAATATTTGCCACACGTTACATAAGGTATTATTTCGTCAGCAGAAATCGCACCTTCCATGGTCTCAATTTCATGTGTGTTGTTCATTCGAGCCACAATCAAGATCAATTGCATTAACGTACCTCTCTAACACATCTAGTTGAGGATGTTCATTGAAAAAATTGAATACAATACTTTTAATACTTATAGCTTCTTCACTGACCAATTCAATTGGAGTGTCTGATTGCGTCCAAGCAAATAATTTGGGGCACTAACCAGAAAACTTTTAATCAAACACCTTGTGCACATCCATTTTTATTTTGTGTTCATATTTATCCTCATAGTTTTGAAGCATATATGTATTGGTTATATTCTCCACTCCAGAAAATTGGACAAGCTTTATTTTGGCAATTCAAGGTGTTAGTTAGGACAATGAATCAACACTTCCACAGTAATGTTTGAAAACTTAGTATGCACAGAGGAAGCAAACTAGAGTCATACAAGTTACATGAATAATTTATGGAAAATAAGTATAAAGAACTAATCCTAAAATATAGGTCATGTAAACAACCAATCCTGAAATATGGGTCATGTAACCCACTATGACACTTAATCAAAAATACTAATAAAACTAGTTTAAATATAGGAAATTACTTTAAAAAGACCCAAAAACTAGTTCCACTAAACTACCATGTCCCAATTGAGTTAATCTTTTTGAATCACTTTTAACATTCCCTCTAGATTCAAAACTAAAAACACCAAACAATCATCTGAGGTAGCAAAATTACTCCTTCGATAAAGCCTTTGTCAATACATCAGCCAACTGCTATTGTGTGCTGCAATATTCCAATAATATTTCCTCTTTTGTTACCAAGTCACGGATGAAATGGTAACGAATTATCAATATGCTTTGTCCTGCTGTGAAGTGATGGGTTTTTATCATGGAGATAGTTGTTTTATTGTAAAAATATGTCTTTGTTGCTCCTCTCTACTCCTGTTGAAGATCAGCTAACACTCTCCCTAGCTAGACGGCTTGAAGTTATTGCAATGTAGCCGGTTTCTGAAGTTGACAATGATGTTGTAGGTTTCTTCTTTGAATTCCAAATCACCACACCTGAACCTAGAGTGAAAACATTTGCTGAAACACTGTTTTTTATCGACCAATAAACTTGCCCAATCACTATCTGTGTACTCGCACAATTTGAAATTATCAGTTTTGGTACAAAATTGTAAAGACTGAATAGGTTCCGGAAAATGACCATACATCATTAATGAAGGCAGAAAGGTATTAAAAGGAGTTACAAAGAAACGAATAAGACTCCTAATCTAACTTAACTACATAAATAATATCTGCTAATATAGATAATGCAGATTCCAAAATAAGTAAGGAATATAAAACACTAATACAAATATAATTATTTACTACTATCTAAAGTAACTATTGATGCTCCAATATGCCCCCTCAAGTTAGGTGATGGGTCACTAAGCTTAAATTGAATAGCTCCTTCTCAAATGCAGTTTAGGCAATGCCTTGGTAAGATTGTCGGCTATTTGATCGACATCATGGACATGAATAACAAAGAACCCTTTTGATGTTAACATGGTGGCGAATAAAGTGAAAGTCCATTGAAAAATGCTCACACGACTATGGAAGACATGATTATTTCTTAGGAATGTTGCTCCAAGATTGTCATAATAGATTTTGGGTAGCTGATTTAACGGAAAGCGCGTCTCATTAAGAAGATTGTTCACCCGAAATGTTTCAGAAGGGGAATTAGCCACCTCAATGTACAAAAGCATAGAGGAGGTGAGTGAGGCAATATTTACTTTCTTTGAGGACCAACTAACTGGATTGCGACAAAGAAAAAGAATTTAACTAGATCAAGATACTTTATCAGTGATGTCTCCACGCCCAATCCGCATCAGAGTACACATGGATTTGAAGTCATTAGTGGAAGAAACACGTAGGCGTAGTTTAATGGTACCACGCAGGTATCGTAGAATACGCTACACAACTTTCCAGTGAAGGTAGGATGGTGCTATTATGAATTGAGACAACTTTTTAAGCATATAGGTTGTGCCCGGTCTGGTGAAAGATAAGTGTTAAAGCCTACCCAAGACTCGGTGAAACGTGTAGCATCAGTCAGGTGAGTTCTATCATATAAAGTGAGTAATTAAGAGGCACTTGTTGGCGTGTTTACACTCTTGAAGTTTGCATTAGGTCATAATTTAAAATCTCTCTGACATATTTTTTTGGGGTGAGAATTAAACCTGAAGTGCTGCATATCATTTCAACACAATTAAATTAATGAAGATTATCTAAATCTATAATAGAGAACTAAGAACCAAGGAAAGTGATGACCCGACTAACACTTAAAGTGTTTCTAACAGTATTAATGATATCATCGACAAATACAAGGACGAACATGTAACAACCCTAAAAATTTATAAGATAAGTAATGCTTAATGTGTCTAGAATGCCTACGATCAGACCTGGTTCACACGGATTGATGCAAGTAGAACCAGACCTCTGAACCCTTGCTACGGCCAATACAACTAACTTGGGGAGTTAGTTGATCTTGGAAAGGTTGGGACCAGCCATGTAGGACTCGAATACGAAGATTTACTCGAATGAGTCTTTATCGGACTTAAAAAGGGAAAATCTTTGGTTTGGAAGGTCTAGGGGTAAAATGGTCTTTTTCAGGCTAAAGGTAGTATCGTAATTACCCCAAATATATAATTAATTATTTAATTAATAAGTTTGAGGGGTAATTTATGGAGAGAGGGCCAAAAATTGGCCCTTGAAGTGAATTCTTGCTTCACCCGGGTTCGAACCTAGGTGGAAGCAATGAATTAAATTTGTTTTTAATTTAAGTTGGTAAATTAATTAAATTGTTTTATATTTATTATTTATTATCTGATTTAAAATAAAGGGGAATCATATTTTGAATAATTAAATAAAACATTATTTGACTAAGTCCTAAACTAGACTCTTAAGCCTAAGAAAACTCTTCTCTCCCACGATCGTCTCTATCTCTTACGTCTCTATAACTCTCATTCACGATCTGTCTCTGCAAAAGTAACTTTCAAGAACAGAAAAATAAATCAAGTTCATCACACTTGACGAACTCACACGAAATCACAAGAAAACAAACGTTAATCATACGTTAGGCAAAGGGAGGTTGGCCGTCAAGTGGTGTTGACATTGAGGTTACTTGGACGTGATCTTGGGTGAAGTTTTTGGACAAAAATCGAGGGTATAGCGTCAAAAATGTATGGGTTCTCTTCTCTCTTGGTCCCTTTCCTAAGATACCCCTTAAGGTTCAGATAATTCAGTACGAAAACTAGGGTTGTTCCCCGTTGCATGTGCCTGTCACTAGCTCCCAATGATTCGTAGGTTGGGTATGATTGCCGGTAGATTTAGGTGTATGTTGTGTTTTCATGATGAATATGCTTATGTTTGTGTTTTCTAAATCGTATGAATGACAACCGATGTGTTTTCTCAACTATGTGCATGTTTGTGCAAAAATGTGACTATGACTAGGGTTTCGGCATGAGGCTCCAAAATGTGTAACGTTATGATTGTTATTTTACATGCATAAACCTATGTAAATCGTGATGTTCATAAAATATGACATGTGGCTGATTAAGGTAACAATCTCTTGGCTAAACGAATCTATGAAAAATGCACCCCAAAACATGTTAAATGGTCTACGAATTACTCTATGTTTTCAAGCGAATATATTGATGAAAGTGAGCTGAAATGTGACCAAATTTCCCTCAACTTACATCTTTAGTTTATGCTAAATGTAGATGAACGAATCTGGAAAATTAATTGAGTGAAAAATGAGGTGAGGTCACCAGGAGTCGAACCCCGACCTCACCCGTATAATGTCTTAAAATCGCAAGAGGGAAATGGCGGTCAAGGGGATTCGATCTCGAAAGTGCTGGCAGAAAAGTAAAGTAAGAAAATTAATAAAAAGAAATGTGAGACATGGTAATCGAACCCACAACCTCTAGGCACCAAATGAGAGTCAAAGAAAAATGAAAGAAAAAGAAATGGGAGGTGTGGGAATCGAACCCACGACCTCCTAGGCAGATTCAAGGGGAAAATTTCAAAGAAATTAAAGAGAGGCTATGAGGGTTCGAACCCACAACCCCTCGGCCAAGGGTGAGAGAGTTTAAAGAAAATAAATTAAAAGAAATTGAGGTTGTGTGGGTTCGATCCCACATCCTCTCAATTCCATTGAGCGAAAAATGAAGAGAAAAACTAAGGGAACATTCAAATGAAGGTGTTGGGACTCGATCTTGGGTCCCCAAGCCGTGTGGACCAAACTACACTAAATAAATAACAATGTAAGTGTTGTCTAAGGAATTCGAAATTGGGTTCCCTTGGCGAAATTCCATATTGATAATTAAGCTAAACCTGAATTAAATATTCAAGAATAATGCTGCCTACTTATATCGAAATCGAGCTCTTGGAATACATAAAAGATGCATAAGTCTTGTACCACATAATCTTAGTAGAAATATGAATCACTTAGACGAACGATGAATGAAGCCTCAAGGCTTTTATGTATAGACCCATAAGTCTAGCATATGTTTAAAAATAGGTGAGCCTAAGATGTATGTAATGATAGAATGTTACCATAGAAGGGTTAAGTAAGAGTGTAAAACACACTAAATGGACAAGTGCATTGGCACATGATCAAATGAACAAAGAAATGATGAAATTAACAATGAAATGATGAAACCCTAGAAGGGTTAAGAGTGTGAAACAAACTAAATGGCCAAGTGTATTCGCATATGATGAAACAACATGATATGAGGCTAATATAAAATATGAGAGCAATCTCAAATGAACCTATGTAAATGTTACCAAAACTTACTCACCTATGAGAGTGTAAAGTTAATGAAAAGAGTAGTCTCTATAAACACTATAATGAAAGTATTGATATTAAAACACTTAATACTAATGATGAGATGAGAAATCATCTATTGAGCTATGATGTCCTCATAGTAGAATCCAACTTCCATGACATATGAGTTGAATGTAATGGAACTTTATACGGAGCACCGATAGACTAGCTATGAGCGGTGATGCCGTCTTTCAGGAAGGGCAGAGGTTTACGTAACTCTCATGAGGTGAGACTGTCTGGCATGCCGGGTATGGGTCTCGTTATATCTCCTAGTCTTCGAACCTATACTGCCAATATAGTGATCTGGCGGGGTTCACTTCCCATGTATGCTAGCATGTTTTGGGTCACTTTGGCCGGTGATTCCACCTCTTTTCGGTTTGGGGAGACACTGAATTTCATGATGCTAACATGATCTATATCGGTTAAAGTATAAGTTCCCCATGAATGAATAAAGCTAGCCTCAAATTATGCACATAATGAAATGAATGATACGAAAGGTGTTAGGATAGGATAATAAGGAGGTGAGATAAACTTAAGTAATGACACTAGGTCATTCTTGATCATTGCACAGCGAACCCGATGAAAGTCTTAAACTACATCCTAGGTATAGGAGGTGTTTATACTAGCCCAAGAATGAAATGAAATGAAGTAAGTAAAAATGAATAAAGCACACTCTGTGTTTACTAAAGAAGGCTCCCTAGTTGAGGTCCCATATGTTGAGCCCTCATTTTTTGGAAGTCTTGATGTCAAGTCCATGATTACAAGGTCTCATGGCATATAAACGAATGATACGCAAAATGTTATGTGTCATATGCAATATGTTATTTGCTATGTGCAAGATATTATGTGTGTGTGTGATATGATAAGTATGATGATATATGTTACTCTCATGGTATGACTTTCCTAATCTAAATTTGGAAAACTCAGCAACTTTCCTAATTCCAATTTGGTAAGTTCATTGACTTGACCTTCCATAATCATGTTGTTAGGGAAGAGCTATTCATACTCATGCATGTCCTTGGTGTGAGCTTGCATATACCCATACTTTATACAAGGGTTTACTAACCCTATACAACTCTACAATTTAAGGTGCAGGCATAGGTGAACGCTACAGCTACAGGTTGATGCTGAAATTATCCGAACGCGGAACATTCATCCGAACTTGATAGGCCCTCATTATTTCGAGGATGCGTGCCCATTATATTCTAGTTTAGATATAGGATTGAGCTAGAGGAGTATGTTCCACTAGTGTTTCTTTCCGTTTTGTTTAGACATTGTAATGGTACCATTTTGACAAGTATACATTTAATGCTATATTAAATTATTTCTTTCATTTGATGATCCTAATGTTAGATGGTTAATGGTAAATAAATATGAATCTAATAGAATGATTAGTATATATGTTATGAAACAAAAATATTCAAATTTTCCGCTAAAATTAACTTAAACGAAGTAAGAATGACGTAAGTAGGCTTGTCTTTTACCTCTGAGAGGTCAACAATGTCGGTCTCATCTGAGGTATGTTAGGCCATATGAGATCCTACAACGTGTGGGTGAGTTGGCCTATAAGTTGGCATTGCCTGCGGAGCAAGCTTCTGTTCATCAAGTCTTCCATGTCTCTATGTTAAAGAAGTGCCAAGGGGATCCAACATCGATTCTACCTTTGAAAGGTTCGGGTGTTGATGAAAATTTGTCCTATGAGGAGGTACCTGTTGAGATTTTAGAGAGACGGGTAAAATGACTGAGGAACAAGGATATTGCCACAATGAAGGTATTGTGGAGGAATTATATTGTTGAGGGTACTACGTGAGAGGCCGAGGCCGATATGAGATCCCGCTACCCCCATCTTTTTAGATCTTGAGGTTAGACTCCCTACTCTGAAGTCTAAGTTTCCTTATCTCTCCATTCTTTGTTGCTATTGCTTTATTGTGTATAGTAACTATGTTATGATCTATTTGGAATTACACGAAATAATTAGTAGTGTCCTTCGGGGACGAATGTTCCTAAGGGTGGGATAATGTAACAACCCTAAAAATTTATAACATAAGTAATGCTTAATGTGTCTAGAATGGCTAGATTAGACCGGGTTCACTTGGATTGATGCGCGTAGAAACAGACTTCTGAACTCTTGCTACGACCAATCCAACTTATTTGGGGAGTTAGTTGATCTAGAAAAGCTTGGGTCGAGCCATGTAGGGCCCTTGAATACGAAGATATACTCGAATGAGTCTTTACCGGACAAAAAACAAAAAATCTTAGGTTTGGAGAGTCTAGGGGTAAAATGGTCTTTTTCCTGGCTAAGTTAGTATAGTAATTACCGTAAATATATAATTAATTATTTGATTAATAAGGTGGAGGGGTATTTTTGGTGGAGAGGGCCGAAAATTAGCCCTTGAAGTGAAGTCTTGCTTCACCCGAGTTCGAACCTAGGTGGAAGCAATGAATCAAATTTGTTTTTAATTTGAGTTGGTAAATTAATAAAATTAATTTATATTTATTATTTATTATCTTATTTAAAATAAAAGAAAAACAGATTTTTAATAATTAAATAAAACCTTATTTGAATAAGTCCTAAACTAGACTCATAAGCCTAAGAAAACTCTTCTCTCCCACGCTCATATCTCTCTCTCACGTCTCTGTCACTCTCATTCACGATTTATCTCTGCAAAAGTTACGTTCAATAACATAAAAATAAACCAAGTTCTTCACACTTGAAGAACTCACACGAATTCATAAGAAAATAAACGTTAATCACACGTTGGGCAAAGGGAGGTTGTCCGTCGAGTGGTGTTGACACTAAGGGGACTTGGACGTCATCTTGGGTGAAGTTTTTGGGAACAAAGTAGAGGGTTTAATGTCAAAATGGTATGGGTTCTCTTCTCTCTTGGTACCTTTCCCAAGATACCCCTTAAGGTTCAGATTATTCTGCCCGAAAACTAGGGCTGTTCCCCGTTGCATGTCACTGTCTCTAGCTCCCAATGATTCGAAGGTTGGGTATGATTGATGGTAAACATAGGTGTATGTTTTGTTTTCCTGATGAATATGTTTATGTTTGTGTATTTGAAATCGTATGAATGACCACCGATGTGTTTTCGCAACTATGTGTATGTGTGTGCAGCAACGTGACTATGACTAGGATCTCAGCTTGAGGCTCCAAAATGTGTAACTTTATGGTTGTTATATTACATGCATAAACTAATGTTAATCATTATGTTCATAAAATATGAAATGTGTCTGATTTAGGTAACAATCTCTTGGCTAAATGAATCTATGAAAAATGCACCCCAGAACGTGTTAAATGGTCTACGAATTACACTATGATTTCAAGCGAAAATGTTGATGAAAGTGAGCTGAAATGTGACCAAATTTCCAGCAGCTTACATGTTTAGTTTCGGGTAAATGTAGATGAAAAAATTTGGAAAATTAATTAAGTGAAAAATGAAGTGAGGTCACAAGGATTAAAACCCGGACCTCACCCGTATAATGTCTTAAAATCGCAAAAAAGAATGGGGATCAAGGGGATTGGATCTCGGGTGTGCTGGCTAAAAAGTAAAGTACATATAAAAATTCATAAAAAGAAATGTGAGGCGTGGGAATCGATCCCACAAGCTCTAGGAAGCGAATGAGAGTCAAAGAAAAATGAAAGAAAAAGAAATGGGAGGCGTTGTAATCAAACCCACGACTTACTAGGATGATTCAATGGGGGAAATTGGAGATAAATTCAAGAGAGGTTGTGGGGGTTATAACCCACAACCCCTCGGCCAAGGGAGAGAGTGTTTAAAGAAAAGAAATTAAAAGAAAATGAGATTTTAAGGGTTCGATCGCACATCCTCTCAATACTATTAAGCGAAAAATGAAGAGAAAGACTAAGGGAAATTTAAAATGAAGGTGTTGGGGCTCGATCGTGGGTCCCCAAGACGTGTGGTAAAAACTAAAATAAATAAATAAGTAAATAATGTAAGTGTTTTCTAAGTGACTTGAAATTGGGTTCTCTTTCAAAATTCTTTATTGATACATAAGGCATACGTGAATTAAATATTCAAGAATAATGCTTCCTACTTAGATCGAAATAGAGATCTTGTCATACATAAAAGATGCATAAGTCTTAGACCACATAAACTTAGGAAGATATGAATCACTTAAGTGAACGATGAATGAAGCCTCGTGGCTTGTATGTATAGACACATAAGTCTAGCATACGTTTAAAAATAGGTGAACATAAGATGTATGTAATGAAATGATGTTAGCATAAAAGGGTTAAGTAAGAGTGTAAAACACACTAAATGGCCAAGTGCATTGGCACATGATGAAATGAACAAAGAAATGATGAAATGAACAGAGGAATGATGAAATAAACAATGAAATGATGAAACCCTAGAAGGGTTAACTAAGAGTGTGAAACACACTAAATGGCTAAGTGCATTGCCATATGATGAAATGAACATTCACGTAAAATGGGGTGAGTAATTATGAAGAGAAAATGTGCTAATGTTAATGAATGTGGTGACAACATGATATGAGGCTAATGTAAAAGATGAGAGCAATCTCAAATGAGCCTAAGTAAATGTTACCAAAAGGTACTCACCTATGAGAGTGTAAAGTTAATGAAAAGACCAGTCTCTATGATCACTCTAATGAAAGTATTAAGATTAACACACTTAATACTAATGATGAGATAAGAAATCATCTATTAAAATATGATGTCCTCATACTAGAAGCCAGCTTCCATGACATATGTATTGAATGTAATGGAACTTTATACAGAGCACCGATACACTAGCTATGAGCAGCGATGCCTTCTTTCGGGAGGCCGGAGGTTTGCATAACTTTAATGAGAGGAGACTCTCGGGCATTCCAGGTATGGGTCTCCTCATATCTCCTTCGAACCTATACTGCAAATATAGTTATTTGGCAGGGTTCAATTCCCATGTACGCTAGCATGTTTTGGGTCACTTTGGCTGTTTATTCCACCTCTTTCGGTGTGGGGGAGACACTAGATTTCATGATGCTCAAATGATCTATGTCGGTTAAAGTTAAAGTTCCCCATGAATGAATCAGAACAACCTCAAATGATGCACATAATGAAATGAATGATACCAAAGGTGTTAGGATAGGATAATAAGGAGGTGAGCTAGACTTAAGTAATGACACTACGTCAATCATAGGTGAAGGCACAGGTGAACGCTAGAGCTACAAGTTGACGTTGAAACTATCCGTACGCGGAGCATTCATCTGGACTTTGTAGGCCCTCATGCTTTCGAGGATGCTTGCCCATTATATTCTAGATTAGTTATAACATTGAGCTAGTGGAGTATGTTCCACTAGAGTTTCTTTCCGTTTTGTTCAGACATTGTATTGGTGCCATTTTATCAAGCATACATTTAATGCTATATTAAACTATTTCTTTCATTTGATGATCTTAATGTTAGATGGTTGATATTGAACAATTATGAATCTAATAGAAATTTTTGAATACATGTCAAGAAACAAAAGTTTTAAATTTTCTGCAAAAATTAAGCTAGACGAAGAAAGAATGACGTAAGTAGGCTTGTCTGCAACCTCTGAGAGGTCAACGTTGCCGGTCTCGTCTGGGGTCTAGACTCCGGTTGTGACAGAACAATGTGTCACTTCGACCATGTCTAACAAGTAGTGATGCATTTGATTTTGTCTTAACAAAGAATATGAATGAAAGGTAACCCATGATAGTATTGTACCAAGCACGAGGTGCCTGCTTCAATCCATAGATTTCCTTGCGCATAAGTCAAATATGTATTAGTTCATCATCACTAGTAAACCACGCAGGTGGTTCCATATACACT
This sequence comes from Solanum pennellii, assembly GCF_001406875.1. Classification (NCBI taxonomy): domain Eukaryota; kingdom Viridiplantae; phylum Streptophyta; class Magnoliopsida; order Solanales; family Solanaceae; genus Solanum; species Solanum pennellii. The sequence goes on from NC_028643.1 coordinate 54,195,889, forward strand.
TCTTAGTCAAGATTTTCTTTGAGGATGCCATTATTGATATCAAGTTTCCAAAGGTTCCAATTGTGACTAATTACCACAAAGAGGATGATGCGTACTGTGGTGGGTTTGACGACAGGCTGAATGTGGCATGAAACTCAATGGATTATCTCTTAGTAAAGACTTTTGCAACCATGCAATCTTTGTATCTATCTATGGTCCCACCAATATTCTACTGATCCTGAAAATTTAGTTATAGGATACTATAATTTTAGTTGAGTCAGAAGGAATAATTTCCCAAGTCTGGTTCTTCATTAAAGAATCAAGTTCCTATTTCACCGCATCACACCACTCAAAATGCTTTTGTGCGTGTTTTACATTGGTGGGTGTGACGGTGGGGTTTAATTTGTCTAGGTAATCAAAAATTGGTTTGGGTTTGGTAATGTTGTTTGGAGATCTAGTGACAGAACATGTAGGAGGAAGCGGACAGTTAGGTGGTGAAGGGGCAATCTCCAAATTAGTGATAAGACTGGTTGGCCGATGATCTAGGTGACGTTGACGGTTTGGTGTTCCCAATTTGATAGACAAGGAGAGAGGATGAGTTTCTATGTGAGTTCATAGGGGAAGTTGTTTGTCAATATATGGAGAGGTATGGTTGTGGGAGAACTTGGGAAGTAAATATCGGATATGATTTTTGGGAAGCAAGAATTAATAGGGCTGAGGGAGATGATAATTCACTTGGGGAAGAGGAAGTTGCAGGAGGAGAAGCTGCATCATTCGCTAATGCATTGTCAAATAAGAACCGTTAGTTTGAGTTGCCATGGGACTTGGTTGGAAAAAGATCAGACGATGGAGGAAAATTTTGTAGCGTGTGTTATTCTATAATTCTTATAGTTGGGGAAGATATGTATCAAGGGGAGTTTTACGTGTGGTGGCTGAAGAATATGGCAACGTGGTTTTCCCATTCAAGGTGAGGTGATTTAATGGTAGTATTCGAGAACAAAGTGTTGAATAGAAAAATATTCTCAACAAATCACACTTCTCCAGATAAATACACCTTTGTATAAATTGGATTGAAACATTAGAGATAGTGATGTGATAAAAAGAATTGGAGATAGATGCACGGGGTAGATTTTTGTTTATGTTTATTTTTGGGGTATGGTTTTAGACATGGGTAGTTTAAAAAACCTATAATCTCTATAAATGGGTGATTTATCAAGTAATCATTGGAATGGAGATTGATTATCTAGGTGAGAGAATGGCAGACGATTGATAAGGTAGACTTTATGATGACATGTGAAAGACTAAAATTTGGGTGAAAGGGATGCCTCATGTAAGAGTGTGTTAGTAGTTTCAACAATATGACGATGTTGGCGTTCTGCAAGAAAAACTCGTGAGGAGTATCTGTGGGGTGGGGAGGTGTTTAATGCCGTTAAGTGAAAGATAATAGTCAAGACCTTTAAACTCGCGTCTGACATTAGTATACAATGATAATTTTTTGTGTCAAAATATATTTCGATCAAAGGATGAAATTTTTTAAGATGTCTTTATCTTCGAATTTTTCGTTAATGTGTAGAGCCAACTGTATTTCGTATATTGGTCAACAAAGAAACAATAATAAAACTTCTTGTCAAGATATAAAATTGTTGATGAGCCCCACAAATTGCTAGAAATAATTTGAAGTGTTGTAGCTATACACAATGATAATTGAGTAAAAGGATGCCAACGGACATTAGTAAATAAACAAGAATTTCAATGGAAGAGTTTGTCTCGCTCATGAAAAAGTAACGAGAATTTATTCAAAATAAACCTAGGTACTCTAGAGTGAGGCTGACCAAGAAGCTGATAACAAGTTGTGAAAGGAATGGATGGTGCAATCATGTGGGCTTGAGGATGTGAGACAGACCACTCATACAATCTATTGTTGTTCCGACCATGCACCAGAGGTTTCTGCGTTTTCAAATCCTTCAAAACAAAGTCAAATGGATAAATTCAATACACTTTAGATTGTCTTGACAAATTCTAGAAACATAAGGAAGTTTTAGTTTATTGGAAGTGGCACATAACGTGTGGGTTAACTACAAAACATTACTTGATACATTTAATTTAGTAAAACCAGTGTGAGATATAGGAATTCTATTACCATCACCCATGGATACATCTTTGTTAGCACGATACTATTGTAGATTGTGTGACTCAGTCATGATGTTATGGGTTGTTTTTGAACCAACAATCCAGGGGTTGTTTGCAGTAGTAAACCCAACTGCATAATTGGCTTTGGTTTCAAATTGATTGTGAGACTTCGATCGGAAGACATTGGCAGTGTTGCCAATCCTGTTACATAGTTGAGAGCGATTAACACTGTTTGGATTTAGGTTGGATTTCCATTTTGGTAAAGTATTTGCATGTGAGTTCTGGCTCCATTGTTGAGAATTGTTGCACTACTTGCGACTGTTGCGATTAATGTTAGATTTGGTGGGAGTATCAACTGAAGTTGAGATAGGATTGAATAGTTTCTTAGTATCGTCATGGTGAAGGAAAAGTTCATAGTCCAGTAGTTTTTCAAAAAACCATCATAAGATATAGTCGTTTCACGAGCACGAATGGTAGCGGAGATCTTACGAAATTTGGGACCTAGACAAGTGTGTATGTTGAAATTGGACACAGGAGTACCAGCAGTGGTTATCTCATCTGAAAGAGACCGAATAGCTTGAATATAATCAGGATTGGAGCATGATTCTTTAGTGATACATGCAAGCTGATCATGTAAACTAAAGACCAGAGTTTGTGACTTATTCGAATAAGTAGTATGTAAAGCATCCCAAGATGATTTATCTGAGTCAGCGACAACAACAACAAAAGCAATAGTTTGTTAAAAAAGAAACCATGAGGACATTCTTGATGAGTTTTTCCTTATAGAACTAAGTTAAATGGTAGGATTAGGAGATGTGTTTGTGCCAAGGCTAATCGTGCTGCTGGGGGCTGGAGTGGTCCCATCGAGATGACCAAAGAGGTTGTTGCCATACATAAACATGCAGAATGAGACTATCGAGGTGGCAAAGTTGTCATCATCGCTTAGTTTTAGGGGTAATTGGGATGCTAGATTGAACTGAATTATGTTTTTGCTACCTATAGTGTTATCAACATTGACAACTCTAGGATTAGTTGCCATTGTTTTTGCCATTGTGATTTTTCATGTATCTCATGTTCTGTGAGGAGAAGAAAGGAAAAAAATTTGATCGTTCTCCTTAAAGCGTACGCTTTGATACCATGTAAAGACTGAATAGGTTCTGAAAAATTATACTTGATTAATGAAGGATCGGTATTAAAGAGAGTTACTAAGAAACAAATAACACTCCTAAACTAACTGAACAAATAAATTATATCTGCTGATACAGTTAATGTAGATTTCTAAACAAGCAAGAACTATGAAACACTAATAACGAAATAATTGCTAATTACCATCTTAACTAACTATTGATTCTCCAATAGAAATCTAAAATTCCAAAGTTTAAGCAATGTATCGCAAGCTCTCTTTTCTGGCCCCTAGTGTGCCTTTAAAGGTTGCTGCATAAACCTAGATATAACATCAACAGGATATGCAATATCGTGTCTAGTATGCATCAAATATATTAGAATTCCAACCAAGCTTCTGAACCTCTTTGTATTTGTCAATTCTTCTTAATTTACCTGCAACAATTTCTCACTGATATTCATTAGAGTAGCCGCAAGTTTGCAATTAAGCATGCAAAATTTATTGACTAGGTCTCTAGCATATTTTCTTTGTGAATGAAATATTCCCTCTTCAGTTTGACGGACTTGAAGGCCAAGAAATTAATCTAACAAACCCATATATTACATCTCAAACTCATTTATCATTTGGGACTTAAACTCTTCCAGAAGATAATATGAAGAACTAGTGTAAATGATATCATCAATATAAAAGCATACAATAATGAAATCATCACCTTCCTTCTTCACATATAAGGTTGGTTCATTATCACTTCTTATGAATACATTTTTGTGGAAGTATCTATCAACTTTGCTATACAACGCTCGATGGGCTTTCTTCAAGCCATACAACACCTTTTTCAGCTTGTACACCTTTGTTTCATCTCCTTCCATTTTGAAACCTTCGGGTTGTGTGATATAGACTTCTTCTTGGAAGTCTCCATTGAGGAATGCCGACTTGACATCAAATCGATATACCGCCCATTGCAATTGTACAGCGAATGCTATAACCAGCCTCATTGTTTTCAAAATCTACCGAAGAAAATGTTTCTTCAAAATCAACACCATACTGTTGTGCAAAGACTTTTGCCTCAAAACAAGCTTTGTGCTTTTGTTGACTACCATCTGCATCAACAGCATAATTTTGTTTTAAACACCCACTTCAGACCAACTGCGTTTTTCCCTTTTGATAACTCCATCATTTCTCATGTTTCATTCTTTTCAATGGATTTCATCTTCTCCACCATTAATTTCTTGAATTCTTTTTTTTTTCAGCACGTTCTTCATAATTTAAGGTATCTGAAACAAAGAAAAGCATATTGAAAAGTCGCATAAAGGTTTTTAGCATACTTGGATTTACCGTTCTAAGCCTTGGTAATCTTCTTAATAGAACTATCCTATCAAAAGACTTTTCATGAGTATCTTAAATCAGTGAGGTTGGTAACTCCATGGAAGAACCTGAAACTCAACTTGCAGAGGTTGACCCTTTTTATTCTTCTTCGGTGATTTAAAAAGTCATAGAAATCTCTTGTCAAACAAACTTTTTACTACATTCCTAGATTGTATTTTCATCAAATATTACATCACTTCTAACTGATATCTTTTCATTAAGAGGATTATACAATCTATAAGATTTGGATTGAGTAAAATATTCAGATTTCTTGTCGAGCTTTTGACGATCTTGTGAGTGTACCAACGCATAAGCAACACATTGAAAAATCAGTAAGTGACATACGTTTGGTTTCCTACAATGCCAATATTCATACGGTGTTTTATTCATAAAGCTTTTGGTAGTGAAAGATTCAGCAAGTATATAGATGCTGCCATAAGTTCTGCCCCAAACTGATTTGCGAGTTCCTTTGCTTGCAATATGTTCCTTGCACTCTCCACCACAGTACAGTTCTTCCATTCAGCGACACAATTATGCTCCGGGGTATAAGGAGTTTTTAACTCCCCATGGATGCCATTTTTTTTCACAAAACAAATTGAATTCGTTGGACACACACTTCCCTCCTCTATCTATGCAAAGAATAGTGATACTGCAGCAACTTTGTTTCTCCACAAAAGCTTTATACAGCTGAAACATTTCAAAAGGTTCTGACTTGGTTTCTAGAAAATACACCCAATTGATGCGACCATAATCGTCAGTAAACAACAAGAAATAACGATTTCTACCTAAGGACTTAGTCTGCAATTGACCACATAAGTCAACATGTATTTATTCTAAACATTTAGAAGCTCTGCATGCTTTTCAAATTGGAAAACATTCCTAGTCTGTTTCACATAAATGCACCCTTTACATAAATCAAGGGAGCTGATTTTCGGTAATACAAGAACCTTACTTTATCACCTAGCAATTTCAGGCCCTTAATATTTAGATGACCGCAACTAACATTCCATAGCTTCGAGTCGTCCTTTGAACTTGCAGCGAGAGCAAAACTTTCCATGTTAGATACGTCCACCGGAGAGATATTGTTCGTTGTCATGGTGATGTGAATCTTTCTGCCCCACTTCTTGTTAGTAATTGTCACATCCGAGGAACACCCCCTAGATGTAACATGGCGTACTTGACCTCTCGGAGGTTTAAAGACTCTAGTCCCCTTTCCCATCCTAGATTCAAACATCATATGAGTACTTTAGGGACACAGCCCTTATAACATAATACATAAGTGAAATATTTTTAAAAAAATTACAGTAAAGACATGAAATTACGAATCCTTGGACATAAGGATTCCTTTCCTTGAACTTGGGAATCATCTATAAAGCTCTTCACCATTTAAAACATCCTTTAAGCATCCAAAACCTAAACTTTGTCTAAACAGTAGAGAAGAATGGAGTTAGTACAACAATGCATTAAGTATGGCAACCATGCTAGAACATGCATTTGAAAGGGACATTTTCTTTAAAATCACACTTCATGCCTTTCAAGTAAATCTTCATAAAAAATTATACAGTAGTATTTATTTCATTTAAATACATCATATATACATATTCAAGGGCCAAACATCATATAAGTTCACATATCGAATTAAAGGCACATTTGAGGTCACTTTATAGTGAGCTCTTTTCTTTTTTTCATTAAGCATTTTTCTTTAAAAGTGAACATCTTTCTTTTAACTTCTTAATCTCCCAAGTAACCCTTTAGTGATACTTGTTGCAATTACTTTAAGGCCATAAGGAATCATTCATACAATTTGTATAGGCCAACACATACCATCATATAAGTATAACACGTTACAAGTCACATTCAAGTCAAGTTTATAAGACATTACAGTAAGCTACATAAATTTGCATATATTTTTGCTTCACTTGAAATAATTCATTATAAAACCTTCATAATATAGTCATTTAGGCCAACATAGTTCATATAAGGACAAGACCATATTACATGGATCTATTAGGACTCATGCCATACACTTCATCACAACAAGTACGAAATTACTACAAACGCATGCATATGGAACATATAAATAGAAACACCTTCCTAAAAGTTCCCTCATGAGTCACTTGTACAATGCATAGGTGAAGTATCATACCCCAACCTATACTAAGAAACTACCCTTAGGTCATCCTAGTTAGAGTCCTTACTTTACTTCCGTTGTCCATTTTACTTTAGGGATACTATAGCCTTAACCAACAATAAGACCATCTGAGCCAAACATGGAATTTGATGTCATCCCCTCAAACAAAAAGAGGGCACCTTAGTTTCCAAGGTAATACATGAGTATCATGCTAGCATATTATGTGATATCACTTTCTAGATCCCATGGGGCAACATAGTCATGGAACGTTGAGGTATCATGGAAACATCAAATCTAACACCCTTTTTCGGTCATGAGGATATCCACCCCGTGAGGTCTATGGTAACTTTTCTTTATACTATGGGAAGGGACACCTCTCATCTTCAAGTTTACTCAGTTCTAATCTAAGTTTCCTTTATTAAAAGCCTTTAAATACATTACATTACATAAGATAGGCTTTAGGATATTAACTTTCCATATGCTTAGCTCATAGGTTATAGATGAGAAGTCCTTTCATCAACCTATATCATTTTACAAAACCTTTACATGGATGTTGCATATGTAAGCATCTATCTAGTTACGATACTCATAGAACACCTTTCAAGAGCTTCTCTATTCACTAGATCATCATACATGTGTGTGTGTACATACATGTGAACAAACCTTTCACATAGTACTTTTAGACCACACATATTCATACTTTACTTCATTCATGCATAAGTACACAAGTGTAACTATATGAGCCATGCTTTCATATATACACATTTAGACCTAGATATGATCATACTTTATCATACCACATAATTCACAATTAGAATGCAAGACACATTCATAACATGTTCATACATTCACTTTCATGTATATAGAAACCAAACCTAGGAACTATCCTATCAAGGTACACATGTGTAATGCATAAAAAGGTTCCTACACCCTTGCCCATACTAGTGAACCTATCAATTGATCCTAGTTATATGGAACACATAACATACTTCACATTCATTTAACCTTTATGCAGAGTAGTAGACATCTAGTGAATATGAGATCAACCTTTCATTAGACACCATGATCCTTTGCTACAGTGTACGCATACAAAATATGTTAGAGTGTGTATATTGGTCAAAATGATCACATAATGACAATCAATAACACGTTGAGGCAACCACCATCTTAACACCACAATGCTCAAGAAATTATAGACCACACAACACCATTTAGCATAGGAGGCAAGAAGATCTTCACATTACATTAAGGACTCCTAACCTTAGCTATTCACACATTCACATAGGGGTACATGGGTAAGGGACTATTAACAATTTTAACTCATCGATGGCAGAACCAATACTTTACCCTAACTTAGATATACACATGCTTATATAATAGCCATAAAACCTAGATCACAGCCAGAATAGAAAAAAGTAGTCATAAGCTTCACATAGTATTATCATCATGACCACTCATTCACTTATTCATTAATGTGACTTCAAGTCCATGATCAACACATATATCATGAAAATAAAGTACACACCGCAACCATAAGTTAACCATACCATAGAATGTTATACAAGGCTTCAGCAACTATAATAATATAGAGAAGTAGAGAGGTAGAATAGAGTTACCAAGTCATCAAACCTTTTTGATCAACATTGATCAATACACCCTTTCACAAATAATACATGTATAGGGAAGTAGCTAATTGTACTTCAAGAATAAAATAAACCATTTACAAGTCATCCCAAGATCATGATACAACTAGTGAAATACATTACCATTGTTCTAGAGAATAGATAGACATAGATCATCATGTAACTTCCCTAGTTTTTCTCATCAATCATCGTGTATCAATAATATGAATTTAGGAAGTATCTAAAGAGATAGGAAACAAGTCGCATCAAGTCTTAATAATGCTTTATTCAACTTATGATATAGATCACATCACCTGCATAACATTTTCAATTCATCGACTAGGAGAATCTAGATCAACTTATACTAAGCCTTTTTTACTTTGATAATCCACGATATATACTTACAATTAAATCACGATATTAACCTAAAACAGTAGCTACAAGAATCTCAATATAATCGAATTCCACTTCTATACAATTAAGGACCAATGTTAAGCTGATCACATTGATAACTAAACTAAGAATGCTCAAATCTTCATACATTGATCCACATGGATCAATTCATAACTTTGTCTAGTTAAAAACCTCTAAGACTTTGAGATTAACTCTCTAGATCGAACGATAGATAGAGATGAAGGATCACCATAACTTTGTATAGTCAAAAATCTCTAAGACTTGAAGAATAATCCATGGAAATCCAAGCTCCAAGTTGTTCTGGAGCTTCACCTTCAATGGAAGTTTCTATGGAGAATTGGTTTTGGAGGGAAAGCTTATTTTGTGTGAATTGGATTTGGAATGGGTTGATCACGTTTTTGATCACTTATATTCCCAAAAATAACTACATAAATCATATAGGTTCAGGTTAGGACATGGTGTGAATTTTGCCATTCACCTTGTTAATGAGCAGTGGTTAGGCAGTGATGTACCAGCCTGCATCAACTGGGCGTTAGTCCATCGACGGGCCGTTCTGAGCTCTCCATCGATTTGATCTACGGCATTCATGTGTCCAAGACTTCTCCAAGATAAGTTCCCATCGACGTAGCGTCAGTCCACCAACGGGGATAGTGTCTGGACAACCCTTGGGTCATCTTGTGGGACCTTTTGCGGGGCCCTTGAGAAGTTGTGCCCAGACATTTCCAACGTAAATATTCACATTAACAAGTAAATTACCTTACATGGAATTTTTACCCAAAATGCACACATAAAACACGTCCTAACATGCTATGCCCTATCAAGACATACTTGAATGTCTAAAGTGCTAACTTTCTGACGTCTTAGACGTTCTTGGACGTTTGGTCTCCAAACTTCATGAAACTTCATATACTACATATCAACATAATTACAACTCATTTTAAGACTTCACAAGATCATTATATACAAATGTAAGCACTTATAGACATATGAGACGCATAGGTGACTACTCGTTGAACGTCATTGCCATTCCTTTACATTTGACTTCCAAATCACCTCAAACTTTACACACTGCCTCAAAACCATATTATAAGCCATTTAGGACATTAGACAGTTATGAAGAACGTGTTAGGCTCTAGACACTCTAACTCATTTTGGATGTCTTATAGTAATGTCACAAGCATCATATCAAACAAAAGAGAATATCCCTCAATCATTAGTTGTCCAATATTTCATAGGCTGAATCCTAAACTTTTTAGGAATTGAACATAATCCAAAATTTTTACTTTTTCGTGGCTAGTGTCTACAACCACCTAGCCTTTTTCTGCTACTTGCATCTATTTTGTGCTGCCAAGTTGGACCTTCTTCTTTTGTTTCTTATCAAGCTCTCTGAACATATATTAGGACCCAATCATATGGTTTGAAACAGAAACTGTCTAAAAACCATCTATCACTTGGCTTATTGTCTTAATCAATGCAAGCCATAAAAATAAAATTTTCTTCCTCCTTTCCTTCTGCTGCAAAATTTATTTTTTTGCTTTAAACAAACTATCAGCCTTTATATGCCCATATCCGTGGCAAAGATGACATTGAACACCATTTTTTTTGTTTCCTTGATCATTATATTACCTATTCCCATTATTTCATCCGTTTCCTCTTCCATAACAACGACCTCGACAACCTCAAAATCCTCCTATTCCTCGACCTCTACATGGGGACCATTTATATCTCCATATTTAGTGGCTGCTTCTTTCACTTCATATGACTTTTCTTTGTTCTTGTCTACTGATCGTTTGATTCTCGCCTCATGAGCTCGGAGATATCCTGTCAGCTCATCAAAGGAAAAAACTGGTAGATCCTTAGATTATTCTATTGCCACAACAACATATTCAAATTTTCAATTCAAGCTCCTCAATACTTTTTCAACAATAATCTGATGAGTAACCTTCTCTCCATATGAACATATTTGACTAACAATTGTCATTGCTCTTGACAAAAAACTAGCAAAATATTCACCACGTTTCATCATCACGGTTTCAAAGTCGCGCCGAAGTGATTGCAGTCTCATCACATGAACTTTGAATCTCTTTGAAACTCTACTAAAGGAATGGACGAGACTTTGTTAGATGTAGTTGCTATTGCGATTCTTTAAAAAATAATGTCATGGACACCTTGCTGGAGAAACACTGCCGCCTTAGCATTTTTCTTATTGATGTCTCGCAACCAATTTTCTTCATTAGGATCGGTATATCTAGGTTTAGTATGTCCAAAAGATCTTAAGACTTGAGTATAATTTTCATACGTGTACTCTAGAATTCGTAGCTTTGTCGCTTGAAGACAGGAGTAAGTTGTTGTGACAAACTCAATAAACTAAAGTTAGTTGACATGACTAGCTCTGATGCCAAATTAGTTGGAAAAGAAGTACAGAGAAATCTTCAAATACTAAAAAAGAGAAGGAAACTGCGATTGTGTTTTAATTTTAGATTAATTGGATGTACTAAAATAACAAAATATGCCCACATGATATATAGGCTAAGAGATAAACAACTAATCCTTAAATATAGGTCCTGCAACCCACTGTGACACTTAATCAAGAACATTAATAAAACTAGAGTAAGTATAGGAAACGACTTAACAAACACCCGAAGACCATTTCTACTAAACTACCCATTACCCAATTAAGTCAATCGTTTGGAATCACTTCTTAGCATAATAGACAACATATTTTTTATTCCACAACGATTATGTAGTTGCTTTAGAACTGCAATGACTATTACTATGTTTCCTGTATTTATTTTTTCAGTTAATTTAGCAGTAGGTTAACATGGTTAGCACCATGACATAAGAGTAGGACCATGATCTATTTCAGTTTTTCAATTGTATGTTTTATGTATTTCTGGTACTTTTTCAAAAAAATGTTACTCTCTACATGAATTTTTCTGTTAGTAATCATCACATTTAAATTCCTTGTATTCTCCTACTTTCCTTTTTGTATCAATCTAGACATTGTCTTCATCATGTTATCTGTCATCATCCTTATTAAAACTAGCAATTCATATCCGAGCTATCATGATAAGGGATCTGTGATCAAGTTTGAGAAGCCATGGAGGCCGAAAGAAGTTTCTCAGTAATTGGTCCTCCGGATATTATGGAGAATATTTTTAAGATTTTTGCGGTACAGATGGAGATTAACTTGGATGCCTTAGATATTCGGGAAGTTGTGGAAGAGTTACGATATCACATCCCTACCTAATAATCCTACCATTGTTCATATTATAGAAAACAAGGAAAGAAGACAAAGAAATCGAAGGCCAAGGCATGTTTATTTGTTGTTGTATCTTCAACAGTTTTCATGCGAATAATGTCTCTACAAACTTCTAAAGAAGTATGAGATTATCTCAAGGAAGATTATTCTGGATATTAGTGAACAAAAGGTATGGATGTATTAAACTTAATTAGGGAGTTTGAAATGAAAATATGAAGGAATCTGAAACAGTGAAAGAATATTCAGACAAACTTCTAAATATTGCAAATAAAGTGAGGCTACTTGACTCTGCATTTTCAGACTCGAGAATTGTTTAGAAGATCCTTGTAACAGTTCCTTAAAGTATAAAGGAACAATTACTACCTCAAAAAATACTAAAAATTATTCAAGTATTATTTTGACAGAGTTTCTCAATTCCCTGACAAGAGCAAAGAAGACTCATGTTATTGGAGGTTACAACAGAAAGGGCTCTTTTCACTTAGCATCAAGTAAATAAAATTCAGAAGAAGTAAAGGAATCAAGCAATGTGTGAAGGAGAAACATCAGCCAACAAAAAAACTAAGGGAGGAAGCACAAAGTAAAGTCATCCACCTTGTAACCTTTGTGGATGAAAAGGCCATGCACCATTCAAGTGCTGGAGGAGACATGATGCTAAATGCAAGAAATGCAATAAGATTTGACACGAGGCAGTGATTTGTAAGAATAAAACCCTGCAAGTGGAAGTAAATGCTCATGTTGCTACTCAATAAGAAGAGGATCATCTTTTTTGCTGCAACAAGCTTTTCAAGTAAGAGCTCAACAGATGCTTAGTTAATTGACAGTTGTTTCACTAACCACATGTAGATCACCTTCCTGTCAAAGGAGTTGGAACCATCACTATCAAAACGAGCAGTGGCACAAAGAAAATTTTAGAGGTTCTTTATGTTCCTTAAATTTATCAGAATTTTCTAAGCGTTTGACATCTAGTGGAAAAATAATCCAGGGTTTTCTTCGAAGAGCATCACTTAAAAATCAGGGAAACTACTGGAGATGAAATTTTCAGGGTGAAGATAAGAGGGAGGAGTTTATGCTTTAATCCTACAGAGAAAGAAAAAGTAGCTTATTCCATGAAGGCAAGTAGAACAGAAACCTGGGACAAGAGATGTCACATCCCGAAACCACACCCTTGAATTTAGGGCAAATCTCAGATTGCAATAGATGTACTTGACCTCTTGGAGGTCTTGTACATGCCCTTTATGTATCGTTAATCGCATTTACATGATGAAAAGTAGTGCGGAATTAAAAATTTTTAAAAAATATTAGAACATGTTTAATAACATCCTTCAATAGAAATCGTAGGAACTACTAAGTCTCAATCTCATCAAACCTAGACATAAGAATACTTTGGGACAAGGCCCATACTTCAAAATATAAAAATACTTAGTCTATTACAATACTTTGAAATAAAAGACATATCTATGCCTCGAGTCAATTGATGACTTACTTCACTTCACTTGAACGATTCTAGAATCAAAGCTCTCCTTCACGATCCTTCTCACCTTTCACTTAGAGATAAAAAAATGTATAGAGTTAGTACAAACAATTCTACTATGTCTGGTTTTATGCATAAAATCATGAAAACGGATATTTTATTAGAAACATGCATCTTTCATTTAAAAATCATATAAGAATCATAAGAACAACATTTATCAACTTAGAAACACATAACTAAACACTTGAACCATTTATCATTTTTTTTGAAGACCCTTAACAGTAACTTCACTTCATTGTATAGTGAAGTTCTTCACTGTTACAATGAAGTTACTTACCTTCACCTAAGAGACATTCTCTTATGTACTTACCTCACTACAAGCTATCTTAAGACTCACTTAGTCATACAAAGAGACCGCCCATACACCCTCTCAAAGCATGCCTAAATGATCCTCAAGACTACTTATAATGAGACACATGCACACTTACAAGCAACTATACACATGAATCATGAGATCCTTCTACCAAAAGTGATTTTAAGTCTCACTTGAGTGAGTTGTAAAGCGACCGCCCATAAAATCACTTACACACACTTAAAAAATCCTATAGAATACCCAAGATAGAATCATTCTCACTCAATACATTAACACATAGATAATATGTCATTCTCCTCACAAAGGCTATCAATAGACTGACTTAAGTAAATCAAGAAGATAACAACCATAATTGGCCTTTTCAAGATTACCTAAATAATCCTTAAGACTACCTATGTTTAGATCATGTGTAAATATTCAACATCTTCCCTAACTAGAATCATTCTTAAGATTTATCTAGGTAAGATATAAAGTGACCATTCCTATGCCCCCTTCACCTCTTAATTAGACAACCCTTAACTACTCTAGGTAAGTACTTATTTATTTAACATGCTTTCTTAACTTAAATCATTACATTCATTAATTCATTTAAGACTCATTCATCACATAAAGTATATTCAAGTAATTGTCTTGGACAAGACCTAGGGACTCCAACTAACACGTTCAAAGCCTATTGTGCAATGTCTAGATAGCGTCCCACACCACCACCTAAACCTCATAGAACTTCTCTAATGCTAGTAGGTATCCCATATGATGAGAATAGGCAATAACTGACATAGACTATGGTATAAAATAATGGAATCCGAAGTTCTATCCTACTCTGATAAGGGTGTTCTACTTGCCAATGGTAGAACTTGGACACATCCCATGTAGGCACATAGTTAAGGAATATGAAGAGAGTGCTTTCTACTCTAGTCTCATTCTTTAACTAGAACTATTTCCCTTACCATACTCACTCGGTTCTAGCCTTTTTTCTCATAGAGTAATTTACATTAAAGGTTCATATAAAGGGGTTCCATATCTAGTTCATAACTCAATCACATTTACCCTATCAAAGAGGTCCACTAGGGCTACCTTACAATGGCGACAAGAAGCTCATAATGACTTTCCTAAGGATTGATATGAGGTCATTCCATCCAATCAACCTTCAGTCTATTATTCCTTTACTTGAAGGTATCATTATGACTTTCAACTTCAACATTCATAACTTTACCACTAGGTTCAATGTTTCACATAAAGAACTCTCTAGGTCTCATGCCATTCGTACATACAAGACTAAGATGTTTTAGCATCCTAAGTCAAGACATCTCATATTCAGATTTCACTAATACATGTATCAAGTAAGTTTCACAAGATATCAAGACAAGACATGGCATATTTCACTTTAACACATATCACATCTAATTCTACAAGAACATAAAAATAACCATTATCATGTTTGAGTCATCCTATACGCTACCATACCATCATCAATATGACCATCATATACACATATAGTCAAGTAGGAATAACCATGTATCAACTCTAAGACTAAACACACAAAGACATAGTCATAGTCTAACATGATCACCTAAATAGAATCAATAGAAGAAGACATACACTTTCACATTACTTATCATATAGATAGATATAATCAAACTTCACATTATCATCATAATACTTCAAGTAGTTGCCGGGAAGGTCATGATCATCATATTACATAAAATAACGTCGACAAGGCCACATAAATTGCAAGCAAAAAACATTACACCGCCACCATAAGTGGACCATACAAATAAAGCATAATTGGAGTCTAATTAACATAAAATAAAGGGAATTAGGGTAGAGTACCGATACTCCATCTGCAATACATCAATACAATGCTATATCATCCAATTCAATATCATAAGGCCCCTACTGATGACCATAACCAATAATTCAATACAATTATAGCAATACTCAATGAAACTAGGTCAATTCACTACATATTCAAAAATCTAATGCAAACTAGATATAAATTCAATATAATTATCGCATCATTCAATATCCCATAAAAAATACACTAGAATTATGAACATTATATCAAAATTACTTTACCGATGACTTAGTCAAAATTTAGGGTTCATCAATTTCATGATTTCATAGGTCAATTGATTTAAAATCTTCTAACTGATAACAATTAAATCAATATACAATGCATTAAAACCATTAATTCAAAAACCAGTTAATTGATCATGAAATTGGACATTTAATCTTTGAAAACTTTTAGAAAACATCTTTGAAAGTTGGGAACCATGATGAATAGTGTTTTAATGATAAAAAACCATACATCAATGAATCTAATTATTCAATTTGATTAAGAATCTCCACTCAATTCCCCAATCCAAGCCCTTCCTTGAGTTTTGGCTCCAACGGAGTTCTAGAGAATTTCTAATGGAATTTGGGTTTTTACTTTGAAGAATGAAATCCTATAACTTTTTTAGGCTTATAAACATATCTAAAATACCCAAAAGACCCTTTAAGAATCTAACTTTCTCTTATTTTGAAGTAGGTAGTGAACCTAAGCAGGAGACGGCCCTCCCAGACGGAGGACCATCAACGGCCCGTCCCTAGACCAACGGACCATTCTGTTGGTCCATGATCTGGGATTGGGACTGGTCTTTGGCCTCTCCTCTCCCATGACTAATTACCAATCGACGGGAACTCACCTACAAGGCGTCGATTTCCTTCCATAGGTCGGCTGTCTTGGACATTCTTGGCTACCATTCATGGGTCCTTCCTCAAGGACCCTTGGGTTGTCCTTCGGGATGTTTTCCCGGACATTTTCAACCAAAAAATTATTGTATATGAGTTTAGGACCTCTCACATGAATTTTATCCAAAACGAACAAATAAAACTTGACGAAACATGCATAGACACACAAGGTCATTTCAAGGCAAACCTTTCGAATGTCATGGACGTTCTTGGACCTTTGACCTCCAAACTTCACGAAACTTGACACACTTTCCCTATACACCATAATAAATAATTTGACGACCTTATATCTTCATGGATCACACATAAACACATAAAACCATATATGAGACACATCAGTGACTTAGTCGTCAAACTTCTTAGGTGCCCATAACGTTTGACTTCCAGTGCACCTAATCTCTTAGACGCTACCTCAATACCATATTTTAGACCACATTAGGATCTTATACCATCATGAAAAACATATTAGGATCTAGATTCACCTAAGTCATGTTCGGATCTTAAAAGAGACTTGAAAAATATCATCTACAAGCACTATTGCTACTGAAGAAGGAAGATATTAATAGAGGACTACAACCTCTAATTGATCACTTACCAAAATTTCAAGATTGTTAACTTTGTAAGAAGAATAGGATGTCATTTCCGGAAGTAACAGGGCAGGCTTCTCAAAGGTTTCAACTGATTCACACATATGTTGTAGGACCTCAAATAACACCACCCCTAATAGTTGTCTATACTAGGTTATGTATATACAGGATTCTCCTGGATTTTATTTATGAAAATAAATTACAAGCGGCTGGAATTTTCTTGAAGTTCAAAAAAATGGTGGAAAATCAAAGTGATAGCAGAATCCAATCCCTACAATCTGACAATGGAAAAGAGTATAATTCTGAAAAATTTAACAAATTTTGTTAGGAAGCGGGTATCACTCATTATCTTACTACTCCATATACACAACAACAAAATGGAGTTTGTGAAAGGAGAAATAGATATATAATGGAGATGTATTGGTACATGTTGCATGATAAAGAGTTGTCGAAAAATTTTTTGGGTTAGGCAGCTAATACGGCAATATTTCTCAAAAATTGGGTTCCTTCTAAGTCATTGCTGATTAAAACTCCATTCGAGGGTTGGAATGAAATCAAAGCATCACTAAGATTCATTAAAGTATTTATTTGTGTTTGATTCTTTCATGTCCCACAGGTTAAAAGAGAAAAACTTGACAAGAAGTCACTCCCTGAAATATTTGTGGGTTATAGGTTATCCTCCAAATCAAACAAAGTATATAATCCACAAACCAATAACATGATTGTTAGTAGAGATGTGCACTTTGCTATAGAAAAGAAATGCGCTTGAAGGAAGCATCTGATCTCTGGAAAAATGAGTTGGTGGATGATCTTCCAATTCGAGGTACAAAACTATTCTTTACATTTACCAACAAAATAATATGGTAGTTTGTGATCCTGGAGAACATGATAAAGAACTTCAACATAAAAAGTGGAGAAACACCATGGAGTAGGAGATGCCAATGATCAAGAAAAATAAAACTTGGGTGTTAGTTGATCGACTGAAACATAGAAAGGTAATTTGAGTAAAGAGGGTGTTTATAACCAAGTTCAGTTTTGATGGTTCTATCAATAAATACAAGATTAGGATAGTTATCAAAGAATATTACAAAATATTTGGTGTTGGTTACTCAGACAATTTTGCTCCAGTAGCTTGATTGGATCCATAAGATTGGTGCTAGCAATAGCAACAAAAAAGGGCAGGAAAGTGTTTCGCCTAGATGTGAAATCATCCTTTTTAAAATTGTATACTACTGGAAGAAATATATGTAAAGCAACCCAAGGGTTTCTTTGAGCAAGGAATAGAAGAAAAAGAATGTATACTTATTAAAAAGTCTCTTTATGGCTTAAAACAAGCTCCAAGAGCTTGGTATAAAAGGATTGATTGTCACTTGTTGAGTTTGGAGTTTATACGAGTTTTTCTAGAAGTCACTCTTTATGTCAAGCATAAAGGAACTAATCTTCTCATTGTTTCCCTTTATATTGATGATCTCTTGGTAACAGAAAATAATGTGTGGCTGGTTGAGGAGTTTAAGAAGTAAATGATGTAAGTCTTTGAAATGAAAGGCTTGCGGGTAATGACATTCTTTCTGAGAATGGCAATCAAGCAAGGTTGTGATCAATTTTTTATCTATCATAAGAAGTATTCTGGAGAGATACTTAAGAAATTTCATATGGAAAATTTCAAGGACACACCCACACCAATAAATACAAAGGAGAGGTTCAGCAAAGATGATGCAACCAATCAAATTGATGAAGAAAATTTTAGTAGCTTGATTGGATGTTTGATGTATCTCACTGCTATAAGGCCTAATATTCTATTAAATGTAAGTCTATTATCTAGATTTATGCATTGTGCTAAAAAATGCATTTGCGAGCAGCAAAAAGATTTATAAGGTTCCTTAAACGTACTATTGAATATGGTGTCAAGTTCAAGAAGTGAGACTTTCACATTATATGGATTCTTAGTGATTGGGCTGGATACATTGACGACATGAAAAGTACATCACGATACTCTTTATGTCAGGGATCAGGGATTTTCTCTTGGTGTTATAAAAAACAGGAAATTGTGGCAAAATCTACAGCAGAGGCTTCATTCGTAGCTGCAACTTCAGCATTAAATCAAACCTTATGGGTGAGATAAAATATTTTCTGATTTGAATATGGATAAAAAAGTCAAGATTGAGGTCATGTAACAAGATGCAATAGACATTTCACATAATCCAGTGTTCTATGAAATGACTAAACAATTCAACATAATCTGTATTTCTTGAGGGATGTGCAGAAAAAAGGAGAAGTGATCCTTTTTTAGTACAAATCTGAAGATCCGCTAGTAGGTGTATTTTAGATATCCATTCCTATCAGAAAGTTCGAGTTCCCGAAGGACCAACTTGGAATATCCAGCTCCTAATGAAAGGAGTATCAGTTTGTTGCTTTAGGACTGCAATATTTGTTTCATGTATATCTTCTTTCAACTATTTTAGGAACATTACCATGGTTAGAATCGTGACTTAAAAGTAGGACCATGATCTATTTCAGTTTTTCAATTGTAGGTTTTATGTATTTTCTGATTCTTTTCACAGAAATATAACTCTCTGCATAAGTTTTTCTCTTAGTCATATTCACATTTAAATTCCTTGTATTCTATTGTTTTCCTTTCAGTAACAAACTAGACGTTGTCTTCATCGTGTTATCTTTCACATGCTAGAGCATATAAAGTGTGAGCAGATACCTTTAAATGCATACGCAAGCTAGTCTACAAGAAAGAACCTTCAAGCAAATCCACAAGCTTGTCCACAAACAAAACAACAGTGTTGTTGGCTTTTACAGTGATCCCAAATTCACATCTAAATCACTCAATACTTTGGTGGGCAAGTTTTTTTTATAAAATTTATCTCCATTCAAGGGTTACAAGAATCTCTATCTATAGAGATTTGTTCGTACTCCAAGGATAAGGAATATAATCTCTTTCCTTAGAATTGAAAGACATGTACATATCCCTTTCATTAGAAAAGAAAAGTCATATTCTATCTTTCCTGAGAATAGAAAACGTTATATTTTTCTCCCTTACCTAAATAGAGAAAGATACATATATCACTCTTTCCTTAAAATAGCGAAAGACACATACTTCTCCTTTTTCCTTTAGAATAGATTTTGAGTTCTAGTTAAATATGGACAAGATATGGACCATGAAATTAATTACCTAGACTTCCTATTATGAAAATAATTTGAAATAATTAATTTGAATTACTTTTAATATGATAAATTACAAATTATTCCATCAGAAATTTGTAATAGCACTCCTTTATTTATAGTTCGAAATTCTCCATTAGACTCATATGTAATTCCCCAATTTAAGATTACAAATAGAAATCAATAAGTTAAATTAGTGACGAACTTTATTCAATTATCGATTTCCTTTACAACTGCTTAACTTATTTCATGTGTAGGATTAATAAATACATTTTCAAGGTTTTACACGAGGAAAATTTTTAAGCTTCTCAAAAAGGCATATCATTAATCTCTATATTAAGACATGGATTTTGTTAAACTAAGTTACTATTTGACCAATATATATTATCATCATCCAATCAACCAGGAATATTGAACCATCTTAGAGTCTCACATTTTAATAAATTAAAACTATAATTAACATTTACAAAATATAATTGTTATATCAGGAATAAGAATATAAGTATATTTAATAGATTAGAAAATATGCTTTTGTTACTCATTCAAAAGCAACAGTATCTATTTGGTCCCGTTCAATGTATATAAAATGCACTAGAACAAGAAGTTGACACTTACTAATCTTATAATCATGACAAATTACATATAATCTTGTGCTATAATCGTACAGATGACATGTTCAATTCCCAACATAGATTGTAAACTAAAAATTTGTACTCATAAGAACTAATGATTTCATTTTCTACTAATAAACATAAACTCTATACACTAAATAATCATATAATATTATAACTGGGAACAACACAAATGAAAATTTGAAATACCAAAATGCCCTTGTAAAACTAAATGACTCTATTATCATTTTTAAGGTAAAAATGAACTTATTTTCCAACTTTTAGTCATATTTTTCACTAATTCTTTTCATTTTATTTAACCGAAAATACATCAAATCCCCCTGAACTTGGCAGAAAAAATTGTTTTAGTATATTGACTATACGGGCCTTTAATTAATCCATTTAACTATTCTGAACTAATAAATACCACCGTAAGAGCTCATGTGGCAATGTAAGTGTACGCACGGTCCTCAAACCATGTGAAATGATAAAAAAAAATTGAACGGTAAAACCATAGTCACAATATTTTTTATTGGCCAATATATAACTAATAATTATTAAAGTTTTTTTTTTCAAGTTAAAGTTAAAAGAATGTGTGAAATTTCTTGTTTAGAAGTAAAGGACATTTATGGGTTCAATTTTTTTTAAAAAAATATTTTACCTTTTTGTTCTCTCTTTATTTTGTTGTCTTCCTCAAATGTCTTTTTCCCCATTGAAACAATCATACCTTTCTTTCTTCCATATTAAAATTTTCCTAGATCTTCATCCCACACCTCACCCACCCTTCTTTAATCACAAAACCGAATATCTATTTCATATTATTGAATATAAACTTTTTTGATTTTGAAGTAACTCATTATAAATTCTATTAGTTGTGATGAAAAAAGTGGGTCTATCAACTTTCTTACACAATCTTTATTTTTTATTTAAGTTGTTAAGAAAAAAATAACATCAAAAAAATATTATTTTCCAAGGGAAAAATCTGTGGGAGAGAACGGTTTGAAAGATCCAAAAGTAAGTATGCTATTTTTTAAAAAATTAGATTAATGTTGAAGAAGAAAACAACTATTAAATGCTAAAAATGAGGGCAAAAAAGGAGCTAGTGAAGGTTTTAATTGGTGAAAATCAAGAAAGAAGAAGGAGGGGGGGGGGGGTAAAAGAGAAGGGGTGGAAGAAAATGTGGCAATTTTGATTTTAAAATTCATTTTTAATTAATAGATTATTATAATAAATTTTAAGAAAATGTTTAATAAAAAAGTGAATAACAAAAAAAAAGTTGAAAATTAATGATGTGGTGCTTACATGGCTGTGACGTGATGTGGCAGGTGAGAAGATATTCTACTCTCGACGTTCTATTTAATACAAATCAAAGATGTTAATGGATATTTTAACGCCCGTATAGTTTAAGTGCTAATGTAATGTATGCGGCCAAGTTCAAGTGGATTTTTATGTATTTTCTCTTTATTTAATAAGAAGTCCACAAGTCTATGTATTGTGGGTAACATCTTATAAACAAAAGTTCAAAGATCACAATTGATTTCTTTTCAAATTTGCCGTTTTCAATTTTATTTAATTAATAATTAAAAAATAAATAATAACATATTAAATAGTTGCAACACTCATCAAAATCCGTTCCTATTCTCCAACCACACTAGTAAACCAAGAGGACATAATTCCTGATTATAGTATAATATCATTAGGTAAAAACCTTTATATTTTCTCTTATTTGTGTGTTATATTTATGAATACAAAAAGACATAATTTTACATTAAATATTATATTCAAATTTGTTTGAAGTATTTTCACCTCTCTTAATATCTCCTATTTATATTTAAACTCTATTATTATTATGTATATAATTGTATGAGCAGTAGAAATTGAACTTCAGTAAGGTAGAGTAAAACTTTGATTGTTCTTTTTTATTTTTTGATGAAAATACATTTTTTTATAAAATTTTTGATTTGATGTCTGATTATATATATGCTGGAATCTGAACTTATTTAGAGGGAGTGATACCTTTATTATTTGTTTATTTATCTTTTTTTGGTTGGTTCATAAGTATATATATACACAAATTCAAAGTTATTTTTTCTTTATGCATTTATTGTTTTCAGCATATAATTATTGGTTTATATTGTTTTCTTTTTTAATCATATTATTAATATCTCACAAGTGGTTGTGTTGTATTTCATAATTCACAATTTAAAGATGACAGAAGTAATAATTTTGACTATGTCAAAGAAGACGAACAGTACATATTCATGTCAAATAAATATTTAAACATTGGTTAGGTTTATAACATATAAATATTATTTCTTTTGTAGGTGTACACTATGAACTTGATAATGATCTACTAACCATCCTAAGAAAGATATACGTTGATGGAATTTCTCTATAAGTAAAAACTAACACATCTCTCCTTCGATTATAACTTCCAGATATGTATGCATCTTTAAAATAAAGTGGAGGCTACTATTCCTTAAAATGAAGAAGGAAATTTTAAGGCATTAAATATTTTGCAACTATAATACTGAAATATAAATTATGTGCTGACGTATTAAAAATGCACTCTTAACAAGTGAACTAATAATTTATTAAAACAAATGTATATTTGAAATCGTTATAGTTTTACGTTTTAAATCACTTGATAACAATATTTTTTTATGATGTGTCTTGCAACGATGATAGCAACAATTTAATATAATCACCGTTAATAGTTTGAGCTAGTATTTTACACATCATACACTTATATATTAGAAGTATTTATATTAATTAGCATGATATATACGTGAAACGCACGTGTTCGAAAACTAGTTTACTATATGAGTAAACAGATACCATAAATGAATAGATGATCTATTAAAATAGATTAATAATTATTCTATAATAAATACTATATCTAAACAAGTGGTTAATATTATACATCCTAACATGTAAAATGTTTCCAATCCGCTAACTATTTGTTCTGAAAAAACTAGTGATACCAGTGTAAAAGTGTCTCGTCGAGATAGCATGTGCGAGATCTGACTTGTAGTTTTCTTAATGTAAAAATCTTAAAGTAGAGTTCAGTCTAAAAATCCATAACCCTGCATTCTTGCCACAAAATCGTTGAAATTCTAATGATCCAAGCTTACTTGTAGTAAGGTTTCCATCCAACATGCATAACATTGAACGAGTATAAGTGAGAAACTTTGACCAAGTATCCTTCATTAACTTAATTGAATCTTTGATTGTTCAATATATGTCCTCCATTGAGAACCTCTTGATGAAAGCACCAATGAAATAAAAGGATTTATTAACACAACTATCCTAACATTATATAATAAGATAACCAAATTACAATGACAACACTTGAATTACAAGGAGAAGTACAGAAATATAGAGTAGCTAGAGATAGAGATAAGAATGGTTGAGCAATTACAAAGAAGATTAGAGGAACAGATAGTTTCTTCACTTCAGACATAATTTTCCAACCACATATGACAACAATATACACTCTACCCTCACCCTGGATCCTAGACAATCTAGTATTGGGTTGTATAATTCCTGGACCTCTACGTAGTTTAGCCCCCAAGCCCAACAGTTTGGGGACCATTTGCGTTCAGAACATATGGTTTGCAAATCTTTTCCAAAGACATACAATATTTATCATGTAAACTTTTAGAAACTATTTTCCTCCATATATAAATGATAAAAACTTTACCCGGTGTAATCTTAAAAACAATACCAAAAATTATTCTAGTACATTCTCACTTCGACCTTGCTAAATAGGGCACCAAAATCTAGAGAAGTAGTCCAGTGATCTTGTACTTCCATGATCACTTTCCCTCAATCAGTGGAATACAAAATATTCAATAGTATATTATTTTCCTTAAGTTGATTAGTATTAAAAGTTTAAAGAACTTGTGAAGAAACAACAAAACTTAAAAGAGTATTTTTTAAAATAGAAAATTTAATCAGTAGAGAAAATAGAATCAAGAACAGATAGAAAATAATTTATGAAATATTTTTATCAAGGATGAAATCGAGCCTAGTAAATACAAGTATGCCATTAAGGAAATTTTTCCCTCAAGTATCCGAGGTTAAATGAAAATATCCTCATGATAGAATAATTTTACTCACCGGTGAATCGATACCTATATCTATAATGTCAGCAAACAATTCAACGATAGTAGAGTGCACTTAAAATGCTAAATTTTGTAGTAGAAGAATTCTTGAAAATTGGTTGTTATAAAATCAGAGGAATTTTTTCTATTTTTAGACAACAAAGGATAATATGAATGAATGTTTATTATGCCGTATCAGAAATGGTCACAATCCTTGAAAAGTTTCAACCTTTCTGAAAGGTCACAAACTTACATAAAAGTCACAACTCTTCATAAAAGTCGCAACTTTTAATTGACGACACAATTCTTCCAAAAAGTTGCAAGTCTTACATTACATTCAAACCTTTTAAAACCCAACAAACATATTTCTAATGACCCACAAGTACACCCTAGAGTTAGGACAACCCTTAGTTCAGAACCAGATGTGTTTGACCTCTCGGAGGTCTTACATAATCCTCTTATCTATCATTCATTACATAAGGCATGAAAAGTAGTGAGGAATTAAATTTTTTAACAAAAATATAAAAATAAGAAACATATTTTATAGAAGCTAAGGGTTAAGGCTCATTGTCACAAACAAATCTTAAAGACACACCTTAAACATCTTAGGGACACGACCCTTAAATACATAAATAGTCTTTACAAGTATTACAATAAGAAACTAAAGAAACATAGACTATGCCCTCGAGAATATGAGGACATACTTAGTCTTGAGAGAGGGGATTCCAAGCTTGCCTTCTAACCTTTAACTAGCCTCCATCCTATACTTATAAAGTATAGAAAAGTATGTGGTCAGTATAAACATTATACTAAGTATGATATATACAAAATCATGCAATAAGGAACAATTTAGTTGAAACATACAAGTCATGCTATTTTGATAAAAACCTTCATGAATTATGTTAATAAACGTCATATAGTATCATCATTTAGAACATAGGGTAAAACATCAAATTTTTTTCTTAACATAAGGTCATACTTACAGTAAACAAAATAATCACACTTGAACTAGTCCTATCCTAAGTTATCCCAAGGCTCCCTTAAGTATGACATAAGGAAATTGCCCATACAATATCCTCAATACCTACTTATAAGATCCTAAAGATTACTATGTATAAGTATACTTTTTTTCATTTGCACAAGTCACACTCAATATCAAGACACTATAGAAACATACATATACATAGGAACTTCGAATAAGAACCATCCTCCAAGATAAGTCCCAAGTTACACCTAGTGCAGTGTGAAAGTAGCATCGCATACTACTACTCCCACCCTAGTGCTCCTTGATAATTAGACTAGGAATATCACATTTATCACATACAAAGACTTCATAATGGAAGACATAATATCAACATGCTACCTGAACATTACTTCATAATGTCACATTACTTTCATTTACATCATATCATGACCCATTCAAACATTCATATAAGGAAACACCTGAGTTTATGATGCATGTGGCAGGGTTTTATGTGTGTCCTCTTCCTAAAAGTACAATGTTGGGGAATGATAAAACAATGAAAATTGGTTTTCAATTGTTTTTAGTTTCGAAATAGTAAGCTGAACATATATAATGTAAACCAACTTTTCACATATTGTAATTGCACAACCTTTGAAGAATGGTTTATTCAAGATATTCCACAGAACAGGTGAAGTTTGGGCAGTACACTAAAAATGGAGTGATCAGTTGATGAAAGGTAATAATCTAGAAGATCTCGAATGTGAGATTAATGAAATACTAGATGTTTCATAATTAGGCAGATGTGAAGTTTGTATCATTCTTAAAAGGCTTCAAGTCTGTCTTCATGGTTCGAGTTGAAGAAGAAGAGACTGACAAAGTAGTTAAAAATGTGTATCAAAGCATCTCAGGTTCTCTCATCAAATTCCTTCTTTTCTCTTGACAGAAGAGAGAGGTGGTAGCTTGCGAGATTTCTGGGAGCTTGATCCAGCAGGAATGCCTTAGTATTTACTGTGTACTGATTGAAACATTAAACTTTTCTTTTCTTTATACTTTTTAAAACTTAATTAAACACATTCTGAATAATATATTTGAAATCTTAATTTCTATTGAGACATAATTGAGTTTTAACAAAAACTCATTTTGGTTTATGATAAAGAAAAGAAAGTTAAATACTTCAATCAGTACATAGTAAATACAGAGGCCTTTCTGCTGTATAAAGCTCCCAGAAAACTCGAAAAATACCACCTCTTTCTTCTTTTAGGTGAAAAGCAAGAATTTTATTAGAGAACTTGAGGTAATCTGATACATATATTTTCACTACTTTCTTAGCCTCTTCTTCCACTCGAACCATGTAGACCGACTTGAAGCCTTTTACCTATGACAAGAACTTCACATCTACATAATTATAGAAAATATCCAATATTTCAACAGTCATATATTAAAAAACTTCTACATTAGTACCTTTCATCAGCTGAGCACTCTTGTTTTTGTATAATGCCGAAACTCCGCCTGTTCTAGGAAAGATCTTGTACACATATTTCTTCAAGGGTTCTGCAGCTATTACTTATGGAAAAGTTGTGGTTACAGTATATCTGTTAAGCTAACTATTTTGAAACTTAAATAGTCCACAACAAATTGATATTGTTTTACCATGACACCCTATTGTAATTAGGGAGTGAACACACATAACGGCGCACAACATGCAAGACAAACTTAGGGAGAAGATCTTTCTTATTTATCTTCCCATATTACCGAGGCAGGGCATATTAATCGTTGTATGTAGCGCAACATTGGCCAATTTGTTCGGTGATCATTCATCAAAAAAAATTGTAAAACTCGTGTTCATAAACTTGATTAAGTATTATACAACCCAAAATTTAAAGATATTAATAGAGTCCATGAAATTCATTGTCGCTCTTTTGTCTATGGATGAAGAAGAAGCGGCTAATTTGTAAATAGGCATGGAGGAAAGGTGTAGTTCAAAGGATCCTTCAAGAACATCATCTTTCTCCATCATCTCTTAAGCAATGCTTCTAGCCTTGGTAGTCTCTTCTTTGTTGCAGTCCATCACTAGTTTAGAATGAAAAAGATCAACCATTTACCATGAAGATTAAAATAATTATACAAAAGCCAATCCTCAAATCATAGGATTAGATAACCCCACATACAAAACAAAAAAAAAAGATAAATGATCACTCTTTATTGATGAAAACAAAAAAGAACTTGACTTTGGTTTCTATATAAAAAATAATATAGCAAGTTGACGAAGAAACTAATAGTGAAGCTTATAACATGCGTTTTTTGGGAATGCAAATGAAAGATGATTGGAAGAAATGGGAGAGTGATGAAATTTGTATAAATGGGAAAATTGACAAGATTATAGTAATACATCATATATTGATGAGTGTGTTCCATGAGAATTAGTATTTTCTCTTAATTATTTACAACATTTTACCTGATTTAATTTGATGAAAAAGAGTCATGAGGATATGTTTTAAGCTTTATTTGATTATATTTGATGAGTAAGAGTCAAAACGAAAAATTTCTAATTTTAGTTCTTGTGATATTTTCTTAAGCATTGAATTTGACGAGTAGGAGCTAAGAAAGTAAAATCGAAATATTATTTCATTTACTTTGATGAATAGGAGCAGAGAAGGTAATTTTGAGTTTTAGTTCTTTTATTTTCTTACACATTTAATTTGATGAGTAGGACTATAAGAGAGTAAATTTGTGATTTTATTTAATTTAATTTAATGAGAAGAATCAAGAAGGTAAATTTAAATTTAAATTTTAGTGATATTTTTCAAATTATTTAATTTGATGTGTAGGAGCCAGGAACTCAGAGGGAAAATTTTGAATATTATTTTATTTAATTTGATTAGTAGGAACTAAAATAGTAAATCAACAATCTTTTTTTAAAAAATATCATTTTTTTTTTGTAAAATATAGTATTTCTTATAAATGTTTCCACTTGAATAAAACTTATTATCTAACCAATTAATTTGTTCACTTACATTGTATCAAAGTTATGTTATTTTAACCTTCAATATAAAAACTTAATCATTAATATCTTAATGCATTGAAGTGATGTGGCTCAACTAAAATTTAATCTCATAATCTTCTTAAGAACAACAAAAAATAATGGCATCATTAATAAGGAGATCTTCAATTAATTAAGTACAATCAACGTGTAGTCAAAAAATACTAATAATACAAATGACTCAATTGTAGAAAAACATATAAAGTAAGGGAAAATTCATAAATATCCCCTCAACCTATACCTAAACTCTCAGCGACAAACTTATACTATACTAATATCCTATTACCTCCCCCCCACAAACTTATTTAATAAATAATTTTCTACCCATTTTCGACCTACGTGGAACTAGTTTAAAAAAATGTCAACACACGTTGAGACCACAAGATAGTGTCACGTAGGACTAAAAGGGGTAGAAAATTATTTGTAAAATATGGTCAGGGGGTAATAGGATCTTAGTATATTATAAGTGTGTCTCTTAGATTTCGGGCATAGGTTGAGGGGGTACTTGTCGATTATCCCTATAAAGTAATGTATAGTGTGCTTTGTCTCTACAAAGTCCCCCTACCCCTTAACAATATATGTGTTGGGTTTTAAAAGGTTCGAATGGAAAGTGAAGAGTTGCCACTTTTATGAAGAATTGTGACTTCAATTATAAATTGTGATTATTATGAAAGGTTGTGAGTTTTTGAAAGGTTATAAATTTTCAAGGGTTGTGAACTTTCCGATAAGGCCTAATAAACATTTATTCATACTATCATTTGTACTCTATTAATAGAGAGATTTCCTCTAATTTTATAACCACCAAATTTTTGGACTTCTTTTACTAAATAATTTAGCATTTTGTGTGTATTCTATTACCATATGGTTATAGGTATCGATGCACCAATGAGTAAGATCGTTCTATCATGAAAAGATATTTTCAGTTAACCTCGAGTACTTGAGGGGAGTAATTTTTTTATGAACATATCTCATTCAGTGGGCTCTGTTTCTTCTTTGACAAAAATATTTCATATATTATTTCTAATCTTTTTCTGGTTTTATTTTCTCTACTGATTTAATTCTCTAGTTTGGAAAATACTCTTTAATCTTTGTTGTTTATTACGATGTTCTTCAATGTTTTTACTCTAAGTATCTTATGGAAATTAATATACTGTTGGTATATTTTTTATTCTGCTAATTGATCCAAACTGATCATGGATTTTCAAGATTACTACATTATTTTTCTAGAATTTGGTTCCTAGTTTAGTAAGGTTGAATTAAGGCATAATGCATAATTATGCCATTTAACTTGACTTAGAATCACATTTATGCACTTCAACTTTGGATGTGCACAACTAGATACTTGAACTTGTATAAAGTTGACAAATAAACAAACAGTCCTACATGTAATCCTACATGTCATTTATTTCCTACGTGGTGTCCCAAGTGTATTTTGTCATGTAGGACTCATGTGTTTATTTATTTAAAAGTTTGATAGTTAAAGTGTCTGTTTGTGCATTAAGAAAGTTGGAGGTTAAAGTTAAAATTTGAAGTGAAATTTAGGATTCAATATATGTATTATGCCTTGAGTTAATAATGTACCATTAGAACTATTAGTATTCTGGTTAATGATTGCACAAGGTTACATTTTTATTATTTAGGGAAATGGGTCTGATATACCCTCAACATTGTCGTTTGGAGCTGATATACCCCTCGTTATAAAAGTGGCTCATATATGCCCTTACCGTTATACAAACGGCTCACATATACCCATACCGTTACAAAATGACTCACATATACCCTTCATTTAACGGAAGTTAAAAAATTAGTTTTAAATTTATATTTGTTACTTCTAATTTTTTTTAAAAATTATTTAGGAGTATATATGATTCTTCAATAAATGTTCAAGGTATATTTTAATTTTTTTCATACATAAATTATTTTTTGACTTCTTTTATTATAATTATTTGAGTTTCTTATTCTTATTTTTTTTTTATTTCATTTCTTAGTATAAAGAAAAAAAATTAAACTTTTTTTTGTGTGTATTGTCATTTAATTTCGTATTACAAGAAAAAAATTGGTCATCTACAATAAGTTTTACAAGAATATTAGTGAAACATAAATAAATTTGATTATCAAAATAATAATTATAAATTAGTCATTGAAGCAAAAAAAAAGTCAAAAAAATATGTTTGACGAGGATTAAATTTACTCATATGGGATTATATTTTTTTTTTAAAATAAATAAAAATTTAGATTAAAATTATTATTTTTTCATTTCCGTTAGAGGAAAAGGGTATATGTGAGCCATTTGTTTACAAGTAGGGGTATATATGAGCCAGTTTTATAACGAGGGGTATATCAGCTCTAAATGACAAACTTGAGGGGTATATCAGACCCTTTTCCCTATTATTTATATAAGGGAAAATGCGCAATAACCTCTCAACCTATGCCCGAAATCCAGAGACACACTTATACTATATTAAGATCCTATCCCCCCCCCCATCGAACTTATTTTATAAGTAATTTTCTACACCTTTTCGGCTTACGTGACACTAATTTGAAAAACAAGAGTCAACTAACGTTTGACCCATAAGATAGTGTCACATAGGCCGAAAAGGGGTAGAAAATTATTAATAAAATAGGTTCAGGGGGGTAATAAGACCTTAGTATAGTATAAGTGTGTCTCTGAGATTTCAGGCATAGGTTAAGGGGGTACTTGTGCATTATCCCTTTATATAAAGTGGAAAATAGTTTCTAAAAATTTAGATCATAAATATCATATGTCTTTGGAAATGATTTGCGAACCATATGTTTTTTGAATGATTTTTTCTTAGCAAATAGTTTTGTCTTTATCATTCTTTAGTTTGCAGAATGAGATATACGTATTTTGGTTAGATAAAATACTATGTCATAATGTTCTAGTTTGAAGTATATAAAAGAAAATCATATCTATGTGATAATCTAAGAATATGTTTTATTATGTTTGGAGAATAAAAAAGAAAAAAATTTAGTAGTTTTATACTCCTTTTTAAAATTTGATTGTGTCTAATTTTAGGAGACTAAAACTTTTGTAGTTTCAACTCTTTATAAATTAAACTATGCAATTGGTTTGAAGAATATGAAAATTTTCACTTAATAAGTCAGTGTTATACGTTTAGTTTTCTACTGCGTTTGAATTTGAAACTAATTTGATGTCACAAGTACCTCTTCAACATATGTCCAAAATCTCACATACACACTTTTATTATAATAACTATCTATTACCCTCCTAAACTTATGTTATAAATAATTTTCTACCCCTTTTCGGCCTATGTTTCACTATCATTTTGGCCCAATGTGTGTTGACTTTTTTTCCAAACTAGTGACACGTAGGCCGAGGGGTAGAAAATTATTTATAAAATAAGTTCAGGGGGTTAATGGGACATTAGTATAGTATAAGTGTGTATCTAGGAATTCAGGAACAGGTTCGGGGGGAGGGGGATACTCATCCATATTCCCTTTGAATAATATAAATTTTATTATTAAATGGAAACAAATTGTAAAAAATTTACTACTAGTATTCTAAATAATAAGTGGTATATCTAATTGTGATACCAAGAGATCGAAAGGGACTAGTGACTTGAAGTCAATCATTTTGTGCCTACATTAGGTGCCTCTATGGAATGAATATTGATATTGTGTAAAAACTGTCAAAGAGAATTAAAGCATTATAATCATTTTCTAAAATAATATCTTCAAAAGGGGAGTCATTCTTTCAATGACAATATGTTACTATGAAGAAAAATATATGCAAAATTTATTTTCAAAAACATATTGATAAAGATAAAATTAGATTTAGTAACATTCTTGTATTATGTTTAACCCCACAAAACTCTTGGAGTATATTAATATTTTGCTCATTTAGTTTCTCTTTTACTAGTATATGGTATGACTAGTATTATTGATAAAGATGCACTTAGATTTAGTAACATTCTTGTATTATGTTTAACATCATTGTTGATATATTTTATGAAAGAAAGTCACATAAAATGTTGGGTTTTTTTCATGAAAATATTTGCCCATTAAAATACAATCATGTCCATACACATTAATATCTGTGGAAATTAATCTGTCAAATTGTTGTAAAAGAAACATTTGGGTCATAATGCCTTTACTGGACCCTCCAAACTATGTTTATGAGCATATCAATATCAACAAAATTGAAATTTATTGAAAGGTCCTTCTAAAAAGGAAAGAAAATTTGAGAATGTGCTGACTCTAAACAATTATTGTATCACACAAAATTATATTAAGTAGAAAAAAAATATTAGTGATAAAAAATTATCTCATAGAGGGGTTTTCAGACTTAACATTTTTATTTGTTTTTACTTGCTTGAGTCAAATTGTTTGTGACCTGAACACGTGAAACATTTTAAGGATATATGATCAACTTAGAAGTTTTGTCTAACTGTGATTGCATAATAAAAATGTCAAATTTGTGTTTAATCTAAGTATGTTAAGCATTCTTATAAATCTATTGGAAGGAACTTTAATTCCATAGAGTTGATCTATACAAATATTTGTAATATGAAACCAACACCATCCTATGGTTATAAAAAGAGTATCTCATAACTTTTATTGACAGTTGAATTAGATACGATTATGTCTATTAATAGAATGGAAAGGGTGATTCAATAAAATTGTCTCGACAATAAAAATTTGAAGTTAAAAATCAGTTGGGAAAAAGATAAGAAGTTATAGGGATGAAAAGTATAAATCTTGCTTTGACATAATATGTGTGAGAAGTGGAATTATCCATCAAACTACTACCTTACTAACCTTAATCTTAATGTATCAAGATTAAAGTAATGAACTTTGAAGTAAGTGACGGATGCATTAATAATAAGTTCAATTTCACCACGAAACTTGTGTGGAAAAGCTATCTTACAAAAAAATAAAACCAAAAAGGTTTTGTCTAACTTGAAATATATAAAAGTTTGGGGATGGCCAGCCAAATTCAAGGTTCCTATGCCAAAAGGATCAATATTGAAAATAAGAATGTGAATTGTAAAATTATACTTGAGTAGTCGTGTGAAAGGTCTTAAAAGACCTTAGTAAGAACCAACTCAAATTGTACTTGATGAATAAATTTAGGGGAATAGATATGTCAAAGGGCATCACTTCCTTTAAAATAAGTCTCATATATTTAATGAAGCATTTCTTCTTGAAAATAAGTCTCATATATTTAATGAAGCTATGCCTTCTGCGAAATAATACTTTGGGAAAGAGTTTGTCAATGATGAGGTTGATTCAATCTTGAATAATCACACTCGGAGGTTGATTGATCTCCCTTGCTGAAGTATATAACCTTAAAATTTATTAAATGGATGTGAAAATAACTTATTATCCTTTACTACACATGATGGCTCTATGGTTTACGGAAACTTGAGTTTGATATAAACTTGCATCCCCATATCACTGCTCAATACTACTCCCAAAATAATTATAGCTCATATGTTTACAAACTTCTTTCTTTATTTGAGATGATTACTGAAACATAGGTTAAAAACTCTCTTTGAATCAGTGTCCCCTTTTCTTGGTCAAATAGGAAAACATTTATAATCTCTTTGTGAATACATAGTTCCATTATATGTTTTTGAGAAATGAACTCAACTTTATACTCTTTGTTTCATGTCCAAATCCTACACTATGGGCGGGACCGATACTCAAAGACCATTGTTGACCCCATACGAAACCTTTGCCTTACTTACTCAATTCATCATAAGACAATATGCTTATTAATAAAAATCAATATCACTTAACTGAACTAAATACTAAAATAATCGAGAATGCTTAAAGGTTAAACATTAAACCTGGCAAATAGTGGCAACCCAAGTCCTAATAATAAGAAATGATAATGGAAAGAGTTAAAACACTTACATCTGACTGTCTATGAAGCCTTTTGCACAAACCAAGATGGATGTTGGTATAAAACTCCATAATATCCTAATGAAGAAATTAGAAAACAATGAAAATAGATCCTCCGGAATGCAAGCAGGATCACCGACTGACTTGGAGCTTCTCACTGGATCAACGGTGCGTTGGAATGCTGATTCTTGTTACATGTGCCATCATTATAAGACGATGAATGTCAAATAGCATCAGTACATTGAATGTACAATTATGCGAGTTGGAATGCTGAAACAACATAGGTTTGAAAGAGATTTTGAAAGAAACACTTACCTTAACTCTTCTCAACTCATGAGTACTCAACTGAACTGATTTCAACATAAAGCATTTTAAAACAAGTGTAATATAATGAAAAGTTGTTTAAAACATGATGTAAACATTTTGTATATAACAGGGATACAACATAACTCTGATATGTATGTGAAAATACAATAAACTTATGTATATAAAATGAAATAATTTCTGTGGGAGTTTCTCTAACAAACAACCACAACATAAGAGCTATAGTGATGATACATCATTCTACCTCACACTGCCAACACATCTTATACCCAGCCAAAGGTATAGAACCTAAACTACTAAGTGGATCCACTAGTCTATTATGAAAAGGATTCATCAAAAAAATATTACCTTTTTTGCCCATGGTGGCTACATGGTGTCATGGAGATCTGATTTATCTGAACTCATGCTCGTCCCTAGTTTGGTGCTCAATATTACTCCTAAAATATACTAGATATCATGTTTTAAAAACATATTTCTTTTGTGATTTGAGATTAGTTGTCACGCCCCGAGCTACCCCCGAGATGTGGACACGGGACTTAGAACCACAAGTGATCCCAAGCAAACCCTGCTAGCATAATCATGAGTATACTAAAGAATAGAAAATGATGTGAAAGTTAAATCATAATTTAATCTGAAAAATGGGGAATATCCATGTTCTATAACTGAGATATTTGAAAACAATGACTTTAATACAAAAGAAATATTAACACAATACTAAGCTGAAACTAACTATGTCTGAAATAAACAACTAACTGACAAGAAATACTGGGACAAGCCCCAGCTATCTAGCAGAAATTGAAACTAAATGACTAAAACTGAAATGAAACTCATGATTTTTGTCCTCGGAGAATGAGGACTCACCATTGAATATGCTGAACTAGAGATCGGAAATCGATCTATTCGTGACCTCCATGCTGAAAACCTGAACCTACATCATGAGAAGTTGTAGCGCACGTATGTGTCAGTACTTGAAAAGTACTAAGCATGTAGGATAGAGTAAAGCTGAAATAAAACATAACTGAACAAGCATAAAAGCAAGATTATAATTTGAACATGATATACTGAATTCTGAGCTAACTAGATGCAATGACCAATTTATAACATGCTGAAACTGAATAATGAATATACTGATAAATGGTCAATGCAGAGAGTCTAACTGATCTGTGGGAGCTACTAATAACCGATAATAAAACCACATGACCTAAATGTAGAATCCAATGTATACGCCCCATCAAGAGGACCCAATATACCCTGCCATGGGTATAAAGGCATGCTGGCGTGATCACTAAATTGATTGCTCACATAAAGGACTTACAACCTACTTGGCTGGTAGTTCTGGGACTATTGGGTACGCTAAACCGTGGTTCGACAAGGTATTATGCTACTCCCAATGAATTCTGTAAATTAACTGATTATGTCGGAGTTTTTGTAAATACTGGATAGCTCGAAACTGAACATACAAACTGAGAATGCAACAATTAATCTGGTAGTTATGCATTTATAACTGAGGCATTGTATATCTGAAGTGTCTAAAATATCTGACCTAGCATGTGTAATTCAAGAACTAAAAAAATACAAATCTAGGGTTATGAAATTCAAGCGATAATATGAGTAATAACATGATAATCTTATATTGAACATATATTTAATAAATTCATGAATTTCTAGAAACCTACGGTTTAATCATAATAAGAGAATCAAGAATCTGAGTGAAAACTAGGGACCTAATGGGTGAAAGGAACCCACTAGTGAAATCCCACATACCCGATGATAAAGTTCACAGAAAAATACTTAAGTTTTGGGGCTGGAACTACTGTGGCTTGTGGTGTTCTTGAACGAGGGTTCTTGAGCTTTTTCTCCTCTATTGCTTATACTTTTCTAAGTTGTGATTTAATGATTTCACTTAGATATGTTTTAACTATGTTTCTAGGCTTAAACTGACTAAAATATGTTGATTTAGGGTCAAATCGATGTAACTTAGGATTTAAAAGAAGTGGTAAAGGTTAAAAAGGTCCCTGGGAAAGTTGCTATCGGACCAATCGACTGCCAGGACGGATGGTCCGTCGATTGACCGACGCCCCGTCGTTGGGTCCGTCGACTGGGCCTGTTCGACCAGTCTTTACTAAAACGGGCATAACTTTTTACTCAAAGGTCTGATTTTAGCAAGGTCAGTGGATATGGAAAGATAACTAAATTATCTATCTGTGGGTAGCTGATGGCACACCTACATAATTTTTTGCTAAGAATTATGACCATTTGAAGTTCACCCAACTACATTTCCCCTTAACTGTCTGCTAATTTCCCACCAAAGGTTAGATATACGGACCGTAGGTCCACCTACGGACTGTGTTGCTTATCGGTAGCTCGTGTCAGAGAGTGGGTGAAAGGAGTCTTGATCGACGGTCACGGTCTATGGACCGTCGTCTGACCTACGGAACGTAAGTCTGTCTGTCATCCAAGACTTGACTAATTTTTTTTGGGCTGAATTATTTTTGGAGATTCTGATATCATCGAGGGTTTTGTAGGACGGAGCGTAGGTCAGTATACGGTCTGTCGATGGTCATGTCAGTTGCACCTACAAATTTTTCTGAAAATATAATTTTTGGTCTATTTTGGCTATGGGGTGTTACATTAGTGCTCAAAGACATAGCTCCAATACTATCATGGAAGTCTCAATTTCCCTTCATACTTCATTTAGAAAGTTATTACTCTTTTATGAAAACTATCCCAGAGGTTCTTTGGAAGTCTCAGTTAAGTTCTTATTTAAATGTGAAAACAATTTAAATTTCTTTGGAATACATAGTCCCTTATACTTCTTTGAAGAAAGAACTTCAAACTTTACTCGTTACTGAACTTAAAACATTATTCTTAAAATAAAGTTTAAAAAATCTGTGAAAGACTTTCGAAAACTATAAGAAATGATCTTAACTTCACTCTTAATTATTCTTTAAATTGAATCAGGGAATCAAGAATGAAGGCTTGTGTTTGGATAGATCTCGTAATGTTAGGAATGATTTTAGATAACTCAACATGAGAAAATAACAAAATTCAAAATACGAAGGTGCACCCGCGAAGTGGAGGCATAATTAATTTTTTGTTTCAAAAACGTATTTTGAGGAAGAACACCTTGTGTGAACTAAACGACGCCGAATTTTTTTTAAAAAAATTCAGGGACGAGGAGTGCGATGCGCCACCATGTTCAAATTTAGCATGTCAGAATTTCATCTTCATTTTTCTTCCCTAATACACCCAAACTCGGTTCTTTTTCATAAATTATTTTTAGATATTGATACCCAAAAAATGTAGATAAGAACCTAACTAGAAATGACTCTATAATGCGATGTAATGAAATCAAAAGTATCTCAACTTAGTCAAATTAAAGAACAATATATGAATTCAATAATAGATATCAAGATCATCAATATTCAAGCTCATTTATGATGAAACCAAACTGAAATTAATATATTTGGTACGTGGGAGAACGATACCAATGTTATGAGAGCCTCACATACGAGGTAGAAGTAAACCCTTGGCATCAATACAAAACTTTCTTGATTGATCTTGATGACCTTTCTTTTCTCCTTATTTTCGCTTCTCTTTTCTTCTTAGTTATAGATTGAAATCCCAAATTCTAAAAGTGACTGAAATCTAATTTGAACCATATTAACCTCCTAAAAATTGATTAAAATAGTAGGGAAATGAAAAGACTAAGATACCCCTTAAAATTCCGAATTGGACAGCAAAATCAATTTTTAATGACCAATTCTTAACGAAAGGATATAAATATGGTTGATAAACGTTTATTTATAGCGACACAATTTTTTTTAGTCGTTAAAAGTCTACATCAATTTAATATTTAATAATAATAAGGAATGATATCCGAACCTTAAAATTTTTACCATTCAGTCATTATTGATAAATTAAAAATGCGACTGGATGTTATTTTTATATTTTACGTATATGATGCAATTTATTTAACCACTCAACCACTCCTTTCCCTACCTCCTCCAAATAATTAAGTTGAAAATTAAAAATTAAATTAGTCATTCTCTCACCCAGCCATTTACCATCGGTTTTTCTTCCCCATTCCCCCACCTCCTCCAGAATTTTCATAGAATGAGCGATACTTATGGGAGTGAGATACTCAACCATTAAATTAGAGAAACTGAAAAAAACCATAGTATTTTGAACAAATCACTGTTGGAGAAAAACTAGCAAAGTAAATCAGATAATTGCATTCTACCTCTCTGATATTTAGGTTTGATAGCATAAATTAAGCTTTAGGTCTCTATTACTTCTAAGAAAAGGAAAACATCATAACAAAGGTCTCTTTACTTGAATTGTTACTTAATTTTTATTGGTCTTTACTTGGCATGATAAATATTTGGATATTTTCTTGGAGTTCTCTTTGCTTCAAAGTTTATGCAGTTTCGTTTGAATATGAAAGTTTCTATCGAAAGCTTTATTTTGTCTAATTCCGATTTATGCTATATGATTCATCAAGGTTTTTTACCATGGTCTCTTAGTTGTGGAATTATGGTATCTTTTGATGCGTTCATAGCTTCCTTGATTGACTGCAAAATGAGATGCAATAATTGTTTTTGTTTAATAAATTTGTTAATATGTACTTTCTAGGAAAAAGTTTGCATTATCCTTCGAAAGTGTAATTTTGCCTAATAATATGATATAATATTTTCTATATGAACGGGATAGTTAAGCATTTCCTCATCCTTGTTTTCCCTATTCTAATTCTTGTTATTCTGGTCACGAAACACTCAACTTGTCGCAGAACTTCAAAATGCTAATTTTTAATCAGCAAAAGAGTGGGCGAGGATTTAACCTTCTATGCACATAAGATGCGATAATGGCGCACTCGTCCACCTTTTTTATTGACTGCACAGTAGCAGCAAACTCATGGAGTATGCTTATCAAAATTTATATAGTAAGATATCATCTCTTTCTAACCTATTGTAACTTAATTTAAGTTACCTGGCAAAAGTTAGCTTTGTCATACCTAAGTCTAAGTCTAATTAAAGAAAGTTCATTAAGTCTTTATGTAGATTTGGAGGGTATAAACATAATTATATATTTCCAGTGACTACATCTATCTTGGCCAATGGGTTTTCCACAATATTGACTTTTCTAAAAAATGTCTATTATTTGTTGTTAAACTTGGTCCAGAATTATATTTGTGAAGTTTACTACCTGCTTCAACTCTAGGTTGTTTGTATTCTGTGTTCTCGTCATTGCTTTTTAGTTCAATTGCAGCAAAATCTTGTTATATAAATATCCACAGAACACATGGATTTAGTGTGTATCCAAGAATAATATCTCCTCCAACTTGTATATAACTTTTCTTCTCTAATAACTTCTCTTCTCTAGTTTTTTTAGTTATCGAACTTGGGCTTGAACAAATCCACACAGTAGACGTAACAAATCCATATAATTTTAGTTAAAATCTATACAGCTAATTGTGTTTGATGATCAAATGTTTCTTCGAAGTTGATCAAGGGTAGAACTGACACGATGTGAAACATTGTTCAAATTCTTATTGTTAAAGTTCTATATAACAAGGTAAATCGCCCGTGCTTCACGCGATGGTAAATTACGTCAATAATCTACCTATGAACATAGTGTTTATGGATTTTTTTATTAACTCTTCATTTTACAAAGGTTGTTCATCACCAAAGTCTTTCGAAAAGATATGTAATTTTTTCATTGTCTATATTTGTTTTTTCAAAAAGTGGTAAAAACATTTTATTCATCAACTGCGAGAGTGTTTTCCCTATTCAAGGCCTCTACATATAGAATATAAATATTATACCTCTTATATAATTAGTTATGTACTTAATAAGTTTATTAAAATATAAAAACGCATGTCTTGGGTTTCAATGAAATAACGCATGTCACTCTAATAATTGGATTCAATGATGTCTTGGCAAGTCCTTATTCAAAATTATACGCAGTCGATGACACTGTTTTGATAGACAAAAGTCATATTTTGTTATTTATATTTCGATCAATATGGTCAAAACTAAATTTTTTTTGTGACTTTTAATCAAAATTTTACACGGAGATAATTATTTCTTTAATATTTTTTTCATTTTACTTGGAGGGGTAATTCATTGACTCCAACCCAATATTTGAACCCCAAACGTTTGATTAATGTTGAGTACAATACTTACCATCCCATACATTCCTTTATTTTTTTTGGATGTCACTAATCGATTGAATGCCTCAATAAGATAGAAAGTTCAATAAATAACACATTAGGGTAGTGTGGAACCACCATAACCTTTGAACACTCAAAGTCCCTTCTTGGACACCACATGGATCTTTTAGCCAATGAAAAATCTTTAAAGATCAAAGTAATTTATTTACAAATTTAGGAATTCTAATCTATATGGCTCCAATAGTCTAATGATTACATTAAACTCTTGATTAACATATATTTACTTCAACATAATGGTCAAAATCATAAATATAAATAACAAAGTTTAAAACATGTATTCAAAAAAGAATTACTAAAATAAGCATAAATTAATGATTATAAAAAGGGAAAAGGGCCTGATGTACCCCACAACTTTGTGATTTAGAGCAGATATACCCCTCGTTATAAAAGTGGCTCATATATACCCCTACTTGTAAACAAATGGCTCACCTTTACCCCTTTCTTCTAACGGAAATGAAAAAAACATAATTTTAATCTAAATTTTTATTACTTTTTTCTAAAAAATATAATCCATATGAGTAAATTTAATCCTCGTCAAACATATTTTTTTGACTTTTTTTGTTTCAATGACTAATTTATAATTATTATTTTGATAATCAAATTTATTTATGTTTCACTAATATTCTTGTAAAAACTTATTGTAGATGACCAAATTCTTTCTTCGAATACGAAATTAAATTACAATACACACTAAAAAAATAGTTTAAATTTTTTTCTTTAAACTAAGGAATGAAAGAAAAAAGCAAAATAAGAATAACAAACTATAATAATTATAATAAAAGAAGTCAAAAAATAATTTATGTATGAAAAAAATTAAAATATACCATGAACTTTGATAGAAGAATCATATATACCTCTAAATAATTTTTTAAAAAATATTAAAAGTAATTAATATAAATTTAAAACTAATTTTTTAACTTCTGTTAAATGAAGGGTATATGTGAGCCATGTTGTAACGGCAGGGGTATATGTGTGCCGTTTGTATAACGGTAAGGACATTTATGAGCCACTTTTATAAAGAGGGGTATATCAGCTTCTAATGACAAAGTTGAGGGGTATATCAGACCTTTTTCCCTTATAAAAAACATGACAGAATTAAATAATAAAATGACACATATTGTAAAAAGTCGAGCTCCATGAATGCACATTGTTACTCTAAGGAAATTATATCATTCTAGTACTCGAGGTTTAAATGAATATATCCTCTCAGGACAAAATGATTCTGCTCACCAATGTGTTGATACAGAAACAATGGTTTCAATAAGTCAGTCAACAAGAGCAAAGTGCAAATATATTTAATTGTGCAGAAGAAGAAGAAGAATTTTAGAATATTCGTTGTGTTAAAATGAGAGAAGATCCCTCTATTTATAGAAAACAAAGGGTAGTGTGAATAGATTTTTATTGAGTCTTATAAGAAAGAACACAACTCTATGGACATGTCACAATCTTTCATAAAAGTCACACTTTTTTTTAAATAAAATTTGCAATTCTTCATAAATGTCGCAACTT
This sequence comes from Solanum pennellii, assembly GCF_001406875.1. Classification (NCBI taxonomy): domain Eukaryota; kingdom Viridiplantae; phylum Streptophyta; class Magnoliopsida; order Solanales; family Solanaceae; genus Solanum; species Solanum pennellii. The sequence continues at coordinate 54,238,925 of NC_028643.1, forward strand.
TACATTAAAATTGCAACTCTTCGTAAAAGTTGCAACTCTTCGTAAAAGTCGCAACTGTTCATAAAAGTTGCAACTCTTCATAAAAGTCACAACTTTTTGTAAAAGTCACAATTTTTTGTGAAAGTCGAAGCTTTTTTTAAAACTCACAAGTTTTAACAATATTCACAACTTTTCATGAAAGGGAAGACTAATTTTGGAAATAAACAAGTTAAAAGGGAATCCTAATTTGTGGTTGCGCCACATAGGCGGGCCTAGGATTCTCTTTTATATAAGTATATGATGATATGATATGATTGTCTAATCAAACTGTTAATTTTGATTACGCTCGTTTAGGTTTTGGTCCGTGCTAGTGTGATTTTTGCTCTTGAGTGTGTTCAACCTCCTTCACTTTGGTAAGTGTCACTTTTATTCTTTCTTTGATTGTGTAGCCTAGATCTTCATCTTTCCATTTCTTTATTTTGTTAATTTTTTTTGTTTGGCGTATAAAATTGCATGTTCTGCATTTTTTGGTTGTTTCAACCTGTAATATGTGCCAGTAAGCTTAAATTTCTAACATCATACAACCATACTAGATGGTGAATTTGGTGACCTTTAGTGTGGTGCAAAGATTTTCCACTATGAGGTAATTGCTGCTAAAGGATCTATGAGCCCGGTGATTCAAAGTTGTACTGTACCTTTAGTTCATAATTTTGCCGAGAAGCCCATTGTTTTGAATCTTTTTAAAACCAGCGTCTTGTGCATATTAAAAGGATTTAGGTTATTTATAATTAAAAAGTTCCACTGTAACATTAGACTTCATCATAAGATCAGTCTGCGTTAGTAACTTTTTCTCAGTCATTTTCATCCTATCAAGTCTTTAGAGTAAATAAGCAGTGTTTCTCGAATACATTTTTTTCTTACATTGATGACTCACCTCCTATTATGATCATACAAAGGCCTATGTTGCTCAAACTCTCTCAAAATTTTTACAGCACCAATGTCGGGTTCTCTAAAAATACACTATCTTTGAAGGATCGGACACACACATAGGCTCTTTTAAAGAGTCTGAGAAATGTAGGTTGTTGCTGATTGACAGCTACCTATTAGGTATCAACAATACATTTTAGAACTTTACATAACAGGCAGGAAAAACGCAACTAGCTATAAGTTATTACTACAGCATATTGGTAAACAAAGCTATAAATAAATTGAAAAGCTGAAACAAATTATAAGTTATAAACTAAAATTTTCAACTGTAAAATGTATGACGTTACCCCTTCGAACTTTTTACATAGATGCTCAATCAATGACCTGCTTTTTACGACTTTTTCATAAACTACACCTGTAGCATCGAGTTGCAATCTTGTGCTGCTTAATGTTCTGTGCAACTATTTTGCCCAAATTTAGATGTGCTTAATTCTGTGACGTCTGCAACTCTTTGAAGCAGTTGCTGCTACACTGTGAACTTCTTGGTGCATGAGCTGTGGACTTGTTGCTGCCTAGGCTGAATTATGTGGCCTTAATGAATCAATCATCTACATTAGGATTAATCAATATAGACACAAACATACTCTATAAGTCAACTACAACGGTGCAACGTAAAAATAGATAATTGTTGGACTCAAGGTTTTCTTGGCTCATGTAACTTCTTTTGGTAATATATATTTTTTTATCTTGAGGTGTTATTGAGTGTGTCGTCATGAAGAGATTTCCAACTTAAGCATATGATCGTTGTTGGGATCTTAGTCTTCCATATCAACTTTTGTCGAAAGTTAGCATTACATGTCTTAATTAACTCTTAAGATCAATGCATTAGTTTGCATTGTAAAAGGTAACTTCAAATTTGAACTTCTCTTTTCTTACAAAATCATTAGTAGGCATTCATGCAGATTTCATGAATTTATGGTCAGCTTAATTAAGAGATTTTAAAATTAAAAAACTACACTTGAGAGAAACCATTTGTAGTTAAAAAATATACACCTTCTTCAATGTTCATACCAATTTCCAAAACCATCTTTATTTGAAAAAACATGAGCCTCTTATGTTAATGCTTTTTAGTCGGACTAATTATGCTCTTGTTAATGATGTAGGTTTTTTTTTTTGTAAATTTCATTAGTTCTCTTACTTAGTCTGGCTCAATAGACCTCTTTTGTTTTTGATTAGCTCTCTATGTTTTAGTTGTCGGAGCTAGCATATCTTTCATTGGAGCTAACTATATACTTAGAGGTTCTATAGTCTGACTTAGAATTTCTTCTTTCTTTACATGCATTATTCATCGAGGAACCCACATGTTTGAGGATATAGTGTCTCAGATTTTTCATGTACCAAGCTTACAAGTGGATATTGGGAAATAACCTTTTCTTACATGCTCTTAGCCTTATTTCAATTAGAGTTTTGTTATATTGGTATATTTGAAAATACATAACTTTCCTGATAGTATTTTTTTACTACCCAACCTGGAAACACTTGACTTGCAAAATAATGTTCCCTTAACTGTCGGAATGTTGAACCAACTTAACACATAACTTTCTTTTCCAATAATTTTGAAGGATCAATTCCAGACATTCTGATCTGTTATGTATGTTAGATAATCAGAGAATAGAGATACATCATTCTCCCAGGATACTGCTCAAAAGTCTCAGTCCTTCTGTATAAAACAGGAACATAATGACTGCAACCCATAAGAAAGACAAGAATCCTCCGAGGTGAAAAGGGATATTAAGGACGCTTTTAATATAGATACTCATCTCAAACACTTTAAACAAAAAGGAAAACTTTCTTAGTTAGAACGACACTCGTCCTCCCCTTGCATCCTTCTTTTTACTACACCTTTCATGTGTTTAAGGATGTAGAAACTATGAAAGCTATTTTTATATAGATAAATCAAATAGAACAAGTAATTTTTGAATAACTTATTTTGTAGCAGAGGTACTTAGTAACTCTAGGCTGCTAGAGAGAGCTACTTCACTATTTGTGTCTTCAGAAAAATCAACAGACTTAAGGAACTGATCAATATTAGTGTTGTCTTCTCATCTATGATTGTGTCATTGTTGATGTCTCTTACGCTTCCTTTGCTTATTGCAACAAAAACGTCATTGGAAAGAGGTTCCTTAAAACAAAGCAGAAATGATGGTTGTAATTCCAATGATGGAATGAAACGTGTTCCAATGAAGTTGAATAATTTATTTTTATGTCCAGCATTTACTAATTTGAGATTGCGACATAATTTTTGTCGTTGTTCTCTGAAAATAAACCCTTCTAGGAACTGAGGAATCAATGACGATGTATGCTTCTAGAAAACTTTGTGTATTTTTATAGCTTTCTTTGGGTATATTTTCTGTTAACACTTTGTGAGTTTATTTGCTGAATGTATCATCTCTTTGCTCTCTAATTCTGATCAGGGTGGTAGAATTTATAACATCCCGAGAAATGGTCTTTATCACTAGCACACATTAATGGGAGATAACAAGTCAAAACCAACAGGTTATAATGGCTTCAGACTTCCTTTACTATTTTTGTTTAAAATTATTATCAACACTTTCTAATAACAAAAGTAGTCATCAATTATCCTAGAGATATAAGAAAAATTACAGCTCTATATGATCCCATTAAACCTATGACAAAACAGAATTTTCAATCCTAAAATATTTACAAACTAGCAAGGGACTTTATACATGACCACAAAACAACATCTTTGTGCACTTCTTAAGTACTCTCTATGCTCAGACATCTTGCCAATTATGACATCAACATCACAAATTCTCATTAATTTTCAACTAATGAGACAGAAATTTCAGTATTTTATCAGTGATGGTTGTGACATCACTAGTATTTTTACTATTAGAATCTTTGACAGCCTTGGATTATGTAATTGGAGAGACTGGTATTTAAGTCTCTTTTAGATATTTGTAGCAACAAAGTATTTTGTAGGTGACTGTAGGTTTCTATATATTATTTGGACATATATCATCTCCTGAATATTTATATTTTTCCTTCTGCTGAGATTATCTTGAGTGAAACATGCTTCCTAGAGTGCTTTAAAAGTGAAGCAAATCAACTTTTTCTACTTCAACAATTAGATTTTTTTATTCCAAAACTAAGTTTCTTGCTATCTGACATTTTATTACTGATTAATTGACCTGAAATTGTTCTTTTACAGATGAAGAACTTGAAGATTTAAGAATAAGATGTTGAAGAATTGTGCAGCCAGCTGAAGATGCTACAATTTCATTTTTTAAAAATGTTAGGATTTGATAAATGTCGAACATTTTTCGATACTATGTCGAACATGTATGGTTTTCGATATTTTGTCAAAAATATTTTTTTTAAGTAAAGCTAAGTTAATGTGATGTTTAAGTTCTTTGTTAACGATACAACTTTAAATGATATTTTTTATTGCATGTGAAAAGAAAATCATTTGCAAAAGGAAATTTTAGCCGCTAAAGGAAAGGAACTATGGCCCCTAAAAGTAGTTATAACGACTGGAATTTCTCATTTTTCTTCAGGTTTTTATCGATCAACTGAGTATTAGCGAAGGGGCATTTGGTCGTAGTAAGAAAGTTTAAAGACCGTATATATTGTTATCGCTAAATTATATTTAACGACCGGATGTGCAATCCGGTCGTTAACCTTTAACGACAGAACTTTTAACGACCGGTGACGACCAATTTTTGTCCGGTCGTTATAGATTTTTAATGACTATAATCTGACTGTTAACGACTTGTTTTCCTTTAGCCAAAGGTCATTTTTTCTTGTAGTACTCAAACTCCAAACTTCCAAAAGGCATAACTCACTCATACAAACTCGGAATCATGCAAACTTGGAGGCATTGGCTGATTGAATTTGACCAAAAACTCAACTGTAACTTACAATTATAGATTTATACAAATCATTCCTAAATTAATTATTTCAGATTTTAAACTTCCTTCTAGTTCTTTCTAGTTGCGAGATATTTACATGTCTCCCCCTTGGGAACATTCGTCCACGAATGCGATTTACTCTTAGTGAGCTAAGGGTTGTACATCAAGTTCAAACATCCCAAAAGCAATTGCAAACAAAGAACATGCTCACTCATTATGTAGATAGTACTACGAGGAAAATTTGTACTTTGGTCTGTATTTTCTCCGTATTCAAAGAGACTTAGTTATCTCTTCATCATGTCCTCTTCCGCTTCCCAAGTAGCTTCTTCAATGAATTGGTTCCTCCAAAGGACCTTGACTGATTCTACCTATTTTATTCTTAACTTGCGAACTTATCGATCTAGAATTTGTACTGGAATCTCATGATAATTCAAGTTATCCCTTATCCCAATATTTTCATTTGAAATGACAAATGAAATATCTCTCATGCACTTTTTCAACATGGAGATGTGAAACACCGGACGAACCGCTGCTTATTCCTGTGGTAGCTCAAACTCATAAGTTACATTTTCAATCCTCTTGGCTATGCGATAAGGTCCAATATACCGAGGAATAATATTCCCCTTCATACCGAACCTCATAACACCCTTCATGGATGAAACATTCAAATATACTCAATTATCTACTCCGAACTCTAACACCCTTTTCCTAACATCAGTGTAGGAATTTATACGACTCTCTGTTGTTTTCAATCCTTCATGGATCACTTTCACCTTCTCTATAACTTCGTGAACTATTTATGCTGCTATCATCCCTACTTCACCAACTCCAAACCATCCAATCGGAGATCTGCATCTTTTCCCATAAAGAGCTTCACAAGGAGTGATTTCGATTCTCGAGTGATTACTGTTATGCAAACTAAACGAGAGATAGGTGATTATAGATTCTAATGTGTGAATACTGCGCTCTGCTTTCCCATCATTTTGAGGATGAAAGACAGTACTTAACTTCACCTTTGAACCCAAGCCTTTCTGAAAAGATTACCTGAATTGTGAAGTAAATTGTGCCCCTTTGTCCTAAATAATGGAGACTGAAACTCAAGAAGTCTTACCACCTCTTGACTATATAACGTAGCATAATTTTATGTTGAATGGGTAGTCTTAACCGACAGAAAATGGGCTAATTTTGGCATTTTGTTGACAATCACCCAAATGAATTAATGTTGTCTGCGAGACCTTCATAAACCTATGATGAAGTCTATATTTATCATCCCTCATTTTCATTCTGGAAGTTATATATTCTTTGCCAAACAATTGATCCAGTGGTTGTCAATTTTCACCTGCTTGCAATTTGGACACTTAACAACAAATTCTGCGAAGCCCTTCTTCATGCTATTCAACTAAAACACTTCTCACAAATCACGATACGTATTTGTAGAACTACTATCAATGGAATATCTGGATTTATGAGCTTCCTCCATGATTCTCTCTTGGAGTCCATCCACCATAGGTAAACATAATCTACCTTGATATCTCAATACACCATCTCCCCAGTGTTCAAAAGATAATACTTTTTGCTTTTGAATATTTGATTTCAACTCAATCACAAATTGGATCTAAGTCCTATTTTTCTTTAACTTCTTACACTAGCGATAATTCAGCCCCAGTCGTCACCACTATTCCTCGTTATGTTGAATCCATAAGTGGAGCTCGTAAGTGTGCATACACACAACTTTTGCTAACTCTCTCTTTTCTTCCTCAATATAGGCCGTACTACTCATAGATGCTGAAGGCATTATCAACAACACTAGCCTTAAATGAGTGGGAAATAATACTCTCGTCATAATCCTTGAGTAATTTTAACCATCTCCTTAATCTGAGATTAAGCTCCTCTTGAATGAACACATACTAAAGTCTCTTATGATCCGTGAATATATCAACATGAAAACCATAAAAATAATGACGCCATATCTTCAAAGAGAATACTACAACAAACAATTCTAAGTCATGGGTTGGGTAGTTGTTCTCATAAAATTTTAACTCTCTGGAGGCATAAACTATAACTTTTATATTTTAAATAAAAAAAGAACTCAAGACAACTCAAGATGCATCATAATACACCATAAAACCTTGAGTACCTTCTGGTAAAGTTAAATTGGGGAAGTAGTCAACCTCTTTTTCAATTCATGAAAAATTTAATCACAAGCTTCAGACCATTGAATCTTTATCGTTTTCTAAGTCAACTTCATCAAAGAGGACGAAATGGATGAGAAACCCTCTACAAACCTTCTATATTATCAGGCTAAGCCCAAGAAAACTCCTAAGATCAATTGGAGAGGTGGGTCTAGGACAATTCTGCACTACTTTATTATTTGAGTATCAACTCTAATTCCATCTCCAGAAACTATGTGATCCAAGAACGCCACATACTCAATACAAAGTCACATTTGGACAACTTCGCATACAAATTTTTATCTTTTAAAGTCTGAAGAACTATTCTGAGATGACGAGCATGATCTTCATCATATCTTTAATAGATTAGTATGTCATCAATAAATACGATAAGAAACATATCTAGATAAGGTTGGAACACTCTATTCATAAGTGCCATGAACGTTGTTGGTTCATAAGTCAAACCAAAGGATATGACCAAAAAATTATAATAACCATATCTTTTCTAAATCTGTCTTTAGAATATCATATTCCCTTAGGCTTAACTAATGATAGCCTGATTTGAGGTTAATTTTCAAGAAAAAGGAAGCACCCTAAAGCTGATCGAAAAGATCATCAATTCTAGGAATAGGATACTTTTTGCTCATGGTAACCTTGTTCAAATGAGGGTAGTCTATAAACATCCTAAGGGAACCATCCTTCTTTCTCACAAATAAGACCGAAGTGCCAAAAGGTGAGTTACTTGGTCGAACAAAGCCTTTATCTAATAGATCTCTCAACTTCTAGTTTAACTCTTTCAACTGTTCTGGTGCCTATGTATATGGCGGAGTAGATATATGACGAGTATTTGGAAGAAGATCCATACCGAAGTCTATCTCTCTATCGGGAGGGTCTGTGGGTAGATCATCTTGAAAGACTTTAGGTAACTCTTTCACTACTAAAATTATTGAATATAAGGTACCTCAACACTTAAGTCATTAACTCATACCAAGTGATAGACACACTCCTTCAAAACTAATTTACTTTCCTTAAGGTAAGAAATGAAGTGACTCATAGTTACTGATGAAGTGTTTTTCCATTCTATGATTTTCTCATCTGGAGACAACAAATTGACTACTCGAGTTCTACAATCAATTGAGGCATAACAATCATGAAGCCAGTTAGTACCAAGAATGAAATCAAAATATACCATGTCTAACTCAATTGAATTAGCGGTAGCACTCTTGTGATTGACAAAAATGGAACAATCACAATGGACTCGCTCTGCTAGAATTGACTCACTAACAGGTATAGAAATACAGAACAATTCACTAAGTTGCTTAGGAATAACATCAAAGTTCATAGAAACATATGGAATCAAAAAAGATAAACTCTCTCTGTGATCTCGCAAGGCATAAAGAGTAAAGTCAAAGACTCAAATAATACTAGTGTCAATATCTGGCGAATCTTTTTGGTTTTGGTGACTAGTGATCATGCAGAGGTGGTTTTATCCTCCTCTAGTAAATAGAAGTAACTCCTCTAGGTGAAGCTTTATCTGGTGGAGCAACAAAAGAGGACTGGGCTCTATTGCCCCCATTACTATTTCCCTATTTATTTTTTGGACAATCTCGCATGAAATTGTAGGTGTGACCACAATTGAAACAACCAATGGAGCCTCAGGACAAATACCTTAGTGGTTCTTACCAAACATGGCATACGCAGGAGGTTACTACCCTCTTGCATCGCACTACCCTGTAAATAGGCATGTTTAGTGCTAGAATCTAACCATAGTACTCACCCTTTAATTTTAGTTGGAAAGAGGACCGATTGGACTCATTCCCTGTCTTCAATCACATTATAGGACTCATCTCTATCTCTCATATTCTTCTCCGTTACCTGATCTACATAGACCATCATCCTAAAATGTCCATGTCCCTAATAAGAATTAATGCCCGACCATGTGCTTGATAGACCGCCCTACCCAGTAACAAACAAGATCATTCTACTCCTTATGCCCTCAGCCATCTTCAAAGCATAAAAGGATAGTTGGGTAAACTTCAACTCTATTCATGAATACTTAGAATTCCTGATTAAGTGCGAGGATCTCACGTGCCTTGGCCACTTTCAGTTCTCGGGAAAAAAATTATAACACTTCTAAAATCTAAGACGTGTTGTAGATATTTACATAAGTGTCAAAAATTTTAGAAACTATTTTAAGTTCTTTTTTAATGAATATAAGTCATTTCGGATGTCTAGAAACCAAACGTCAAAGACATGCAGAAATTAGTTCATTGAGGTGTTAACGTGCCTTAGCCTATTTGACTAGATTGAAGGAGTTGGAAAAATATAAAAATAGGTGGAAGGGTATCTAACACGTATTAGAGTTAATTCATAGTCTAATCATCCGGCAAAACTCCCCAAGGACCAACCAAGGGCCCTTAAGGAGGACCCTTACTTTTAAGGTCATAGTACTACCTAAGGCAGTGGGACCCACAACTTGTAATTAACGATCCATGTGTCAATCGATGGGGCGTCGATTGCCTCATCCATGAAAACTTATTAATTTTTATCAAGACTAGTTTTGGACCAGTATCTGACCAAAATGACGGACCAACAGGATGGAGGGTCCTGTGGCCATCGTCTCATAGACGGACCGTTGGTCAGGGTGTCGTCTTTGAGACTTGAGTTGCTGCACGTTTTAAGTTGATTTCAATTAATTAATTAAGGGGTTAGTTAATTAGTTGGGGTTAATGGAGGTCTAATTATGTTAGTTAACAACCTATATAAAGCCTCTAGTCTAATTAGACTAACCTAAGCTCTCATAATTCTCAAATGCAGAACTCTCTTCCTTTTCTATTCTTTCTCTCTCCCACAGAAACCCCATTGAAGACCAAGCTAGGGGTGGGTTCATAAATATGACCTGCAAAGCGTAATTTATCCATAAATATTCATTAATTAGTAAGATATGGGACCTCTTTCACCTTTTAGACCTGTTTCCTCAAAGGGTTCCATCAAATTGATTTCAAAAGTTTGGTTTTCAAGAGGTTTTTAATCCAATATGAAAATGATGTTATGAATTACTCTGTTTATGATTTATTTTGGATATTATGAATAGATTAACATGTATTTTAACTTAATTATATTTTTATTAATGGATTGGTCTAGTTTGTAGAGAATGACCTATTCTCCTTAACCCTAGGTTATGATCTTGATACAAATTGTGTAATGTTGGTTCAGTTGAATCGGTTGTTGGTTGAATTACTACTTGATGATGATAATGTAACAATTATGAATATATTAGGTTAAATTGTAGTCCTATAATAATATTTCTTAAGTAATTAACCTAGATTATGACTTTGACCTAAGTTTCTTTCTTAAGCTATGACCTAGTAATGGCTTGTGATGTAGTGCTTCAATTAGGCTTTTTATTGTTTTTGTTATTGTTGTATGATGATATTAAACCCTTATTGGGTTAAAATATTGGGTTGATGGTAAATCCTTGATGATGAATTATTAAGGAGACTTGGTAAGTCTTGGAATCCCTATTCTTTATTTTAAATATGGTTACTTGTGGTTAAGTGATGATGTTATATTGAAGTATGCCTTATATTAGGATTGATTGTTTGGTATGATGTTGAATTGAAATGTCTTGACTATGGTTTCTGAGGTGTTGGCTAAGATGTAAATGTTATAAGGATGGTGATGATTTACCAATGTCCCTTAACATGACGTGAATATGTTAATCTGCTAACATCACTTATTTAAATTGCAGTGGAAGGAGAACACTCATGCAATTCTTATTGAGATATGATGATTATGTTTATATAAGGGATAGAACCTATGTCCTACATTAAGCTATGATGATTAATAAAGACATTTCAAAAGGGATTCTAGCTTAGCATCGAGTGAACTAGATTGAGGATTGTCCCTTCCCACGTAGCGAAAGTAGGATTACTAATGTACTCTTGATATTGGGGCTCCAATGCATGTAGCATAAGGAGAGCCCCTGCTATATCACCTAGTTCTTGAACTATGCTTTCATAGGAATACTAGCTTGTGAATCCACGTAGTTGCTATGTTCATGTTTTTGTACTACCTTGGCATGTAGTATGCCTTCCTTCGGTGTAATGTTCCATGACACCAGATTCCACATTACCTCATGTGGTCTATTTAGGTTAAGGCAAGATGTTCCCAAAAGGTAAAATAAACAACAGGAATAAACTGTAACTAGGATTACCTAAGAGGTTTAGCGTAGTCTATGTAGGGGTATGAGACTCTGTCTAAACATTGCACTAGTTAGCCTTGAGGAAAGTCATCGGATGATGTTCTTGTATATGTATGTGCTTATAATGGTACATGATATGGAAATAATGACCTTTCACATTGTTGATATTACATGAGGATTGGTTTCAATTATGAGTATGTGTTGGTCTACATTGTTAAAGGCCGGCACATCTAAGTTCTACCCCCCTTCCGTTGGACAAAATATGTTGTAACAACATTCTTCAAATGATTTGTAGCTAGCTCACTTCATTAAATATTAGAAACATGCATCACCTCGAATAATTTTTTCAGTTCCTCAGTGAATTTATATGGATCCTCAGTAGTGCTCGAACTAGTGAAGCTTGGGAATTCATCCTTAAGAACTCGTGAATCTTCAAAGAGTTAGCCTCTTCTTGTCCTGCTACTCTTTTCTACCAAACCTTGTTAGTCACATCTTGATTTGTTATCCTAATAACCTCTATGAACTCAACATTAGTAACTTTTCCATGCAGTTTCACATCAGGTGCATTTGGAAACTTTTTTTCCTCAACATTCCTTCTAACTGGACGATCTCTGATTGCTCTTCATGCAGGCATGATATCTGTAACACGTGCAAGCTCGAATTAGAGGGAAACTTTACAGAGATCAAACTCTAACACATGAAAAAAGTATAAAAGAAGTAAAGCAATTCCTAATTATAGATGTGGCATACTTCACAACGATAAGTAGGATTGTAAATACACTACTTCATACACTCCCTAGGAATCTTGAACTCTGTTCTCTAATACCAAGTTTTCCAGACCCCGAGCCTACACCCTAGGAAAGACTTGCACTCGAAGACCATTGCTATCTTCGAACGAACTCTTGGCATGACTTATTAACTAAGCAGAAAACATATACATATTAATAAATATCAATAACACTTAATTGAACTATATACTAAAATATTTGAGAATTCTAAAAGGTTAAACATTCAACTTGACCAAAAGTAACAACCCAAGTCTTTACAATAAGAAATGATAATGAAAAAACTCAAAGGAATAATATACGACTGTCTATGAAACCTCTATAACAACTGAGATGGATGTTAGGATAAACCCCACAACATCCTACTAGACTAACTAGAAAGCAATTAACATAGATCCCCTGGAATGCAAGGAGACTCAACGAATGACTTTAAACTGCTCAGTAGATCAACGGTGCTCTGGAATGTCGATACTGGTTACATGTTTCTTCATAATAAGAGGATGCAGGGCAACTATCATTAGTACATTGAATGTACGAGTATGAAAGTTTGAATGTTGAACAATTACCTTGGCTCTTCTCAAATCATGAATACTTAAGTGACCTCATTTCAATAGAAATAAGTTTAAAACAAGTGTAATATAAAGAAAGGTTGTTTAAAAACATAATGTCAACTCTATTTATATAACAAGGATATAAAATAACTATGAAATGTATGTAAAAATACAATCAACTCATATATATATAAAATACAATAACTTTTGTGGGAGTTTCTATAATTGGCAACCATCACATTAGAGTTATAGTGTTGATGCATCGATTTACCTCATGCTACTAGGGCATCCTATAACCGGCCAAAGGTATAGAAGCTCAACTACTAAGTTGATCCACTAGTCTATTGTGAAAAAGATTTATCTAAAAGTATGATCCTTTTCTACACACGGTGGCTACATGGTTGAATGGAGACGTTAGTTATGTTAACTCAGGTTCTTCCCCAATATGGTACTCAATATTAGTCCCAAAATATATATCTCTTATGTTTTAAAAATATAGTTATGTGATTTGAGATTAATTCTCAAAAACATAGATCAATAGTTATCTTGGAAATATCTGTTTCCCTTCTTGTTTCATTTATAAAGCTATTAATCTCTTCTAAAAATGAGCCTGAAGACTCTATGGAATTCCCAGTTTCCGTTCTTATTTAAATGTGAAAATAGTTTAAATATCTTTGGGCATATATAGTCCCGATAAACTTATTTGAAGAAAGAACATCTTTGAGTAAAATGTTCGTGAAAGTATTTTGAAAACTTTAAGAACTTATCTTAACTTGAATCTTAACTGATCTTGACTTTACTCTTAAATGATCTGGAATTAACTCTTAACTAATATTAACTCCTCTATTAACTGACCTTGAATTGAATTATGGATTCATGAATTAAGATTTTTGTTTGGAAATTTTTCATGATTTTTAGGGATGATTATAGGTAGCTACACATAAGAAAAGACAAAAAGTCGAAACCTAACTCGAAACGACCTTATAATGCAACGTAAAAAAACTTGAAAACATCCCAACTCAGTCAAATTCAAGAATATTATATGAATTCAACAATAGATATCAAGATGGTCAATATTCAAACTCTTCTAAGATGAACCAAACTGTAATTCATATGCTTGGCATGTGGGAGATTGATTCCAACGTTATGAGAGCCTTACATACATGGTAAAAGTAAACCCTTGGCGAAAACACTAACTTTCTTGATTGTTCTTGATGAACTTGCATGTTTCTCCTTATTCTTTTCTCTTACCTTTCTTCTTATCCTCAGCGTGACATAACAATTCTAAAACTGACTATAATCTGATCATATCCTTATTACACTCCTGAAAATTGATTAAAATAATAAGGCAATGGAAAGACTAAAATACCCCTTAAAATTCAGGATTGGACATTTCCTTAATCCAATAGCCCAACTTCCAAAAAGTATAACTCACTCATATGAACTCGGAATCACGCACACATGGACTTAAAATTATAATTCCAAAAGATCCCCAACCATATCTAGAACTAAACCTAACTCATCCTTATGTAGGAGCTTTGACTGATTAAAGTTGACAAAAAACTCAACTCTAACTTGATTACAATTTTCAAGATTTGCACAAATACTTTCGAAAAATAACTATTTCAGATATTAAACTTCCTTTTAGTTCTTCCTAGTTGTGAGATGTTACACTTTGATTATGTTTACACTTAAGTCTTAAAAAAGTTAAAACATTTGTTAAAGACTTTTGAACACTTTATAACTTACTTCTTATTTTCTAGAGTTAACTTTTTAACTTCTCTTAATTTTTATGTTAACTTTTCTTGAACTGTATTATGGACTCAAAGTTCGTGATCTCATGTTTATTGATGATTAAATTATGTTTACATGTACCTTAGAGTGTCGAAATAAACAAAAAAAAAAAGTAGGCACGTCACTAAGGAACAATCCCTCAAAGTTTAGAAGGCTTGCTGGTGTCCTTGGAACTCTGAAAGGCATGGGGCACCAGCCCTCAAAGTCCAGAGGGCTTGCTGGGGTGCTCTGGCTGACGTGATACTCCAAAGCCTAATGTTCAGAGCCCCTTTTGGGGTGCGCTGGCCGGCGCGATGCCCCTCCCCTATCCTCAGGTGTTTGAATACTTTTCTTGCTTGCTTTTAATATTCAAACCGTCTAAACTTCAATGCTTCTTCCCCAAACTCTTATAATAATTTATATGTTCAATACACAACAAATTATACTCGAAAAACAAAACTAAAAATTTGAATCAATATAAAGAAAACTTCAACAACACAACTCAACAAGAATTTAGACGAATTTCATCAAGAACTCAAGGATTTAATTTCATATCTAATAATTTCGTAGAAATTAAATCACGATTGGCACGTGCGTGAACAAACCCAACGTTATGCGATCTCACATACCTCGTAGGGATCACCCCCTATTAAATCCACAAGTCAACCGCGACGATCTTGATTAATCAAGAATGTTCACCTCTTTTTTCATCTCTCAAAACCTTAACTCTTTTTCTTAAAGAATAAACTATGTTCACTTTAGACCCTTAAGTAATTAACAATCATGAATCAAATGAAAAGGGTAAGAAACAGACCAAACTACCCTTTCAAAATCTGAATTGGACTTTCCTTATTCCAATAAGCCAACTTTCAAAGGGAACAAGTCACTCATACAAACACGGAATCGCAAAAATTCAGCAGCGTTTAAAAGATTATCCCATGAGATTTCCAACCATATCTTGAAGTACACCTAAATCATATTGAGATAGAATATACGTCCGTTTGATGTTGACCAAAATCACAACTTTTCCTAACATAAAAAAGTTTCTAGATTTTCATTCTTCCTAAAAATGACTATTTCAATTTTTAGCTTCTACCTAGTTATTTCAATTTGCTAGATCTTATAGTATCTCCCATTAGGAATATTCGTCCTCAAATGAGATTACTCTTACTAGGATAAGGGTGTAACATGAAACATTCAATTCAAGCACCCACAATCAAATGCAAAACAACATGCCAACTTGTAAGTAAACACGAAAAAAGGATTAGTACCTTAATGCGAAACTTATCTAGATTCAAAGAGATGTTGATATCTCTTATTCATAACCTTATCAACTTTCAAAGTAACTTGTTTAATAAATTGATTCCTCTAAAGGATTTAGACTGATGCTACTTTTTTGTTCTCAACATGCGAACATGGAGATCTAGAATCTTAAGAAGAATCTCCTCATAGGATATGCTATCCTTAACCACAATATATGTCGTTGGCGTGATAAATGATGGATCACCTATTCAATTCTTCAACAATGAGATGTGAAACCATGAGGAATCACGGCTAACTCTTATGGTAGCTCCAACTCATAAGCTACATTGTGAAGCCTCTTGGATATTTCATAAATTCCAATATACCGGGGACTAAGTTTCCCCTTCTTACCAAATCTCGTCACACCCTTTATATATAAACCTTTAAATAGACCCAATCCTTTACTTTAAACTATAACTTTCTTCTCCTAAAATCACTTTAGTAGTTCTAACTACTCTGCGCTATTTTAAACCTCTCTTGAAAAACTTTCACCTACTCCATAGCTTTATCAACAAAATTTTTTCCTTTAAACCCTAATTCTCCAACTTCAAACAATCCAATAAAAGATCTTCATATTATTTCATCAAGAGTTTCATAAGGAGCCCTTTTGATGCTCGATTGGTAACTATTGTTCTAAGAAAACTTGATGAGAGTTAGGTGATCATCCCAATTACCTTTGAATCATTGAAATTCACCCTCAACGTATCCTCTATGGTTTTAATAGTGCGCTCTGATGTCCCATCTGTGTGAGGATGAAAGAGAGTACTTAAGTTCACCTTTGAACCCATGCCCTTCCATAAAATTTCTAGAATTGTGCAATAAATTGTGCACCTTTATCCGAGATAATGGAGACTGGAACCCCATGAATTCTTAGAAACTCTTGAATATGTATCTTAGCATAATTTTTGAGCAAATAGGGAGTCATTACCGAAAATATGTGAGTTGACTATGACCGATCCACAATCACTAAAATTGAATAATGTTGCCTGTGAGACTTTGGTAAACCTGTGACGAAATCCATATTAATCATCTCCCACTTACATTATTGAATTTCTATATTTTGAGCCAAACCAACGGGCCTTTGATTCTGTACTTTATGTTTTTGTCAATTCAGACACTTGGCTAAACATTCTTCACTGCCTTTTTTCATAATACTCCACTTATAAACGTCTTTCAAATCAAGATAAATCTTTGTGGAACCCAGAAGAATGAAATATCTTACGTATGAAATATCTGTAGCTATGAGTTTTCTCAATGATCCTTTGTTGGAGTCCATCCACTATTGGTACACAAAACCTACCTTAATATCTCAATACACCATCTCCACATGGTTCAAAATCTAATACTTCTAGCTTATGAACATTTCCTTCAATTCAAGAAAAATGGTATCTTGGTCCTACTTACTTTTCATTCTGACATTAATAATGATTCAGCCCCATTGATCACTACTACTTCTTCTTTTATGGAATCCATTAGTCGAACTCTCAAGCACTTTAGTCTATTAAGATGTTTCCCTAACTCTCTCTTTTATTCCTCAACATGGGCGATACTATCCATAAACAACCTACTCATAGAATTAAAAATAACATTTTCCTTATCTGGGTGGTAAAGCATACTAATGTCATAATCCTTGAGTAGTTCTAACCATATCCTTTGTTGAGATTCAATTCTTTCTAAGTAAACACATATTGAAGGCTCTTGTGATCTGTGAACACATCTACATGCACACCATATAAATTATGACACCATATTATTAAAGAAAATACTATGGCCGCCAACTCTAAGTCATGTGTTCGGTAATTCGTCTAATAAACCTTAAGCTATCTGGAGGTATAATCCGTAACCTTGATTTGCATCATTACGCAACACAGACCAACTCCAAATGCGTCAAAATACACCACGTAGCCTTGCGTAACTTCTAGTAAGGTCAACATTGGGGATGTAGTCAACCTCTTTTTCAACTCCTGAAAGCTTTAGTCACAAGATTCAGACAATTGCAACTTCACTTCTTTCTGAGTAAACTTGCTCAAAGAGGACTAAATAGATGAGAACCCCTATAATAACCTCCTATAATATCCAGCAAAGCCCAAGAAACTCCTAATATCGGTTGGATATATAGGTCTAGGCCAACTTTGCACTACCTCTATCTTTTGGGTAACAACTATAATGTCATCACTAGAAACTATGTGACCCGAGAATCTGATAGACTCATGTCAAAACTCGCACTTTGAGAACTTATCTTAAAACTCCTTATCTTTCATAGTCTCAATAACTATTCTAAGATGGCTTGACAATCTTTTTAATTCCTTTAATAGATTAGTATGTCCTAAATGAGGATGATAACAAACATATCTAAATAAGGTTTGAATTTTCTAATCATAAGCTCCATAAACGTTACTGGTGCATTAGTTAAATCGAACAATATGACCAGAAACTCATAATGACCATAACGGGTCATGAATGTTGTCTTGGGAATATCACACTCCCTAGTTTCAAATGATGGTACCCGAATATGAGAATCTTGGAAAATCAAGAAGCACTTTGATGGTGATCGAAAAGATCATCAATTCTAGGAAGAGGATACTTGTTGATAGTAACCTTGTTCAACTAACAATAATCTATACACATTCTAAGGGAACCATCATTCTTTCTCGCAAATAATACTAGAGCTCCCCAAGGTGATATATTTGGTCTAATAAAGCCCTTATCTAAAAGATATTTAGTTGCTCTTTAGCCTCTTTCAACTCTGCTAGTCCCATTCAATATGTCGGAATAGAGATAGGATAAGTATTTGAAAGATTATTTATGCCAAAGTCTATCTCTCACTAAGGAGGACTCCGGGCAGATGATATTGAAAGAATTCTTGAAACTCTTTTAGTACAGGAACTTGCTGAATAAGAGGTATCTCAAGAATCATTAACTCGGAATAAGTGATAGACACACCCCTTGGAAACTAACTTTCTTGACTTGAGGCATGATATAAAACGACCCGTTGGTACTACGTATTGAACTAATTTTCTACTCTAAAGTCATTCTATTCTGAGAATTACATCAAAATATATCATGTTTAACTCAATTATATCATTCATGGTGTAGTTGCAATTGATGGAAATGACACAATCACGATATACTCACTCAGCTAGAATAGACTCACCAACAGGTGTAGAAACACAAAAGGGTTCATAGAGTTTGTAAAGAATAACATCAAACTGCTTTGCAACATAAAGATTTACAAAAGATAAACTTTCTCATGGGTCTAAATAACCATAATCATCAAAATTAGATACATTTATCATACCACTGACAACATATGAAGTGTTCTATTTCTTTTGGCGACTGTAGCATCGAGAAAATTTGTTCCTTTGCGGATATCGGAACTAGATCCTCTGCGTGCAGCCCTATCTAGTGGTGTAACTGATTAAGATTGGTATCTATTCCCTTGATTTCAATTATCCTAAATGTTCGTAGGTAACTCTTTAATGAAGTGACCCTATTTCCCACACTTGAAACAACATCTCTGGCCATCACGACACTGGGCGAGTTCTAGCATAACTAGCACATGCAATAGCCAAACTACATCCTTAAGCCATAATATTTTATGATAATGTCGAATTAGAGATTAAGTGTTGTGAATTATGACATTTATATTCACATATTATTCAGGATACACGTGCACTAGCAGATGATGGAGCATGCCCCTTTTGGTTTTGCTGAAAGGGCGGACGATTCGCACTACCTTTCAGCTGCCTAGACTCGTTCTTATCATCGATTTCATATTGCTAAATTCCTCCCTATCCCCTTCATCTTCTCTTCCTCAACCTTATGCAGATAAACCATAAACCTTTATATGTCCATGTGCCCAATTATCATATATGCCCTACCTTCTTTGCTCGGTGGATGGAACAAGCTAGCAACAAACAAACTTATCATACTCCTCATGTATGCAACAATCTCCGGAGCATAACGAGGGTTCAGTGAACATCAACCCATATTTATGAACACTTAAATAATCTTTCTTAAGTGTAAGGAACTCACTTACCTTGACCTCTTTAAATTCTCGGGGAAAGAAATCCCTTAAGAAAACTTTCTCAAAACTAGCCCAACTCGCATGTGGTGCATCTTAAACTATATCCCCTTTCCACTAGTCAAACCAAGTCCTAGACACGCTTTTCAATTGATATGTATCAATTTCAACATGCTAAATTTCAACAACACGCATAACATCAAATAAATTCTGCAGATCTTCTATAAAGTTCACTAGATACTTAGTAGTGCTCGAGCCAGTGAAGTTTGGAGGATTAATCCTCTAGAAATCTCGCAACCTCAATGTATAAGTAACTTCTTGTCTAGCTCCTCTCTGTTGCCCAACCTGATTAGTCACAACTTGTTTCACCATGTGGATAGCCTCAAGTAACTCAACATTGGTAATCTCTCCTTGGGGTTGAACCTCAGGTTCTATGGGTACCCCTTGCTCCTTCACATTACATCTAGAAGGACGACCTTTGATAGATCTTGGTGGACTCATGATTATATAAAAACATGCAGAATCATGAATTCGAAAGAAACTTTTTAGAGATAAAACTTTAACGCATGAAATGAGTATGAAAGAAATGAGAATATTTCCTAAGTGTCGCAGCCTCCTAATTATTCATGTGGTTCGCTTATACCAATTACTAGTACTCTACAGACAGTGCCTCATAGACTCCCTAGGAATCTTGAATCATATGCTCTGTTACTAAGTTTGTTATGCCCAAAACCTAATTTTGGATAAAGTGAACACTTGTCTTAACTTGCATACTCAGCAGAAGATTTAAACAAAAGAGATTTAACTCATGAGATAACTTAATAAATAATATATTAGACAAAATTATAACACAAGTCTTAAACGAATACAACTGTAATGAATATGACTAAAGAACTATAACGATTTGCCTAAAAAGCTTTTTAAAATAAAGAAGGATGTTGGTATAGAACCCCTGGTCATCCTAAAAACATAAAACTAGAAATCAAATGATAAAAAGAAGCGTCCTCAAGAATGCAAGGAGGCTCACCAATTGACTCTGAGTGGTGAACCTGATCAACGAGGAATTGGATGTTTATCTTTGTTTGGTACGTCTCTATTATAAAATGATGCAGGCCAACTGACATCAGTACATTTAATGTACGGGTATGCGAGTTGGAATACTAAATAGAACATAGGCTTTAAAAAATTCTTAGAGGAACACGTACCTTGTCTCTTCTCAACTTATGAATAACTTAACTCATTACAAAGAAAAACACATTCAATATATGAAAAAATTTGTAAAAAAGTAAAAACAACTTAGATTGTTAAATTCAATACAATAATAAACTATACTTTACTCATATAAAAATTAATATATTTTGTATAGGAAATTAACTAACCGACAACCGCCACTATTAACCTAAGTGGTGATACATCGTCTTGCCCACGTTGCTAAAATTTTCCTATACTTTGATGTCATGTATGACGCTTAACTTAGGGGATCCACTAGTCTATGCAAAAGCATCTTAAGGAGTCATCAATAAGGTATAATATTTTAGGACCCTTGATGAGTACATGATTTATCGAGACCTGAGTTATTATGAACTCGCATCCCCATATCGGTGCTGAATACTACTCACAAAATATACTTAGCTTATGTGTTTTTAAAAACAAACTTCATTAATGGTTTGACAATAATTAGTCAAAACTTACCTTAAAATCTCTCTTAGAGTCCAATTTCTTTACTCAAATACGAAACAATAATAAAGTCTTTGGGAAAACTTAGTTTCCTTATTGCTTTTTGAGAAATGAACTCAACTCTTTACTCTTTGCTTAACTTAAACTTAAGTCTTAAAAAAAAGTTAAACGTTTCTTAAAGATTCTTGAAAACTTTATAAACTTTCGTTTGACTTGCTTATTAACTTCTAGACACAACTCTTAACTTCTCGTTACTTTGATCTTAACATCCTTGAATTGTATTATGGATTCAAGGTTCATGATGTCATGTTTATGGATGATTTTATGGTATTTAGATGTACCTTTGAATGTTGGAATTAAATTGAAATCCTAGGTACATTCCTAAGGAACATGTCATAGAAGGTAGGGAACGAATGGGGAGAACTGGACTCATTGGAGCACTGACAGGCGCGGGGCACAAGCCTTCAATGTTAAAAGGTGTTGCTGGGGTTTAATTTTTCATCTCTAAACCCTATAAAATTCAATGGTACTATCCTCAAACTCTTAAAATCATTTATACCCTCAATATACATCAGATTATACTAGATAATAACAACTAAAAACATGAATCAATCTTAAGAAAACTCCAACAACACAACCCACAAGAATTCAAACGAATTTATTCAAGAACTCAATGATTTACTTTCAAATCTAATAATAACTTCTCTAATATTGAATCATGATTGGTGCGTTGCTGAACTAAAACTCTATGTGATCTCAAATACCTATTAGGGATAACCCCCAATGAAATCCACAAGCTAAACACGACGATCTTGACGAATCTTGGATGATCTTCTCCTTTCTCCTCTTTTTTTCCACTACTTTTAATTTCTCTCAAAACTATAACTCTTTTTCTAACAACATAAACTGACTAAGTTCAGTTTAGACCCCTAATTAATTGCCAATGACGAATAAAATAAAAAGGGTAAGGAAAAGACCAAACTACCCATTAAAAATTTGGATTGGACTTTACTTATTTCAAAAACCAAACTTCCAAAAGTATTGTAAACTTCTCGGGCATCAAACAAAACTTCTCGGGCATCAAACAATGTGTAGCGGTGGAGAGGAAAAAA
This sequence comes from Solanum pennellii, assembly GCF_001406875.1. NCBI lineage: Eukaryota > Viridiplantae > Streptophyta > Magnoliopsida > Solanales > Solanaceae > Solanum > Solanum pennellii. Next base: position 54,261,362 of record NC_028643.1, read on the forward strand.
GAGTTGAAGAAAAGGGAAAATGCTACTCTCTCCATTCCAAAAGCATGACCTAGTTTGACTTGGAACGGAGTTTAAGAAAAGAAAGAAGACTTTTTAATCTTGTGGTTCTAAATTAAAGTTATGTCAAATGTACCAAAATGTCCTTTAATCTTGTGCTCTTAAGCATGTCATGTGAAAATTTAAAGTTAAAGAGTTGCAAGAAGAGGAAAGAGGTAATTCTTTTTGGAACAAACTAAAAAGGAAACAAGGTCATTCTTTTTTAAACTGAGAGAGTGTTAAGAAGAATGGTAATGTTTCTACAGATAATGGGACCGAAAGGGATAAAGGGATTAATGTTGCTGATTTTAATGATACTTTAGGGAATAACATTTATAACACTATTTCTACTACTTCAAAAGTTTAAGTACCAAAGGCGACTTAATTTCGACTGCAATAGTGATAAGTTCAGAGGTTAATCCTTCCAAGGTTAATGTGACAAAGGCTTTTGGTATTCCTACTTCTCCTACACAACCAAACATGATATGTTCAAATGTTGAGAATTCTAAACCTAGAGGGGATAAGACAAACCATTCCCAAAAGCATAAAGACAACAAAAGAGAAGCCATAAGCACAATATTGATAACCGTATCAACTAAATTACAGGAAAAACAAACAAAGGACCAGGAATAACATAGAGAAAGTAAAGGTGCATGAAGAGGAGAAGAGTAGTCCAATTTCTGAACATGTGCCTTCAGAGAGTTTTCAGCATTTGCTTCAGAATATTTCCAGTTATAAGAAGAAAGAAAAAATATAATAAGAAGAAGACTTCTACTGTACCAAAATCCATTTAAGCAATGAAATGTAGATTTAGGAAGAAGAAGAGTATTAAAGCAAAAAAGGGAGGGAAAGGAGAGATACCAAAGTAATTAAACATTTTACAGAAAAGGGCCTAAAATACCCTTGAAGTACCAGAAATGGTACAAAATTACCCTCCATCTACATATTGGCTCCAAAATACCCTTCTCATCCACCTATTGGCTCCAAAACACACTTCTCGTCCACTTTTGTGTTCAAAATTAACCACTTCTATAACGATTTTAAATTTAAAATAGTTAATTTTCTTAATATGCGACGCTCAACTATTTTTTATAATTTAACTTATGAATATAATTTATTAACCAATCTACCCATTACTAATTAAATCACACCCAATTAATAAACCCCCTACATTACTAATCCACAACAAGAAAGCTACTACAAATGAGTGTTTCTAAAAATTTAAGGTGAAAATGTCTATAGAAGTAAATTATTACACATTCAAGTCCTCAACAAAAATTATAATTCAAGTGTCTAAATAAATTAACCGATAAACTTAAAAGTTTGACTATATTTATCTTTATTATTCACTCGCCTCAATTATGTGATGTTACTTGATAGATAAATTTTTTTAAAAAGAATATATTAAAGTTTTAATATGTAAAACAAGTAATAAAATTTATAAAATTATATTTATAAGTGCATGAATTAATTAGAGAGGTGCTACTTCTTTACCTTTATTCATAAGTTTCGAATTCAAGTTTGAAAAAAATCCTATTGAAAGCTTCCTCCTAAATAAGCGGCTCAACCTACATTTAATTGGGACTTCAATTCGGACTCAATAATTTTGAATATCATTTTCATGAATCGGTAATTTCGTCTTGCTTTACTAGTGATTAGGCTAGTTTTGATATTATAAATGGTTTATTAATTGGGTAGGGGCTTAATTACTAATGGGTGGGTAGTGGGTTGGTTTATGAATAATATTAATAAATTAAAATATATCCAATAGTTAAGCGGAAAATATTTTAAAAAATATTTAAATATTTTAAATTTAAAACCGTTAAATAAGTGGTCAATTTTGAACCCAAAGGTGGATGACAAGGGTATTTTGGAGCCAATAGGTGGGTGAAAAAGGTATTTTCAAGCCAATAGGTGGCTGGAGGTAGTTTGGTACCATTTTCAATACTTTGAGGGTGTTTTAGGCTCTTTTCCGAACACTATAAAAGACATTACTAAGATTCCAGAAGTTCATGATATCTCGAACGATGAGAAGGTTGTACACAACACCAAAAGAATCCAAGAACACAACAATAACAATAGGGTGATGCAAACCAGTTCTCAAAGAAGCACCAACCTAGTGGAGGATCTGTCTGAATCAAGATTACATTTTACTCTATCTAGGACTAGTAATTTCAAATATATTAACGGTAAAATTATAGTGAATATGAGACCTCTGAGAATAGGTACCATTTAACGACTTGAACATAATCACAACAATGATATGGATATGGACATCATAGTCGAAGAACCATATGGTGAATTTGGACTAGATCGGAAGCAAGGGGCTATATCTATCCTCAAGGATCCCATTAATCCCTTGGAAAATGATATTCAGGATATCATTGACAAAAATGGTCTTTCATCGAGAGTCCCAAAACACAGGAAAGAAAGAAAAAAAAAAGTCAGGCAGGACTGTTACATGACAGAATCAAATGCAAAAGCTCTCATCCCCATATGTTTAAATGATTAAAGCAATCAGATGGAATATTAGGGATATGAGGTCGAAAGGGTCTTTTGACAGACTCCTGAGACTTGTCAATCTTTACAATGTAAATTTTATTGCTTTTCCAGAACCCTTCCTCATTCCCAATCACATTGAGGAATTTCGGACTCTTTTGGATTTTATCATGCTATCTTCAATATCAACAGTAAATAATTTCAGCCTCATCTCCCATCACAAACAACAACTCACCTTTATAGTAAAGAAGATCGATGACTCATATGATATTTGGGTCACAATTTGTATATGCTAAAAGAAACTCTAGCAAAAGAATGAGATTATGGAGAAGTCTTTGGATAGTTTGTGGTATGATTAGTGCTCCTTGGGTTGTGTTCGGAGATTTCAATACTATTGTGAATGTTGATGAGAAGAAGGGTGGCGTGCCTCATACTTTATTCATGACCTTGGACTTTATAAGTTCTATGTATTATTGTGCTCTTATGGACCTGGTGAAGTGGTTAAAATTTTTGTAATTGTAGGGGAATGAGGTGGACAATCAGTAACAGACTTGATTTCACCTTACAAGAATTCATCATCTCCCTAAGACTGGTTCTGATCATAGTATTTTATTGATTCAAGGTCACATGATGAGGCCACCCACATTAAAAATTTTAAGTTCTTGAATCTTTGGACACAACAAGAAGGTTTCACAGACGTGGTCAAGGAAGATTTGGACAATGATATAACGGGAAACCCACTGTGAAGATTACAAAAGAATCAAAAACCATTATTAAGATCTTAGAAAATGGTTCAGAGAATGCATTGGAGACGTTTTTGATACGTCAATAATAGGTTTAACATAACAGGTTAATGGAGAAGCAATACGAAATGAATAACCCCGATCATAATAGAATCCTTTTTCAAAAATCTCAGGCTGATTACATTTAATGGGTAAAGCTTCAAGATTCCATTCTGTTGAAAATAGCTACAGTCAAGTGGGAACACAAACATTAAATTAACAGTTGGGCAGGTCCAGGTGTATATAATTGTATGTTTTTTCAGTTTGATTGGAGAACTGTCAAGCAAGACATTACTGAGTATGTAAGAGCTTTTTTCACTGGAGCTAATTTAACTGGGTACGGTTCCAACTCCTGCTTGGTTTTAGTTCCAAAAGTAAAGGCTTCTGATGAATTTTCACAACTCAGGCCTATAAGCTTGAATAATTTTACCAAAAAAATACTCTCCGAAATTCTTTCCTTAAGTCTTGGTCGTATCCTTCCTAAATCTAAATTAGATATGTCAAAGGCCTACGATAAAGTTTCTTGGGTTTTACTTATGCGTTTCCTCAAAAAGCATGGGTCAAGAGAACATTTTATAGAACTCACTTATGCAATCATTTCAAAAAATTGGTATTTTGTATTTGTTAATGGGACAAGACATCTAGAGGTCTAAAACAGGGCGATCCTTTGTCACCTACTTTTTTATTTTAGTTTTTAGGACCTCTCCATGATCTCAATCATTTGAAAAACAGAGCGGATTTCAAAGGTTTTAACATGAGCAAAAATGGACATCAAGTTTGTTGGAATTTACATGTCAACTAAGTACAATAGGACCAGTTCCTTATCACAATTACGATGAACAGAAAATAAGTAGTGAAAATAAAGATACCACACACAACTTTACGTGGAAACCGCCTTGATCAAGGGAGTAAAACCACAATCTCTCTCCCAGGATTTTAAAACTTCTTTTACTAAACTTCACAAGCCAAAGCAAAAAGAAGTTTACAACTCCCACAACAGTAACCTTCTAATCTCTATTTTAAGTAATATATTATCACTCAATGAGCCAAAGGAATGCCTGCATTTTCCACTATACTAACCCAACATATTAATATAGACTTTGATGTAAGACATGAAGTATCCTCAACTAAGTTCTTACAATGAGTCACCCAAAGTGGAAACATTTCTATCACAATCGAAATGAATCCTATAATATAAGCATTTACAAGTAATGAACGTAACTTTTGGTTCATGAAGCACTCAGGCGGTTCATAAGGTCCCTTGTTGTTTGAAGCTTGAATATCTCTCCTTGCATGAATGAATAATTTGTTGTTTGTCATCTCGAATATATCAAATATCAAGAGTTAATTCACGTTAGCAAACAAAGTAGTCCCTTCTAATTCATGTAGTAAAACTGAAAAACTTCTGAGACGCGCAACTTTACATCTGTATAGAATATGGTCCTGCACAAACATTCGTTGCAGAGGACTCGGTCCCTGCATTTATGAGGAGATCATAAAAACATTTGGGAGTATTAAGAATTTTCATTCTCCTCCTTTTTTATGATGAAAAACAATCGTGAAAGCTCCTCACATCAATTTAACATTCGTGCAATCAAAAACATGAATTCCCCCTATCATTAATATCCATCCTTTTTTAATAAGCAAAAAAAATATGGCCAGTTCATCCCATCATCTGATTTCACAGAAGTTGCAATCTATATAGGCCCCCTTTTTACATCGTTTAAAAGGAGTAGCAGTAAACATACACGAAATGCATCCTAAACGTAAGGAATTCACAGTCATGGGCCACACATTGCATATAAATTTAAGTAGTGACAGAGAAGATAAAAGCATAGAAGACAAGGCAAAAGAAACATTTTCATTATATCACATAGCTGTCTAATGTAGTCAGCCAAAAGAGTACACTTGCCAATTAAAGTTCGATCGGAGGAGAAAAGAAACAGGTGACAAGAAATATTTAGGACAGAGGGAGAGGGGGGTTATAAGTTCTCATTATGAAAGAGATCCGTTCGTTTTCATCAACATGAGATTGAATTAATTGCTTGTTGAGAGATTTGACTTATTCGCTGAGTGAGGCATATGTTTTCAACAACTGCTCATTTTAAGCTCTCAAATTCACAACCTTTTTCCCATCCACGACATCGGTACCAGGTCCCTTGGAGATAGTCCTTTTCAACTAAGACTTAATTTTTGCAATCTCAACCTACTTATTGTTCAGGACCATTGTAAGGCTACTTAAGTCTCGTTTGAGAGAAGTTTACTGCTCTAGAAGATCTTCGACCTGATACATACCCTTTTCCTTTCCCTGAACACATTCACACTCCAAGATAGTGACAATAGTGAACATTTGCATTCACAGTTTTAGGTACTCCCCATCCAAGAGGCACTTCGAAATGTTTGAACACATGATTTAAAAAAACACTCTACTGAATGCCACGTTTGGATGTCTTTCAATTCATCACATTTTGCATATGTTCAAACTTTATAGCGGGAAGATTACATTCCTCAAGTTTATGCAATTTTTACATTAGAAACACAGTAGAATATGCTACAGTTTTCTTTTCTGTCTTTGGTACCGACACCTTGTTGACGAATTTAAATATCAATTGGTAATCTCTTTGAGAATTTTCTTTCGCAAACCTGCATGTTTGATGACCCCACTCTCTATGGTATGTTTAGTGAATTCACTAAATGTCTTGCATACTTCAACTGATCAGATCCCTTTCACAGGCACACCGTAAATGATTGTAGAGTTTCCTTATCCATAGAAATCTTGATCTCTCTAAGATTAAACCTAACTCCCCATCACTCTACATGTCCATATTATAGTAGAACTCACACACTTATAGCTCATGCATGCAAGTATGTTGCTGGGCCCTCAAATAGGTAACCCCAACCTGGTAGGGAAACATAATTTACAAGATTGTTCATACCGAATTGTGTTAGGATTTCACGGTCGAACACTCTAGCACACAAAACCTTTTGGTTCTCCATATCTAATATACATTTTCCCCTTATCGCCACAATTTCCTCAAACTACTTGTCAACATGAGAACTTTGTCCCTTGAAGGACTCTGATTTCACAGTGATCTTTTTACACACACTCTTTCTTCACTGGAGATTTCTTCATTGACTTGTGACTCTTTTTTTAACCCTTCCAGTCTCTCATTCCTTCCTTCATTTAGCCACAACCATAGGAATGTTATTACATTCTGTCTCACTAGACCCTACAAGTAGAGGAGTTGAAGTAGGGACCTTAGGTACAAGACCATCTCTTCTTCTCTTAATATTTTTTTAGATTTGCATTTCATTTGATTCTATGCCACTTCCCATCATCTTTTACACCTCTCCTCTAGTGGAATATCTTTTCTTGTCCCTTTTTTGTGAGACTTTACCATTTTCCCTTTCCACTTTCTTTTTCTCTCCTATTCAGACTTAGTAGGTTAATTTTTAAGTTACTTCTAATTATCATCATCAACACCTCCTAGGTTTGGGACAACCATTGTTGAGACATTAGTACCTTGAACCCCTTTCTACTCCACACTAAAAGAGTTTCCTCTTCCACCTACTCCTCACAATAGACATCAAAAGACTTTGGAGTTTGGTCGAACATGTGTTGAGTACTATGACCGACCTATTCCGACGATCTCAACTCTTTTTACAAAGGAGTTGGTTGAACATATCCTTTAAGAGAGGCTATGCTTTGTATGGCCACCAGTTCCTCTACTGCTGCTAGAATATTAGACTCTGGACCTTCTAACTCAGGCAAATATCCTTCCAAAAGACCCTCATACATGGAAGAAGCAATAGCCCTAAAATCCACTTCTTTCCTTAGTGGAGAGATCAATAGTGGGCTTTGCAATTGACTGAGCATTGAAATGTAGTAATTTCTCACAGGATAGAGCTAAGGTTAGAGAACAGGTAAAGATGTCCCCAGGTTGGTTTGCATGAGAGGTCACCACTTCAGTGTGGGATGTGTTGGATTCACTCGTCTCACTAACTCTACATACTGGAGTAGACGAACATTGTTCTGGGGAGGAATGGAGAAATTGAATGAATTGATATTTTCAATTTCTTGGTAGACAGCGAGGGTTAACCATAACAATACTTAGACATTTTGATGTGATGAGAAAATAAAATAAACAAACCATTGAATTTAAAAAAGAGTTAGGAAGAGATTATTATTGTTGAATCCCTGAACAATGGCGACATTTGAATTTAAACTAAACTGTAACGACCTGTTTAGTCGTTTTGAGCAGCAGATTTTATTTCTGGAAAAACTGTGTGAGTCGACGGAACCCACGACGGACCGTCATGGGCACGACGGGCCGTCGAGGGGGTCTCGTTCCAAAAGACTTAGACATCTGAAATTTGGGTACTGAAATCGACTCTCTGAACTTGGCGACG
>NC_028643.1:54276905-54335904 GCF_001406875.1 Solanum pennellii
ATTGTCTTTTATTAATGAGTTTAAGTCTTCCGCATTGCTTTATGTTGATATTAAATTGAAATGTTAAGGTTTAGATTGGTTGGTTCGCTCACATAGGAGGGTAAATGTGGGTGCCAGTCGCGGCTCGGTTTTGGGTCGTGACATGAAGGGACATCGGAAATGGAAACGATGAATGGGAGGAGGACACAACCCTAGCTTCATTATAGTTTTGGAAAATCTTTCTTTGCTCAAAGGCTTTGTAAAGATATCAACCACTTGGTCTTCTGTCCTACAAAATCTGATCACCACATCTTCTATGTGTTTAGTCCTCATATGATGAATAGGATTTTTTGGCATGGTTATTGCACTAGTTTTGTCGCATATGAGGGAAATATTGTCTATGAGAACACTAAACTCTTCGATCTATTACTTGATCCATAGGAGTTGAGAACAACATGAGGCAAAAACCACATATTCAGTTACTGCTGACAAAACTACTCAATTTTTCCTTTGTGTACACAATGAAATAAGTGTTGATCCTAGGAAATGAGTCATGCCTGATGTACTTTTTACATCAACCAAAAAACCTACGTAGTCAACATCAACATAAGCGATTAGATAAAAAGTGTCACCTGAACAGTAGAAGAGTACCACGTCCTGTGTTCCCTATAAGTATCTCAGTATTCGTTTGGCTCTCTTCACGTGTGTTTCTTTGGTTCTGCTTAGAATCTAGCACACATTCCTACATTGAATACTATGTTAGTCCAGCTTGCAGTGAGGTAAAGAAGTGATAAATGATTCCTCTGTGCATTGTCATATTCACATCAACTATTTCTTTATCCAAGTCAATTTTCACACTTGTGGTCATGGTAGTATCAAGAACTTTTGCCTCAAGCGGGTTAAATATTTTTAGCAAATATTTTATGTACTTCTATTTAAATATTGATGTTCAATGATATGACTATTTGATTTGCCTCCCTAAGAAGAATGTAATCTCCCCCATCATGTTCATTTACAATTTACTACTCATCAAACCGGCAAACTCTTTACAAAGTGAATCTTAAGTAGCGCCAAAGATAACGTCATCTACATATACCTCCACAATCATTAACTCTTACTCTCTGCATTTTAGGAATTAAGTGTTATCAGTTTTACCTCTTTTGAACCCATTTGCAAGAAGAAATATTAACGAGCTCTTATACCAGATCAAGTAGGTTATTTTAGACAGCAAAGAGCATTATCCTGCTTCAACAAATGGTTTGGGAGATCAGCATATTCAAAATCTTACGGTTCTTTTACATACATTTCCTCTTTTATATACCAATTCAAGAAGGTAGTCTTCATGTCCGTTTCAAACAGTATGAACTCCATGTAGGCAGCAAAAACTATTAAGATTTTGATGGCTTTCATTCTGGCTACAAGAGCAAAGGTCTCGTCAAGGTCAACATTAAATTTAAGTTGAGAAATATCACATCAAAGAATTAAGATGTTAATGATTGGATTTATATAGTGAAGCTTAAAATAACAAAACTTTGACGCAATCTAACTGAACAAAATTAATTGTTTATGTAATAAGGTTCATTCAAGAGATTATATTAACAAAATACTACATTTTATATAAGAAATGATGCAATTTTTAACAAATTATCGATTTAAAAATTTCAAATTATATAAAATAAATTCCAACTTACCCTCCGAGGTCCTAGATCCTACTCATCAAATTAAATATTTGGGAAAATATCACTAAAACTAAAACTAAAAATTTTTCTTCTTGACTCCTACTCATCAGATAAAATTAAATAAAAACCCAAATTTACTCTCCTATAGTTCTATTCATCAAATTAAATGCTTAAGCAAATAAAAAGAACTAAAAATTCAAAGTTTACCTTCTTAGCTCCTACTCATCAAAGTAAATTAAATAATATTTCAATTTTTCTTTCTTACTTCTATTCATAAAATTAAATGCTTATGAAAGTATCACAAGAACTAAAATTTGAATTTTTTCCTTTTTGACTCCTTATCAAATTAAATACATAAGAAAATATCACAAGAACTAAAGTTTGAAATTTTTCCTTTTGACTCCTACTAATCAAATTAAATCAAATAAAGTTTAACATTTATCCTGCTGACTCCTACTCATCAAATTAAATTAAATAAATCATATAATCAATTAAGTGAAAGTACTAATCATCACTATCCTTCTCATCAAGAAATAATGTATTACCATAATCTTGAGATTTTTCCTATATATACAAGTTCCTTAACTCTAGCTTTGCTTCCAATCCTCTTTAATTTGCATTCTCAAATAACCCAAAGTTATCAGCTTTATTGTAAGTTTGTAAGTTTCTTCATCAACTCTTTGTAATTTATTTGTGCGTAGAAATCAAAGTCATGTTCTATTTTGTTTTGATCAATCAAAGAGTAATCGGTTGTCTTTTATTTTTGTGGGGTTATTTAACATTATCATTTGAGGTTTTATTTTTTATAATTATTTTTATCTTTATGATGAATGATTGCTATGTTTTCATTCTAGATTAGTGATGGACTGCAACAAAGAAGATGTTACCAAGGCTAGAGGCATTGTAGAAGAGATGATGGAGAAGGATGCCGTTCGTAAAAGATCCTTTGAACTAGCACCTGCCTTCTTAACTTCGTACAAATTAGGTGTGTATGCTTCATCCATAGACCAAAGAGAGATAAAAATTTCATGGACCTTGTGAATTCTGTTGAAAATTGGGTTGCATTAGTACCTAATCAGGCTCCTGAACCCGAGTTTTACAAATATGCTGATGAGAAATCACCGGAGAAATTTCAAATTGGCCAATGTTGGGAGATATACGACGTTGAAGATGTCTTGCCTCGGTACTATGGGCAGATAATGAAGATAGATCTTCTCCCTAAGATTGTGCAACATGTTGGATGGTTTTATGTGTGTCCGCTTCCAAAAAGTACAATACTGGGGAATGATAAAATAATGCCAATTGGTTTTCAAGTGTTATGTTTTGAAATAGTAAGCTGAACAAATATACCGTAGCCAACAACTTTTCTCATGTAGTAGCTGCAGAACCTTTGAATAAAGTTTTATGCAAGATCTTCCCCAGAACAGGTGAAGTTAGGGCAGTATAACTAGAGTGCTCAGCTCATAAAGGTAATAATCTAGATCATGTTCATAAGAGATTATTGAAATAATTGATGTTTCCTATAATTAAGTAGATGTGAAGATCTTAGTACTTCAAGTATGTCTACATGGCTCGAGTTGAAGACGAAGAGACTGACAAAGTAGTGAAAAAATATGTACCGGATCATCTCATGTTCTCTCATCAAATTCCTTCTTTTTGTTTGACAGAAGAGAGAGGTGGTAGCTTGCGATGTTTATGGGAGCTTGATTCAGCAGAATGCCTCTGTATTTACTATGTATTGATAGAAACATCAAACTTTTTTTTTCTTTATCGTAGACAGAAATGAGTTTTTATGGATTTCTAAAACTCAATTTGAAAAATGATATCTCAAATAAATTATTCAAAATATTTTTTTAAGGTTTAAAAAGTATAGATTTTTCCATCCATATTTTCTTATACTTCTCTTATTAATTATTGTGAATTACCAACTCACAATAATTAATAAGAGAAGTAAAAGCAAATACAGATTGCATTAAAAATCTACTTTTTAAACTCCCGTTAAAAACCATTCTGAATAATATATTTGAAATCTCAATTTGTTTTGAGATATAAGTCAAATTAATAAAAACTCATTTTCGCCAGTGAAAAAGAAATGAAAAGTTAGATGCTTGAATCTGTACATAGTAAATATAGAGGAAATCCTGATGGATCAAGCGCCCAGAATCCACGCAAGCTACCACCTCTTTCTTCTCTCAGGCGATAAACAAGAATTTGATGAGAGAATATGAGATGTTGTGATACATATATTTTCACTACTTTGCCGGCCTCTTCTTCCACTCGAGCCATGTAAACAGACTTGAAGCCTTTTACCAATTCTAAGAACTTCACATCTACATAATTAAAGGAAACAACCAATATTTCAACAATCTCGTATTGGAAATCTTCTAGCTTATTACCTTTCATCAGCTGAGCACTCCAATTTTTATATGCTGCCCAAACTCTATCTGTTCTAAGGAAGATCTTGTATACACCCTTCTTCAAGGGTCCTGCAGCTACTACATATGAATGTTGTTGGTTACATTATGTTTGTTCAGCTAACTATTTTGAAATTCAAACAATGCACAACCAATTGACATTTTTTTATCATGACACCCTAGTGTAATTTCAATGAGTGAGCGCACACATAAAATCATGCAACACCCAACACAAACTCAAGGAGAATATTTGTCTTCTTTATCTGCCCATATTAACGAGGCAAGGCATCTTCATCGTTGTATGTCGTGCAACATTGGCCATTTTTAAAAATCTTCAGTGATCGCTCATCATCAAATTTGTAAAACTTGTGTTCACAAACCAGATTAGGTAATGATACAACTCAGTTATTAGCAAAATTCCAAAAGTCCATGAAATTTGTTATCGCTCTTTGGTCTATGGATGAAATAGAAACTCCTATTTGGTAATTAGGTAAGGAGGCAAGTCTAGTTCAAAGGATCCTTCAGGTACATCATCTTTGGCCATGATATCTTAAGAAATGCCTCTCGCATTGGTAGCCTATTTTTGTTGCAGTTCATCACTAGTTTAGAATGAATAAGATCAATCATTCATCATAAAGACAAAAGTTTCATACAAAAATCAAATTTGAAACCACAAGATTTAGAACCCCACAAACAAAGAAAAAAATATATAATGATCACTCTTTGGTTGATGAAAACAAAAAAGAACTTGACTTTGATAGAGAGAGTTGACGAAGAAACTTACACTGAAGCTGATAAGTTGGGTTCTTTGAGAATGCAAATTAAAGAGGATTGGAAGCTATAGGAGAGTGAGGAAATTTGTATATATGGGAAAGTTTTCATGATTGTGGTAATACATTATGTATTGATGAGTAGGTTCCATGAGAATTAGTAATTTTGTTAATTGATTACAACATTTTACTTGATTTAATTTGATGAGCAAGAGTCACGAGGATAAATTCTAAGCTTTGTTTGATTTTATTTGATGATTAGGAGTCAAAAGAAAAAATTTCAAATTTTGGTTCTTGTGATATTTTCGTAAGAACTGAATTTGATGAATAGGAGCTAAGAAAGTAACATCAAAATATTATTTCATTTTGCTTTGATGAGTAGGAGCCAACAAGGTAATTTTGAGTATTAGTTCTTTTATTTTCTTAAGAAATTAATTTGATGAGTAGGACTATAGGAGAGCAAATTTGGGATTTGATTTAATATAACTTGATGATTAGGAGTCAAGAAGGTAAATCTTAAATTTTAACTATATTGATATTTTCTCAATTATTTAATTTGATGAGTAGCTGCTGGGACCTCATAGGTTAAATTTTGAATATTATTTTATTTAATTTAATGAGTAAGAAAATGGTAAATGAATAATTTTTTAAAAATGGATCATTTCTTATATCAAATATAATTTTTTTTAATGTTTTCTCTTGAATGAACCTTATTACCTAACCAATTAATTTATTCACTTACATTGCATCAAATTTCTTTTATTTTAACCTTCTCTATAAAATTTTAATCATTAATATCTTACTGCTTTGAAGTGATGTTTCTTAAGTAAAATTTAATCTCACAATCTCCTCAACAACAACAAAATATAACTGCATCATTACTAAAGAGACCTTCCATAAATTAGCTAGAATCGATGTGTACTTAAAAATTACAAATAATAAAAATGACTCAATTGTAGAAAAACATATAAAGTAATGTATAGTGTTCTTTGTATCTAAAAAAGTCCCCCTACCTCTTAACAATATGTTTGATGAGTTCTAAAATATTCAAATGAAAAGAGAAGAGTTGCAACTTTTTTGAAGAATTGTGACTTCAATTAAAAGTTGCGACTTTTATGACGTGTTGTGACTTTTATGAAATGTTGTGACCTGTTGAAGGTTTGTAACTTATCAATGGTTTTGAACTTTTCGATACTGCACAATAAATATTTATTCATATTATCCTTTGTTATCTATAAATAGAGAGATTTCCTCACATTTTATACCAACCAATTTTCTTGACTTCTTCTACTAAAAATTTAGCATACTAAGTGTACTCTATAGCAATTGAGTGGTTCGATGACACTATGGATATAGGTATTGATGCACCCATGAATAAGATCGTTCTATCATGACAGGACATTTCCAGTTAACCCCAGGTACTTAAGGGGAGTGATTTCCTTATGAAAACATTTTATTCAGTGTACTCGATTTCTTCTTTGATAAAATTCATCATATATTATTTCTAATTTATTTCTAATTCAGTGAAATTAGGTCTTAGACCTAAATCACACCCCAAAAGTTTGCTCAAAGGCAGGACGATTGTCCAAGACTTTTAAGGAGTCCACCCATCTTATTAACCACCGATGTGGGATTTTTGTTATTCTTTAATATCCAACATCATATCCAATGCTTAGCATCTGGTGCATGGAAATTTTTTATTTTTGGGGCCCTAACATCGGGTGAGATGGACCCTGCTTTGATACCATATGAAATTAGGTCTTACGCCTAACTCAAATCCTAAAAGCTACCTCAAAGGGAGGAGTATTTCTCAAGCCTTATAAGGAGTCCAACCATCTCATTAACCACCAATTTGAGACATTTTTCAATCATTAACAAATTCTATTTTCTCTACAGATTTAATTTTGTAGTATGGTAAATACTATTTCATATTTGTTTTTTCCTACGAAGTTCTTCAATGTTTTAACACTAAGTATCTTAAGGAAATTAATATACTGTTGGATATTTTTTATTTTACTACTTGAGGGAAACTGATCATGGATGTACAAGATTAGTGCACTACTCTTCTAGAATTTGGTTCCCTATTAAGCTAGGTCGAACTAATAATGTACCGGAAGAACTGTTGGTATTTGTGTTAAGGATTAAACAAGGTAACATTATTATCATATATATTATTATAAGTGAGAAGATTCAAAATTCAAAGTTGAATTACCATTTTATCCTTATATTAAAATATTTAATATTAATGTTATAAACTATAACTAAATATTTAATAAATAAATCATTTAAATAAATGCTTGAATCAAATTAACATTAACAACTAATTTCTCTTTTTTTGTAAAAATCAAAAGTATTTGAAGAGTTTTTTCTTTAAATAAAATTGATATGGACTAAAATTAGCAAACTAATTAATGTAATTTAATTTTACCTACTCAAAAGTCATCCTAGCTACTGTTATAAAATACACAACATGCTCTTCATGTAAATGATAAGAGGATGATGAGAGATTGTCAAGAAAAAATTAATCGTGTTCATAGTTTTTTATTGCAGTAAGTTCCTTTTCTTTTTATTCTCTCCTCCTTGTCCGGCATAAGTATTTTTTATGCCCTTTTTTAATATTTTGATCGTTTTACTTTCTTATGATTTTGTTTTTCTATTGTAATATATTTGATACAACATGAAAATTAGTGATGTACAATTCATGTTCTACTATATTTCTTAATTGTTGAAGAAATTCATAATAAAAAATTAAACTTTTATTTGACATGCGACTATCGATAGAGTGTTTTACTTTAGTATAAATATATTTTCGAGATTATTCTTTATAAGTGGTAAGAGCAATAACTACAATATTGATTTTATTAATCTATTATTTATTTGTGGAAACATTCAATCTTCAAATTCACCAAATATACACAATAATTCATATTTAAAAGTTTTTGTTGCTCAATTTATACTCATAATTCAAAGAGAAATTCTATGAAAAAAAGAGTACTATTCTTTTCTCTTCATAAATCATATGTACAATATTTCTCTAAGGTTAAAAAGAAGATGTATATGTGATACAATAATAAAAATAATTAACATAAATATTATGGTGATGACTACAAATATGTTGCGTAATATATCATGTGTTTATATCATTTGCATATGTACCAAATTGATGAGGTCTTTTAATTAGAACTTATAAATTGTATGCTTCAAACTTGTATGTACTGTAATGAGAAACTACTTATTGTTGATGTAAAATATAAATTATGGCTTAAAAATTGTCAAACTCCAATCTCAAGATACATTTTGCCTTAGAAATATTATTTTATTTAAGAGAATGTGATCTTCTTCTTCCTGGTTATTGAATGTTAATTTATTAATCATACCCATAATTTTCTATAATTTGTAAGTTAAACATAAAAACTTTTCTCCATTATAATGTAAAAACCTTTTAGAATTAAAAATTCAATATGCTTTTAAAGAACCAATTTACACAGATTTATGTTATGTGCACATTTCAACATGAGAAGAAAAAAGAATGAGAAACTGCAAATGAAGGATCACAAAAAATGCTCGAATATATCATCTATTTAATCTTCTTCTTCATACTATATTTTTATTATTATTTAGTGAAAAAACTATGAATGGTAAAACTATTATTGTTAATTTCAGCATTTCCTATTTTATAACTCAAAATTTTTTAGTATAAATAAATTTAATAATAAGGAACCAACGTGAAATGCACGTTCCCGAAATCTAGTTATTTATATAAAGAGGAAAATAGTTTCTCAAATTTAGATCATAAATATCGTATGTCTTTGGAAATGATTTGCAACACATATGTTTTTTCAATGAATTTATCTAAGCAAATAGTGTTGTCTTAAAAATTCTTTAGTTTGCAGAATGAAATATACATATTTTGGTTAGATAAGATACTATGTGAAAATGTTCTAGTTTGAAGGATATTTGAAAAGAAAAACATATCTATATGATAATCCAAGAATATGTTTTATTCTATTTGGACTATAAAAAGAAAAATCTTTGTAGTTCTATACTCCTTTTAAAAATTAAATATGTTTAATTTTAGGAGTCTAAAAACATTTGTAATCTTCAACTCTGTATAAATTATACTATGCATTTGACATTAAGAATATGAAAACTCCACTCAATAATTCATTGTTATACTTTTGGTTTTCTACTCCGTTTACACTTGAAAATGACTCGAAGTCATTAAAACTTCCTCCACATTCAAAGTTCATTTGATTTCGTATTTGAAGAATATAAATTTTATTGTTAAATAGAAAAATTTTAGTTACTTGAAGTCAATGATATTGTGCCTACATTAGGTACCTCTATGGAATGAATTTTGATATTGTGTAAAAATTGTCAAATACTTCAATAACATATTGAATAAGATAAAATTAGATATAGTAACATTCATGTATTATATTTAACCCCACAAAACTTTTACAGTATATTTGATATTGTGATAGTTGGGTTTCTCTTTTACTAATATATAGTATGACTAATATTAAACTACAAAATTATATATATTATTTTATTATATAGAAGATTGAAGTGGGAGGACGACCAAGGGAAAAAATGTAATTTTACGCTAACAAAAATGTATTAAGAAAGATAATAAATAATTCTAGAAACATATTTCTATATATAGAGTGAATAATGATCAAGGGCAAAAATATAATTTTAGTCTAACAAAAATATACAAAGAATGATAACAAATAAGTTAATGGTATCATTCTGTCACGACTTAAATCTAGACCATAGAAGAGACCGGCGTCGTTGACCTCTCAGTGGTCGCAGACAATCCTACATACGCTATCCTTACTTCATCTAAGTTTATTTTAGCGGAAAATTTGAAATTTTTGTTTGCTTATTTGATTCTAAACAATTTAAACCTAACATCATAGGCGTTCAGAAATCAACCATCTATTATAGAGATAATCAAATGAAAAAAATAGTTCATAATTGCATTAAACGTATTTTTGCTAAAACGACACCAAGACAAAGTCAGAAATGAAAGTGGAAAGAAACTCTAGTGGAACATGCTACACTAGCTAAATACTACATCTAAGTTAGATAATAATGGTAGACATCCTCGAAAGCACGAGGGCCTACCAAGTCCGGATGACAAACTCCACGTCCGAATAGCTACAACATCAACGTGTGAGCTCTAGCGTCAACCTAGCCTACACCTAAAAATATAGAGTTGTATGGGATTAGTACACACATGTACTAAGAATGGGTATATGCATGCACACATCAAGGACATGCATGAGTAATAATATCTCTTTCCTAACAACATCATTACAAAAAAAAAAAAAACCAGTCAGTGGACTTGCCAAATTGAGATTTGGAAAGTTAGTGATCTTTCAAAACGTGGATAAGGAAAGTCAGTGAGCTTTCCAAATTTGGATTAGGAAAGTCATGTCATGAGGATAACATGCATCATCATACTTATCATATTGCACACAACAAATAACATATTACACTTAGCACATATCATATTTCATATAGAACATAATATCTTTCATACCATTCATTCATATGCCATGAGACCCTTGAATCATTGACTTAACATTAAGACCTTCCAGAAATGAGGGCTCAACATGTGGGACCTCAACTAGGGAGTCTACTTTAGCGAACACAGAGTCTACTTCGTTCATGCATACGTACTCTATTTCATTTCATTCATCGGCCAATTTAAATACCAGCTATACCTAGGATGTAGTTTAAGACATTCATCGGGTTCATTGTGCAATAAAAAAGAATGACCTAATGTCATTACTTGAATCTAACTCACCTTTTGATTATCCTATCCTAAAACCTTTGGTATCATTCATTTCATTATGTGCATAATTTGAGGCTGGCCTCCTTCATTCATTGGGAACTTTAACTTTAGCCGACATAGATCATGTGAGCATCATGATATCCAGTGTCATGAAACCCCACAGCGAAAAGAGGTGGAATCACCTGCAAAAGTTACCCAAAACATCCAAGCGTACATGGGAATTAAACCCCTCCAGATCCCTATATTGGAAGTATAGGTCCGAAGACTCGTAGATATAAGGAGACCCATTCCCAGCATGCCGGACAGTCTCATCTCATGAGAGTTACGTTAACCACCGCCCTTCCCGAAATAAGGCATTACCACTCATAGCTAGTCCGTTGGTGCTCTGTATAAAGTTCCATTACATTCAACTCATACGTCATGGAAGCTGACTTCTAGTATGAGGACATAATAGCTCAATAGATGATTTCTCATCTCATCATTAGTATTAAGTATGTTAATATCAACACTTCTATTAGAGTGTTCATAGAGACTGGTCTCTTCATTAACTTTACACTCTCATAGGTGAGTATGTTGTAGTAACATTTACTAGGCTAATTTGAGATTGCTCACATCTTTTTCAATAGCCTCATATCATGTTGTCACCACATTAATTAACATTAACACATTTTCTCTTCATAATTACTCACCCCTTTTTACGTGAATGTGCATTTCATCATATGCCAATTCACTTGGCAATTTAGTGTGTTTCACACTCTTACTTAACCCTTCTAGGGTTTCTTCATTTCATTGTTCATTTCATCATTTCATTTTTCATTTCGTCATATGCCAATGCACTTGGCCATTTAGTGTATCTTACACTTGTACTTGACCCTTCTAGGGTTTCATCATTTCATTACATACATCTTACGTTCACTTATTTTTAATTGTGTGCTAGACTTATGGGTGTATGCATACAAATCATGAGTCTTCATTCATAGTTTTTAAAGTGACTCATATCTTCCTAAGATTATGTAGTAAAAAGAGTTATGTATCTTGTATGTATGCCAAGATCTCGATTTAGATCTAAATAGGTAGCATTATTCTTGAACATTTAATTCACGTATGATTTATGTATCAATACGGAAATTTGGTCAAGGGAACCCAACTTTTAATCCCTTGGACAATATTTACATTTTTCCTTGACTTTTTTTTAGTCTTCATGACATTGGGACCGTAGATCGAGCCAAAACATCAACATTCTATCTTTATTTTTCTCCTTGGATTCTCCTCTTATTTGGCCGAAGCATTGTGGGATCGAACCCCCACAACCCCTTTTATTTTTCATTTAAAATTGTGTTTTCCAATTTGCGTAGACCAAGAGGTTGTGGGATCAAACCCCCACAGCCTCCTTATTTTATTTTTTTTTAAAATTGACTTAGCTAGGCGTTTGGCAATGAGGTTGTATGATCGAGCCTACACAACTTCACTTTATTTTCTTATTTATTTTGCCCCTCTTTTCCAGCCTTGAGGTCGTGGTTTCGATTCCAACGCCTCACGTTTTTTTTCTTTAATTTTCTTCTTTCACTTCATTCGCTGCCTGGAGGTCGTGGGTTCGATTCCCACGCCTCCTATTTTATTTATTTAATTTTGCTGCAGTCTTCTTTCTCAGCCAATACACACCATTTGAAATCCCCCTGACCCCTTATCTTTTTCTTGCAAATTTAAGGTGTTATACTGGTGAGGTCACAGGTACGAATCCTGGTGGCCTCATCCCTTTAAAATCAATTAAATTTTCTTGATTTCACCTCTATATTGTAGCCTAAACCAAACTTTTATTTTTGGCTGGAACTTAATCTTTTTCTAAAATTATTTTCATCAATATTTCCACTTGAAAACATAGGTCAATTCATGGATAATTTAACACTTTTTAGGGGTGGGTTTTCATGGATTCCTTGAGCCAAAATGTTGACACTCAAATAATCCCCATTTCCATTTGAATGAACATCACGATTACATAGATTTATTTACGTAAAATGACAACCAAAACAATATTAAACCTGAAGCCTTAATTCGTCCTCATTCAAGTACATTCTCAGTAACATTTTTTTTGCACATGCACACACTTTCACAAACTTTCAATACATGGTTGCCTATCATACGATTTAAAGTACACAACATAATCATATTCATCACAAAACATAACATACACCGAAATCTACAAGAAATAACACCCAACCTACGATTCATTGGGAGCTAGTGGCAGGGGCATGCAACAAGGGAAATAATCCGAGTTTTCGAATGAATAATATGAACCGTAAGGGGTCTGTTGAGAAAAGGGACAAAGAGATAAGAAAACCCATACCTTTTTGACGTTAAAATATTTAATTTCTGTCCAAAAACTTCACCCAAGAACACGTCTAAATATCAACAATATGAACTCCACTTGAATGACAACGTCCCTTAGCCTAGTATGCGATAAATGTTTATTTTCTTGTGATTTCGTGTGAGTTCTTCATGTGTGTGGAACTTGGTTTATTTGTATGCCTTTGTATCTTATTTTGGCAGAGAAATTTTGTGTGAAATAATAACGGAGATTGAGTGTGAGAGTTGAGAGCTAGAAATGAGAGAGTAGGAGTTATATTAGGCTTAGGAGTCTAGTTTAGGTTTTAGTCAAATAAAGTTAACTTAATTATTAAAACATCTGATTTTTATTTTAAATCATCTAATGAATAATTATTATAAATTAATTATATTTAATCAATTGCATAAATTAAAATCATATTAATTCATTGCTTCCACTTAGGTTCGAACACGGATGAAGCAAGGCATCACTTCAAGACTCCCCAAATTGACCCTCCATATTATTAATTAAATAATTAATTATATATTTAGGGAAATAACGATATTACCCTTACCCTGGAATAAGACCATTTTACCCCTAGACCCTCCAAACATATGATTTCTTCTTTTTAAGTCCGGTAAAGACTCATTCGAGTAAATCTTCGTAAGCCCTACATGGTTGGACAAAACCATTACAAGCTCAAATAATTCCTCAAGTTAGTTGTCTTGGCTGTAGAAAGGGTTTTAAAGTTTGGTTCTATGCGCATCAATCCGTGTGAACCCTAGTCTAATCATAAACATTCTTGACACATTAAGCTTCACTTAGTATATCCATTTTTAGGGTTGTTACACATTCTTAAGTTATCTCATTATCATTAACTTATTTTGTTATTATTCTTGGTATATTTTGTTAGCATGAAATTACATTTTTGCCCTTGATCATTATTCGCTACATATATAGAAATATGTTTCTAGAATTATTTATTATATTTCTTAATAGATTTTTGTTAGCATAAAATTACTATTTTTTCCTTGGTCGTCCTCCCAATTAACTCTTGTATATAATAATAATTACTCCATTTTACTATTATTTTAATTTAATTCATAATATTTTTTCTATACATTATGCTTATAAAAATGCCTACTTTTTAAATTAAAAATTATCATGAATTAATTATTTTCATCTATATTTAACTCTAATTAATATACTTGAAAAATAAAATAAATGTGTTAAAATTAATAATATATGTTAGATTGAAATTAAAGAAAAAGATGTTAAAAAGAAACTTTAAAATAACAATGAATATGATGGTATATTTGTATTAAAGACGACCAAGAATAAAAATGTAATTTTATTCAAACAAAAATATATCAAGAATAAATAATTCTAGAAACATCTTTCGATATATGAAGTGAATAATGATCAAAGGTAAAAATGTAATTTAATGAAAGCAAAAATTTACCAAGAATGATAACAAGAAAATTAAATAGTTATAGAAGAATCTTGAGTAATTATTATTAGTATTACCTCATCTTTTGTTATTTCTTCATTTTTATGAATTATTTTGATATCTATTTGTTATATGGAAGTAAGAAAATAATGATTACACTTAGCTTTTAATAATTATATATCAAGTATAATATTAGGTGGAACCAATAAAAATTAAAATTAAAATTTATATGTATGTTTAATTTTTGTGTATTAAAATATTTTTAAATTTTGTGATCTTAAATATACTACATAAAAAAATTAAAATTCAGAAATTATTTTCTTTTCAAAATAAAATAAAAAATAAGTTCATATAAATAGAAAAGGAGGGAGTCATATATTAAAAATGAAGAATATATGTGTGTGTGCGTGTGTTTGTGTGTATGTTATAATTAAATGAGCTTTTATAGATTTTCTTTTTAAAAAAATCGATTGTCTTCCTTCTATTAATTTGTGCATATATGTGGAGTTTTATTGATTTAAACATTTTAAATATAAAAATATAATGATTTGAAAACTTTAATTCTTCGTTTTAATTTCTAATTTCTTACATATTTGAAAAATACATAAAAAAAGAAGCTTAAAAACGCAATGTAAAAATTTAAGATATTTTTAGAAAAACATATATAATGAAATTTGGTTGATTTCCTTATTTTTATCGAAAAAAAAGTTGCATATATTGTTTGAAAATATGTAAGCTAAAAAGTACTATGAATCAAAGTAAAAGGACAACTAAAAATATATGAAATAATATAAGAAATTACACTGACTTTCCTAAAATAATATAAAATAGAACATATGTACTAACATATATTATTCAAAAATTATACAAAAGGTACATAAATTAACAATTTAAAATAATTTTTGAAAAAACACATAAAAATTTAGTTCACTTTTTCAAATTTCATTTGTGTCACACACACACAAACACACACACACACACACACAGACACACACAGACACACACACACACATATATATATATATAATTGTCTATTTCTTTTATAACAGAAAGTAACTTAACATCTTGGGTTTTCTTTTCAGGAAAATAATTTTCAATTAAAATATAACCATGTCTATACACATCAATATTTGTGGAAATTCGTCTGTCACGTTTGTGTTGAACAAGAAACATTTGGGTAATAATACCCTTATTCGACTCAGGAAACTATGTTTATGAGTATACCTATAACAACAAAATTAAAATTAATGGAAAGGTGATTCTAAAAAAGAAAGAAAATTTAAGAATGTGCTCACTCTGAACAATGTATGTATCAGAAATAGTTGAACTAAGTAGAAACAAATATTTGTGAGAAAAAAATTACCTCATAGAGGGCTTTTCAAACTCAACATTTTTTTGTTCTTACTTACTTGAGTCAAATTGTATGTGATGAACACTTACGACATGTCAATACGAAATATTGTAAGGAAAACTGTTTAACATAAAAGTTTTGTCAAACTTTGAGTGCAACAAATATAAATGTCAATGTGTTGTATCTAAGTAGGTTAAGCATTCTTATAAATTTGTTGAAAGGAACTATAATTCCTTTTATAAGATTTATACGAACATTTGTGATATGAAACGAACACCATATCGTGGTGGTAAAAGAGTATCTCATAACTTTTATTGACAAATGCATTACATAAAATTATGTCTATTTATATAATAGTAAGGATGACACAATATAAATGTCTTGGCAATACAAAATTGAAGTTGAAAATCAATTGGAAAAAAGATAAGAAGTTATAGGAAGGGAGAGTATAAATCTTTTTTAGTCAAAATATGTTTGGGAAGTGGAATTATCCGTCAAACTACTATCATACTCACCTTAATCTAATGTAACTTATTTATTAATAATATGAACTTTGAAGGAAATGATGGATGCATTACAAATATGTTTAGTTTTACCACAAAACTTTTGTCGGGAAGCTATCTTACAGAAAAATCGAACAAGAAAAAAGTTTTATCTTATTTGAAATGTTTCAGTGTTTTTGGGTGTCTAACCAAATTCTAGGTTGCTATGCTAAAAGGGACAAGATTGGAACTAAGAATATCAACAGTAAAATTATACTTCAATAGTGTAGTGAAGGGTCTAAAAAAACCTTGGAAAGAACCAAATGAGATTGTAATTGATAAAATAAATTTAGGGGTATAGAATATGTCAAACGACATCTTCTCCTTTTAAATTTGATTTTGTAACATTTTTTCTTGAAAATAAGTCTCATATATTTAATGAAGCTGTTGTTTGAAAACTACATCTTTGGGAAAGAAGTTGTCAATAGAGAGGTTGATACAATGTTGAATAATCACACTTGGAGGCTAAGTGAACTCCCTTGCTGAAGTATATAACCTTTAGATTAATTAAATGAATGTGAAAACAACTTAATAAATGGAGAACTGGAGAAGGAAATTTACATGGAACAACCTGAGGGTTTTACTGTTCTTTGGTGCAAACTTGTTAAGTCAATTTATGGAATAAAACAAGAACCCAATAAATGAAACGTCAAATTCGACCAAACCATGTTGTCTAATGGATTTAAGAATGGTGAAAGTGATTAACATTTTTATGTTAAAGATACTCCAAATAGCAAGGTCATTGTTTCTTCATATGTTGATTTATGTTGATCATCAAAAGAGACACTTATTACATAAAAACTTATAAACATATAAAAAAAAGAATTTTTGAAGATCTTGGAGTTGATGACATGATCTTAGGAATAAGAATTCTTAAAAATCCACAATGTTCAGTATTGTCATAGTCTCATTACATCGAAATGTGCTTGACAAGTTAAATCATTTGTAGTTTAGTACTTCTAAGATTCCAATAAATGCGAGCTTTGCACATTAAAATAATGCAGGTGAAAGTGACTCATAATTGAATTATACTAGAGTATTGGGATGTATGATGTAGATTGTGAAGTGTGCGTGATCAGATCTAACATGTGAAATTAGTAAACCAAATCGATTCATTAGTATTCATGAAAATATTCTAGGGTATTGAAAACATAATCAAAATTATCTGTTTTATTATTAAAAATATCAAACAATATTTATAGTATATAGTGATGCAATAGAGATCACTGGTAAAATAAAGAAATATCCACGAGTGTAGATGTATTGGTGTTAGTTGGGAAACAGTCTTTAGTGAATCTTGCAAATAGACGTGTATTTGTCACGCCCCGAGCATATACCCTGGGTGTGGAAGACACTCGAAAATCATCATAGGCATCCTGAGAATCCTTGGCGTGTCTTACTTACTCTGCAGAATACTTAAACAAAAGAAATATAAGTCATGAAATAAGTGTATAAATAATATATTAGATGATAATGGAAAAACAAGTCTTAAATAAATAAAGCTGATACGAATATAACTAAAGAAGTATAACTATCTATCTATCAAACCTCTAAAAAAACTAAGGATGTCTGGAAAGTACCCCCGATCATCCTAAGAACTTAAAACCACAAAGCAAATGATACAAAGAGTCCACTGGTAGCAATGAGGCTCAATAATTGACTCTTAATGTGAACCTGATAAACGAGGTGCTGGATGTTGATCTTGGCTACTTGCATCTGCATTATAAGATGATGCAGTCCAATTGGAATCAATACATTAAATGTACGAGTATACGAGTTAGCATGCTACACAGAACATTGGCTAGAAAAGATTCTCAAAGAAACATTTATCTTGACTCTTTTCAACTTATTAATAACTTAGTTCATAAAAAAGCAATGAAACACATGCAATATATGAAAAGCTTTGTAAAACAATAAAAGTAACTTAAATCATTGAAGAATATTCAGTAATAAACTCAACTTTACTCATATAATAATTTTATATAGTTTCTATGAGAGATATTCTAACCGACAATCACCAATATGAGCCTAAGTGGCGAGACAACATGTAGCCACACTGCTAGACCTGTCCTATACTTTGTTGTCATGTAGGAGACTTAAATTAGTGAATCCACTAGTCTATTCTAAAAGCATCTAAAGGAGTCATCTAAACTGTATGATCCTTTTATACCCACGATGGCCACATGGTTTACGCAGACGTTGGTTAATATGAACTCTCTTCCCCATATCAGTTCTTAATACTACTCCGAAATAATCTTCGCTCATATGTTTTTAAAAACACACTTCTTCCTTTAGTTTGAGATAATTACTCAAAGCTTAACTTAAAAGTTCTCTTCGAATTAGTGTCCCCTTTTGTTGCTCTAATGTGAAAACATTTGTAAACACTTTAATACTTAGATCCCTTAAATCTTTTCTCCAACCATATATGGAACAACACCAAACTCATCCTGAGCTAGTATTTATGGCTGATTGAAGTTGACCAAGAACTCAACTTTAACATATTTACAATTTTCCATATATACACAAATACTTTCAAAAAATAACTATTTCAGATTTAAACTTCCCCTCTAGTGCTTTGTAGTTGCAAGATATGACAATATCTCCCCCTTGGTAATATTACTCATCGAAAGAGATTTACTCTAACTAAGCTAATGGTGGTAAGATCAATTTCAAACATCGTAAAAGAAATTGGAAACAAAGAACATGCTCACAATTAATTTAAATAGTACTTAGAGGAAATTTTTTACCTTGGTATTTATTTTCTCTTGATTAAATGAGATGTGGATATCACATCTATTGTCCTCTTCAGATTCCCAAGTAGATTCTTCAATGAATTGGTTCCTCGAAAGGACCTTGACTGATTCTATATCTTTTGTTCTCACCTTACTAACTTGTCAATCTAGAATCTGAAGAAGAATCTCCTCATAAGACAAGCTATACTCGATCCCTGTATTTTAATTTGGAATGATCAATGAAGGATATCTCATGCACTTCTTCAACATGGAGATGTGAAACACCGAATGAACCGTTGTTGATTCCTGTGGAAGCTCCAATTCATAAGTTACATTGCCAATCCTCTAGGCTATGCGAAAAGGTCCAATATACCGTCGACTAAGCTTCCCCTTCATATTAAACCTCATAAAACTATATGAAACATTCAAATATACCTAATTATCTATTTCAAACTCTAACACCCATCTCTTAACATCAGTGTAGGATATTTTATGACTCTGTAATGTTTTCAACCTTTTGTGGATCACTTTCACCTTCTCTATAACTTCCTAAACTATATATGCTCCTATCAACCCTACTTCACCATATTAAAAACATATAGGAGATATGCATCTAATCCCATAAAGAGCTTCACAAGGAGTCATTTGGATGCTAGAGTGATAAATATTTTGTAAGCAAACTCAATGAGAGGTAGGTGATCATACAAATTTCCTTTGAAATAAATCACAACACTTAACATATCTTCAAATGTCTAAATATAGTTCTCTACTTGACCATCAATAGGAGGATTAAATGCAGTACTTAAGTTCATCTTTGAACTAAAGCCTTTGTGAAAAGTTTTCCAGAGCTGTGAAGAAAATTGTGAACCTTTGTCCGAAATACTTTAGACTGGCACTCATGAAGTCTTACAACCTCATGAATATATAATTTGCCATAATCTTATGCTGAATGAGTAGTTTTAAGAGATAGAAAATATGCTGATTTTGGCATTCTATCTACAATCACCCAAATAGAATAATATTTTCAGCAAGACTTTAGTAAATATATGATGAAGCCCATATTTATCATAGCCCACTTTCATTGTTGATGTTCTATATTCTGCGCCAAACCCCAGGAATTTTAGTGCTTAACATTCACCTGCTTCCAATTTGGAAAATTAGTAACATATTTTGCAAAGACCTTCTTCATGCTATTTAACTAAAACATTTCCCTCAAATTGTGATATCTGGAGCTATGAGCTTCTTCCATGATCCTCTCTTGGAGTCAATACAACATCGGTACACACAATCTACCTTGATATTTCAATATACCATCTCCCCCTTGTTAAAAAGCTAACACATTTTTCTTTTGGATATTTGCCTTTAACTCTAAAAAATGGGATCTAGGTAATATTTTTCTTTAACTTATGAAAGTAGAGATAGTTCAGCCCTATTCGTCACCACTATTCCTCCTCATGCTGATTCCATAAGTAAGATTCGAAAGTGTGCATATGCACTATCTCTTTCTCACTCTCTCTTTTTTTTCATCAACATTATTGGACTACATCATGCTCAAGGCATAAGGATCAACATTAGCCTTACCTGGGTAGTAAATAATACTCATGTCATAATCCTTGGGTAGTTTTAACCATCTCCTTTGTATGAGATTAAGCTCTTTCTGAGTGAACACATACTGAAGACTCTTATGATCACTGAATATATAAACTTGAAAACCATAAAAATAATGACGCCATATTTTCAAAGCGAATACTACAGATTCTAAGTCATGGGTGGGGTTTTCTCATAAAATTTCAATAGTCTGGAGGCATAACCTATAACTTTTTCTTTGTGCATGAAAACAAAACTCAAGCAAACTATACATGCATCACAATACACCATTAAACCTTTAGTACCTTCCTTTAAATTTAAACTGGGGCAGTAGTCAACCTATTTCAATTCCTGAAAGATTCAATCACAACCTTCAGATCATTGAAACTTTTCAAAGTCATCTTCACCAAAGGGTACGAAATGGATGAGAAACCCTCAACAAACCTTCTATAATAGCAAGCTAAATCAAAGAAACTCCTAATATCAATTATATAAGTGGGTCTTGGCCAATTCTACACCGCTTAAATTTTCTGACTATCAACTATAATTACATCATGGAAAAATATGTAATTCAGGAACGCCACAAACTCAGGCAAAAGCTCATATTTGAATTACATGTCATACAACTTATTATCTTTCAATGTTTAAAGAATTATTTAGAGATAACTAGCGTGATTTTTTTCATTCCATGATTAGATTAGTCTTTAATCAATGAATACAATAAGAAACATATCTAAATATTGTTTGAAGACTCTAGTCGTAAGGTCCATGAACGTTGCTGGAACATAAGTCAAACTAAAGGATATGACCAAACACTCATAATGACCATATCGGGTTCTGAAAACAGTCTTTGGAATATCACATTCCCTTACTCTTAACTGATGGTACCTGATCTTAGGTCAATTTATGAGAAAAAGGAACAACCCTGAAACTAATTGAAAAGATCATCAATCATTGTAAAATGATACTTGTTGGTAATGGTAACCTTTTTCAACTCAGGGTAGTCTATACACATCCTAAGGGAACCATCCTTCTTCCTCACAAATAAGACCAAAGTACCCAAAGGTGAGAAACTTGGTTTAATAAAGCCTTTATCTAATAGATTTTTAAAATTGTCTTTTAACTATTTCAACTAATCTTATGTCTATATATATGGAG
The DNA here is from genome assembly GCF_001406875.1 of Solanum pennellii. Classification (NCBI taxonomy): domain Eukaryota; kingdom Viridiplantae; phylum Streptophyta; class Magnoliopsida; order Solanales; family Solanaceae; genus Solanum; species Solanum pennellii. The sequence continues at coordinate 54,298,694 of NC_028643.1, forward strand.
GAATAGATATCTAACGAGTATCTGAAAGAATATCTATACCGAAATCTATCTTTCTATTGGTAGGGACTCTGGGAGATCATCTGGAAAGACTTTTGGTAACTCTTTTACTACTAAAACTGAGTGAATAGAAGGTGGTTCAATACTTAAGCTATTAACTCAGAACAAGTGATAGACAAACTCCTTAGAAACTAACTTCCTTGCCTTAGCTATAAAATGAAATGACCCTTAGGAACTACTTAACTGCTTTTCAACTCCTATTGTCTCACCTAGAAAAAAAAACTTGACTACTCGAGTTCTACAATCAATTGGGGTATAACAGGAATGAAGCCAGTCCATACAAAAAATGACATCAAAATCTACCATATCCAACTCAATTAAATAAGCAATGTTACTCTTGTGATTGATAAAAATGATTCACGATAGAGTTTCTAAGGTAGAATGGACTGACCAACATGTATAGAAACACTGAATGATTCACTAAGTTGCAGGAATAACATCATAGTTCATAGAAACATATAGAGTTACAAAAGATAAAATTCTCCTGGATCTAGCAAGTCATAAACAGAAAAGTCAAAGACTCGAATAATACTAGTGAAATATAAAGTGAATGTTTTTGCTTTTGGTGACTAGTGATCACACAGAGGCGGTTTTCTCCTCCGCTAGTAATAAAAGTAGATCTTCTAGGTGATTCTATGACTGGAGGAGCAACAGATGAAGACTGGGCTCTATTTACCCCAATAGAATTTCCCTGTTTATTATTTGGAGAATATCGCATGAAACTCCCAGTCTGACCACACTTGAAATAACTAGTGGAGCCCTCAGGACAAATACAAGAGTGGTTCCCACCACGCTTGGCGCATGCATGAGGCTTACTAATTCCTTGATCCACACTACCTTATAAATAAGCATGTTTAGGTCTATAATTATGACCATAGTACTCACCGTTGCTCTTAGGTACAGGTGCACTTGAAGAAGATGGATCAGGTCTCTTTTATTTTAGTTGGATAGAGGACGGGTTCAACTTACTCTTCTGCTGCCTGGACTCATTCCCTTTCTTAGACCTCTTTTTATAGAAATCCTATCTATCTCTCATCTTTTCTTACTCTACCCACTGCACATAAACCATCAACATCGAAATGTCCATTTTCCCGACAAACATTGATGCCTGACCCTCTACTTGATAGACCACCCAGCCCAACAACAAATAAGTTTATTATACTCTTTATGTCCTTAACCATCTCAAGATCATAACGGAATAGATGCGTGAACATCAACTCATATTCATGAACAATTATAGAATCCTGCCTAAGTGTGAGGGGCTGACGTTCCTTGGCCGATTTCAGTTATTAGGAAAAGAAAATTCCCATGAAAGCCTCTTCAAAGCATGCTCAACTTGCAGATGGCGCATTATCAACTCTACATTCCTTCCATTTTTGAAAATACGTCCTAACAACATTCTTCAATTGATATGTATCTAGAACTTAGGGGATTACCTCAACTCGTTAAGTGTTAGAAACATGCATTACCTCAAATACGTTTTTCAGTTCCTTAGTGAATTTATATGGATACTTCATAGTTCTCGAACTAGTTAAACTTAGGGGATTAATCCTCAAAGTCTCATACTCTTCTTTTTGATCTACTATTTTCTCACCAATGTGGTTAGTTATAACATTATTTAGTATCCTAAGTATCTCTCTGAACTCAGCAGTAGTTACTTCACCTCGCGGTTTCACTTGAGGTGCATTCGGAAAATCTTGTTCTTCAATATTCCTCCTAGCTGGATAACCTTTAACCGCTCATGGAGACATGATATATTAAACACGTGCAAGAAAGAATTAGAGGGAAACTTTATAGAGATCAAACTCTACCTCAGAAAATGTATGAAAGAAGTAACATAATTCCTAAATTTAGCAGCCTTCGAGTTATAAATGTGGCAAACATCACACCATTGACTACGACTCTACATAAATAGATTCATAAAAGTCCTAGAAATCTTTAACTCTGTGCTCTGATGCCAAGTTTGTCACCCCTCGAGCTTAGTTCTTATGTGGAACTTGCACTCGAAGACCGTTGTTGTCCCCAAATGAAATTTTGTCCAGACTTACTTAACTTAGCGAAAGAAAATATCCATATTAATAAATATAAACATCACTTAAGTGAAATATATACGAAAATAACACAGAATGCGTAAAGATAAAACATTCAACTTGGCCAAAAGTTACAACCTATGTCTTACAAAGAGGAATTTTAATGGAAAGACCCAAAGGACTAACGACTGATTGTCTATGAAACCTCTAAAAATAGTGAGATTGATGTTGGCATAAGCCCCATGACATCCTAATGGACTAACAAGAAAGCAATTAACATAGATACTCCAGAATGCAAAGAGGCTAACAAAATGACTCTGAACTTCTCACTGGATCAACTATGTGCTAGAATATTGATACTAGTTACCTGTGTCATAAATCATAAGACGATGCAAGCCAACTGACGATAATATATTTAATATACGAGTATGCGAGTTTGAATTCTAAACAAATCCTTGGATCTTCTCAACTCATAAATACTTCACTGAGCTTATTTCAATGTAAAGAGGTTTAAAACAAATGCAATATAAAAAAAAGTTGATCAAAAAAATAATGCCAACTCTATGTATATAACAAGGATACAAAATAACTATGAAATGTATGTGAAAGTGCAATAAACAGATGTACATAAAATAAAATTTCTTTTGTTGGAGTTTCTCTAATCGATAACCATCATAATACAGCTATAATGATGATACATTGATCACCTCATTCTAAGAGTGGATCCTGTACCCGGAATAAGGTATAGGACCTGAACTACTAAGTTTATCCACTAGTCTATTGTTAAAATGATTAACCTAAAAAGAATGACCCTTTTGTACCCATGATGATTACATGGATATGATTTATCTGAACTCGTGCTCGTCCCCAATTTGGTTGTCAATACTACTCCCAAAATACACTAGTTAATCTGTTTTAAAAATATACTTGTTCTGTGATTTGAGATAAGTGCTCAAAAACTACGCTAAAAAACTATGTATTAAATCTCAATTTCCCTTCTTGTTTCATTTAAAGAGCTATTATTCTTTTCTGAAAAATAGCCTAAAGACTATTATGAAATCTCTATTTTCGTTCTTATTTAAATGTGAAAATATTTTCAATTTCTTTGGACATACATAGTCCCCATATACTTTGTTACATCAGGGGAGCACCTCCTAGACATAATCGGCGTCGTCGTCCCTTTTTAGGACTAAGACTATCCTCTTAGCTTACATCATTACTTTCATAGGTTAAAATGCCGAAATATAAAAATATTTTCATTACTTCTACATTAAGGTTTACATAGACCTCTGCAAACAAATAATAATTTTATTGAGTATATACAAACCCTTCGTAAAAGAAGATTACTTAGTCTTCTTATTTTATTGCACATAAATATATAAAATATGACAGTCTCAAAATCATGTCTGATCTCATAAACATCTAAAAGAGTGTAACAATTTCGTTCTAGACCATACATCAATATAACAAGACCACATATACGTAATACAATGATTAGTATCTAAATGACAAAGAAAGAGCATAAGAGTCCTAATAGTAAAATAACTTCATAAGCTTAATAGTGGCATTGTCCTCGGAAAGTGAGGATCTACCCAACTTTTATGACTGAGAGTTCCAATTCGTCATTCAAAGTCGTCTCAAATGCCCTTCAACGGATGGAACCTAAAATGTTTGGTAAAGGAATTAATGGGTTTAGTCACTTGTACTAAGTATGAGAGCATATGCATATCATGAAATCATTCTACAAAGGGACATTTCACTAAAACATGCTAATATACATTTAGAAAGACCATACCAGTCAAGAAGACATCTTCATTAAGTCATAGAAATGTACATCACAAGGCCAACAATACAAAGTCAAGTAATGTCAACATGCATATCATATTATTTAATACAGTCAAAGTAACTCTATCCCCAAGTTATAATAACAACAAGATTGAATAAGAGCACATTTGAACATAACCAAAGAAAGATCATTACTCATGACCCTCTTTAAGTCTTGTTGTGCAGTGACTAAGCAAAGTTCCATAATCGACTCAATCAAGTAAACCTAGCAAGAACCATAAACGTCCAACTTTACATAACATAACATTAAGAGTGCATAATATCATACTTTGGCAATTGAGACCAAATATGTTCATAAGAGTAATCAACATCATTTAGTGTCATTAATATGTAAGATCATCATATACATATTATTTACATTTATAAGCATATAAATACATAAGAACATTCTCCTTAGACTTCCCTCAAGGCTAACTTCTGCAATGTTTAGGTTTAGTCCCATAACCCTACCTAGACTATGCTAAACCCCTTAGGTCATCTTAGTTAGAGTTCAATGCTTTAGTTCATTTTACCTTCCGGGAACATCTTGCCTTAACAGACATAGACCACATAATCTAATGTAGAATCTGGTGTCATGGAACCCTACACCGAAAGAAGGCAACATAACATGAACATAACAACTACGTGGATTCACTGGCTAGTATTCCTATGGTTGCAACATAGTTGAAGAACTAGGAGATATATTAGTGTCCCTCCTTATGCTACATGGATTGGAGTCCCTGTCTCAAGAGTTCATTAGTGATCCTACCTTCCATATATGGGAAGGGAGACTCCTCAATCTAGTTCACTCGGTGCTACTCTAGAGCTCCTTTTGAAATATATTTAATGTTATTGTTAATCATCATAGATTAATGTAAGGCATAAGGTCTATCGATTATATCAAAATCATCATCATATTTGAATAAGAATAGCATGAGTATTTTCCCTTCATTGCAATTCATATAAGTGAGGTTAGCACAATAACATATTCACGTCATGATAAGGCACATTTGTAAATCATCACCGTCCTTATAACATTTACATCTTAGGCAACACCTCACAAACCATATTCAAAATATTTCAATTAAACATCATACCAACCCTATCAATCCTATTATAATTCATACTTTACTATAACATTATCACTGAACCACGAGTAACCATAATTGCATTAAATAATAGGGATCACAAGACTTAAGAAGTCTCCTCCATAATCCATCATCAAGGTTTTACCATCAACTCATTAATTTAATCAATGAGGGTGTAATATAATCATACAACAATAAAAAACATACTAACAAGCCTAATTGAATCAATACATCAAAATCCATTACTAGTTCATAGCTTAAGGTATAAACATAGGTCAAAGTCATAATCTAGATCAATTACTCAAGAACATGAATGATAGGACTATATTTTCCTTTATATATTCATAATTGATACAATATTATAATCTAGTAGTAATTCAACCAATAACCAATTTAATTGAACAAACATTACACAATTTATATCAAGATCATAACTTTTGGTTAAAGTGAATAGGTCATCTTCTACAAACTTGACCAATATATGAAGAAATTACATAATTATGTGAAAATATATGTTAATATATTCATAATATCCAGAAGAAGTCATAGACAAACTGATTCATAAAAATCAATTTCGTATTGGATTAAAACACACTTGATAACCCAACTTTTGAAATTAATTTGATGAATTCCTTTGAGGAAAGAGGTATCAAAAGTGAAAGAGATCGCATACCTTACTAATTGATGAAGATTTATGGAGAAATTCGACCCTTTGAATCCCTTGAACCCACACCTAGCTTAGTCTTTAGTTGGGTTCTTCAACTAGAGAGAGAAAGATGAGAGAGGGAAGAGAGTTTTGGGTTTGGGAATTATGATAGCTTAGGTTCGTCTAATTATGTTAGAGGTTTTATATAGGTGGCTAACTATTATACCTAACCTAACCCTTATTTAACCTCCTAAATAAGACAACTAATTAAATTAATTAATTAGAAACGAGCGAAAAAACCAGCCCCTCACAGACGAGACCCCGATCGACGATCCGTCTGTGAGACGACGGCCACAGGACCCTCCATCTTGTTGATCCGTCGTTTTCTTCAGAGACTGGTACAAAAAAAGTCTTTATCAAAATGACTAAGTGTTCATCCACTAGGCGATCGAGGCCCCGTCGATCGTTTGACCCCCAAAACAAGGCTCCTCCTCAAGGGTCCTTGGTTGGTCCATCGGTATTCGTGCCCGTACGTTTCGACTATGAATTAAATCTAATACGTGTTAGGCACCTTTCCACCAATTTTCATCATTTCGGACTCCTAAAAGATAGTCAAATAGGCTAAGGCACGCTAGTACCTCATTGAACTAGTTTCCGGACGTCATGGGCGTTCTTTGGTGTTTTGACTTCAAAACTTCCTAAATGACTTATATACATTAAAATTAACCTTAAAACTTCGAAACCTTTTGAAACTTTTGTGAGGATGTATAACACATCTTAGATTTTAAAAATGTTACATTATCTCCTCCCGCTCAAGGAATATTTGTCCCCGAAGACACTAAAATCTTTGAAAGGAAGGAATAGTCTCAAGACTAGCAGCCCAACAAATCAACAATACATTATTACATCATTTACAACCTCAATGATATGATTTATAAAAGGCAATTCAAAACTTCAATTACCACAGATGAGGCTCAATATTACATTATGAGAAATATCCTTCTCACAACAACAAGAGCTTATCATGTCATATATGAGTCAATTATGCCAATGTTAACTAATAAACATGCTACATATGATTTCATAAAGACTCACAATATCAAAATGCACAACATGACAGAAAACAAGATGAATTGCAAATTTTCAAGTCAATATGCACAATTTCACTGTAACTACAATGTATTGACATCCAAAATTGCATATTTTTGCAAAACATTACTAAATGTCAAAGGAACTTCAATTTTAGTAATTATTTTAATTATTTGTAAGAACAACTAAACTTATTTATGAAATATGTGAGTTTAAAGGGACTTTGTGTCGGCCTCGGCCTACTATGTCGCACCCTAATCTAGGTAATTCTTCCATAAAAACATTACGGAAGATACCTCCTTGTTCCTTATCTCCTTTACTTGCCTATAGAGGATTTAAACCCGAAACTTCCTCATAAGAGAGGTTATCCTTCACACCAAGACCCCAATTGGAAGAATAGACTCGTGAACACCGATATACTTCTTTACCATAGAAACATGGAAAATCGGATTAACCAAAGCCAATTTACTAGGCAACCTCAACTCATATGCAACCTTACCCACTCTTTGCAAGAATTCATAGGGACACACATAATGAGGACTCAACTTCCCTTTCTTTAAAAATATAACAACCCCTTTCATAGGCGTAATATTCAAGTACACTTTATCACCTTCTTCAAACCGTAATTCCTTTCTCCTATAATAGGGATAAGACTTTTGCCGACTATAGGCTATTTGCAATCGGTAATTTATGATATGAACCTTCTACAATATCTTATAAATCAAATCGGGATGCAAAAGTTAAAACTCAGCCACTTCAAACAATCCAATTGGAGATCTACATCTCCTACCATACAAGGATTCATACGGAGCCATATATATGGATTAATGGTAGCTATTGTTGTAAGAAAACTTCATCAATGTCAAATGTTTATCCCAATTCCCATGGAAATCAATGATACAAGCTCTAACAATATCCTCAAGGGTTTGAATAGTACTCTCCTCTTGAGCATCCATTTTGGTTGAAAAATGGAGCTTAACTTCACCTTGGTACCCAACCTTTGTTTGAATAACCTCTAAAACCTAGATGTGAATTGTGCACCCCTATCTAATATGATGGATAACGAAATAACATGGCAACACACAATCTCATATATGAAGATGCTTGAATAATCTTCCGCCGAATAAGTAGATTTGACGAGAATTAAATGAGCGGATTTGGTGAACCTATCCCCAATCACCCATATGGAGTCATATTTCTTTTGTGTCCGAGGCAACCTACCACAAAATCCATATTTATGTCTTCCCACTTCCAAGTAGGAACTTGGATTTCTTGAAGTAAACCACCCGACTTTTGGTGTTCGGCTTTCACTTGTTTGTAATTTTGTCACATAGTAACGAATATTGCTATGTCCTTCTTCAAAAATTCCCACCAAAACACTTCCCTAAGGTCATGGTACATCTTTGTTGAACCCCGGTTAATTGTGTAAGGAGACCCATGAGCTTCTTCAAGAATCCGATTCCTCAAACCTTCTACATTTGGAACACATAACCTCCCTTGGTACCTTAAGACACCATCCCACTTAAAGATAATGACTAATTAATTTTACCAAGAACCAAATCCTTCAACTCAATCAATGTTCGATCAAGATGTTGGTTGGACTTTACCTCAACCACCAATGATGAATCAGAGTTATGATGGACTATAAGACCTCCATTGGGAGAATATTTCAACCTCACACCTATTCTAGCCAACCTATAAATATTTTTCACTTGGTCATTCTTAGATTCCTCAACATGGGACGCACTTCCCATGGACAAACAACTCAAAGTATCCGCTACCACATTAGCTTTACCTGGGTGATAGATTACACTCGTGTGATAGTCTTTCAAAAACTCCAACAACCTTATTTGTCAAAATTTCAACTCCTTTCGAGTGAATGCATATTGAAGATTCTTGTGGTCTTTATCCACATCCACATGCACACCATACAAGTAATGCCTTAATATTTTCAAGGAAAATACGACAGACACTAACTCAAGATCATGAGTTGGATAGTTTCTCTCATGAACCTTAAGATGCCTAGAGTCATAGGTTACTACTTTTCCATGTTGGATAAGAACACGTATTAAACCCACACGAGATGCATAACAATATACAACGGAACCCTTGGACCCTCCAGTAAAGTCAACACCAGAGCGGAAGTAAGCCTATCGTTTGATATTTGGAATCTTCTCTCACATGCTTCCGACCATTCAAATTTCTTACTCTTTTGGGTCAAAGTAGTCAGAGGAGATGCAATGGACACAAAACAATCCATAAACCTCCAAAAATAACCTGCTAGACCCATGAAACTCCTTATGTCAGTTAGAGTCAATGGTCTAGGCCAATTCTTCACCACCTTGGTTTCCTAGGATCAACCTCAAATCCTTTACTAGAGATGATATGACCAAGAAATGCCACCGACCTCAACAGAATCTCACATTTGCTATACTTGGAAAAAAATTTGTTCTCCTTAAGAACATGTAACACCACCCTAAAATGGTTCATATTATCAACCTCATTTTTAGAATATACCAAGAGTCGTTAATGAAAATAATGACAAATGAATCTAGGTAACTTCAAAACACTATTCATGAGATCTATAAATTCTGCTGGGGCATTAGTGAGACCAAAGGAGATTTCTAAGAACTCATAGTGACCATATCTAGTTTGCAATGTCGTCTTTGGTATATTCTCACCTCTCACCTATTTTGGTGATACCCCGACCTCATGTCAATCTTATGGAAGTTGATTGCCCCTTGAAATTGATAAATCAAACAAGTCATCAAACCAAGGGAGAGGATACTTGTTATTAACAGTGACTTTGTTGAGTTGTCTTTGATCAATGCACATTTTAAGGAAACAATCCTTTTTCTTCACAAATAAAATCGGAGCACCTCATGGAGAAATTATAAGACCTCGCAAAATGACTTAGGTTAACTAAATCCTAACTTGTTGGTCATGATGTTATAAGGTACTAAATAGGTCTATTATGTGATATTGAGTCAGTTTTTAAGAGTGTAGGTGCATTTGAAGTCAAATGTCAAGGTGCGATAAAGACGTTCAACGACTAAGTCACCTATGTGCATCATATGTTGTTCTATGTTTTTATGTGTGATTAATGAGGTTTTAAGGTGAGTAAATGAGGTAGTATATAATATATAGGAAGAGTGTCAAGTTTTGATAATTTTGGAGGTCAAACGTTCAAGAACGTCCACAACGTTAGAAAGTGTTGCCTTGAAATGACCTTGTGTTTCTAAGCATGATTTGTCGAGTTTTACGTGTTCGTTTTGGATGAAATTCATGTGAGAGGCTCTTAACTTGTATATGATCATGTTTGGGTTTTATACTATGGGTAAAACATCCCCAAGGACTATCCAAAAGTCCTTGAGGAAGCACACATGTTGGTGCCCAAGGATTCCCAAGACAACCCAAACCGCGGAGGCAATCGATGCCCAGTGGGTCAGTCAACACCCCATTGGTAGAGTCTGGTCAATGGAGACTTATCCATTTGAGAGGAAAATACAATGAACAGCCTCAATACCCAACTACGGACCAATAGGTTGGTCCGTTTATCACGGTACGGGCCGTCGTTTGGCAGCCGTTTGTGACCTTGTGTTCCTGCGTAGGTTCTCATTTAAGTGAGGGGTGAAAGTGTAATTTAACCCCACCTCAAAATAAGATTATTGGAGGTTCTTTAGGGGTTCTTTGAGTATTTTAAATGTGTTTATAAGCCTAAAACAGTAAGAAGCATTCATTCTTCCAAATCAAGAACTCGAATCCCTTAGAATTCTCTCTACAACTCGATTGGAGTTAAAACTCAAGAAAAGGGTTGTATTGACGAATTAAGTTGAGATTCTTCATCAAATTGAAGAATTAACTCATCAAGGTATGAATTTTGATCCTTTAAACTGTCTTCATCAAGGATTCAAACTTTCAATGATGTTCTCTAAAGTTTTCAAGTTTAACTGTCCAATTTTATGATTTATTCCATGGGTTTTTTAATTAATGATTTATAAACATTGAACAATGATTTAATTGTTATTATATCGATGATTCAAACTAAAATAACTATGAATACATGAATTTGATGAACCGTAGTGTCAAACCCCGAGCTACCCCAGAGACGCGGACACGGAATCTAGGACCACTAGTGATCCCAAGCTAATCCTACTGGCATGAGCATGAGCATACTATATAAATTAATTAGATGCGGAAGCTAAATCATAACTTATTATAAAAATATGGCGAAAACCCATATTCTAAAGCTGATATATATATGAAGACTGATTAGTTTAATACAATGAAGTTACTAACCCAACAATAAGCTCAAATTAACTATATCTGAAATTAGCCTCTAAATTGGACTAGAAATACTGGGACAAGCCCCCAGCTATATCTAGCAAAAACTGAAACTAAATGACTAAAGAATTATGTGACACTCATGACTGTTGTCCTCGGATAATGAGGACTCACCACTGAATCTGCTGAACTAGAGACCGGAAATAGATCTATGCATGATCTGGATGATGAGAACCTTAACCTACATCACGAGAAGATGTAGCACACGTATGCATCAATACATTAAAGATACTTAGCATGTAGGATAGAGTAAAGCTAAAATAAATTATAACTGAACAAGCATAAAAGCAAGTATAATAATCTGACATGAGAAACTGAATTCTGAGATAACTGGATGCAATGACCAATTTATAACATGCTGAAACGGAGCACTGAATATACTGATAAATGGTCAATGTAGAGACTCTGACTATTATGTGGAGGCTACTAATAACCGATACTAAAACCACATGAGCTAAATGTGGAGTCTGATGTATACGCCCCATCGATAGGACCCAATATACTCTGCCAAACGTATAAAGGCATGCTGACGTGATCACTAAATTGATTGCCCACAGAGGGGACTTACAACCTACTTGGCAAGTAGTTCTTGGACTAATTGGGTACGCTGAACCCTAGTCCTATTTGGTATTATGCTACTCCCAATGAATTCTATAAATTAACTTATTATGTTAAAGTTTCTATAAAAACTTGATAGCTTATGCATTTATAACTAATGCATGTATATCTGAAAAGTCTTAAATATCTGACCTAATATGTGTAATTAAAGAACAAACGAAATACATAGCTAGGGTTTTGAGATTCATGTAATAAACTAATTAATAACAATGTAATCTTATTTGGAACATATAACTAATAAGTTCATGAAATTCTCTTGAAGTTCTAGAAACCCGAGATCTAATCATGATATGGGAATCAAGAATCTGACTGAAAACTAGGGTCCCAATGGGTGAAAGGAACCGACTAGTGAAATTCCACATACCTGCTGATTAAAATCCACGGAAAAATACTTAGGTTTCGGGGCTGGAACTTGTTACGATCTTGAACTAGGGTTCTTGAGCTTTTTCTCCTCTCTTGCTTTTAATTTTCTAACTTTTAGTTAATGATTTGAGTTAGATATGTTTTAATTATACTTCTTGTCTTAAACTGACAAAGATATTATTATTTAAGATCAAAACGACATAACTTAAGGTTTAAACAAAGTGGGGAAAAGACCAAAAGACCCCTAGGTATGTTGTTTTCATACCAAACGACGGCCAGGACTGACGATCCATCGTTTTACCGACACCTCGTCGTTGTGTCCGTCGACTGGTCTTGTTCGACAGGCCTTTACTAAAAGGGCATAACTCTTTACTCGAAGGTCTGATTTTAGCAAGGTTGGTGGATATGGTAAGATAATTCAATTATCCATCTGTGGAAAGGTCATGGGACACATAATTAATTTTGTGCTAAGAGCTATGACCATTTGAAGTTGACCCAACTACATTTCCCCTTAACTGTCTGCAAATTTTCCACCTACGGTCAGATCTTCGGACTGTGCTCGTCATCCGTAGATCTTGTCAGAGAGTGGGTGGATGAGGGGTCTCGATTGACGGTCACGGACTACGGATCATCGTCTGACCCACAAAACGTAGGTCCGTCCGTCGTCTAAGACTTAACCAATTTTTCTGGGCTGAATTTTTTTTAGTTTCTAATCCCATCTACGGTTGTGCAGGACAAACCTTCGATCAATCTACGGTCCATCGATGCCACCGTTGGTTGATCGAACATTCCGCCTCTGGAACATTCCTCCTCACATAATACTAAACTAGGTAAAATAGAGGGAGAGAGGTATAAAGCCTTCTACTAAGCATTGAGAACTGAGTTTTTGACTGAATTGAGTTCCGAGTACATCCAATTATGCTGAAAATGCAAGTACAAACTAAGGGAACATGATTCTAAAACTTAATTTACGCATGAATGACTGGAAAACTGAAGATGAACTATTACCTGAAGCTGTAGTGGAATCGAAAGGAAAGAGGTGAGGATGCTTGGCTTTTATGGCTTCTTCTTATTCCCAAGTAGCTCCCTCTACGGATTGACTCCTCCACAAAACCTTGATTGAAGCGACTTTTTTGTTTCTCAACCTTCTGACATGACGGTCAATAATCTCGACCGGTACATCCTCATAAGAAAGACTATCTTTCACCACTACACTCTCTAATGGTACTATAGATGCTGGATTGCCCACACACTTCTTCAAGAGTGAGATGTGGAATACCAGATGCACTGGTGCTAATTCTGCTGGCAACTCTAACTCATAAGACACGTAGCAAACCATTTTCATGATCTTTTAAGGGAATACATATCAAGGACTGATCATCCTTTTCTTTCCAAATCTCATTACCCTTTTCATAGGTGAGACTTTTAGAAAAACCCAATCATCAACTTAGAACTCTAGTTCCCTTCTCCTTACATCTACATAAGATTTCTGACGACTTTGGGCTGTCTTAAGTCTATCTCTAATGAGTTGCACTTTCTCAATAGCATAAAGGAATGAGTCTGGACCTATCAAAGATCTTCACCTACTTCAAACAAACTAACATGAGATATACATCTACGCCCATATAAAGCCTCATAAGGGGCCATCTTAATGCTGGATTGGTAGCTATTATTATAGGCAAACTCAATATGAGGAAGGTGATCGTCCCAACTACATTTAAAATCGATAACACAAGCTCTCGACATATCCTCTAAGCTCTGAATATTACGCTCTTCCTGCCCATCCGTCTGAGTATGAAATGATGTACTAAAGTTAACTTGACTACCAAGACTTTTCTGAAATGACATCCAGATATGAAAGGTAAAATGAGAACCTCGATCTGAGATGATAGACAAAGGAACCTCAATGCAACCTCAAAATTTCATTAATGTATTTCTTGGAAAAGTCCTCTCCCGAATCTGTAGTCTTGATCGCCAAAAAGCGAGAAGACTTAAACATCCTATCAACTATCACCCAAATTGACTCATGCTGTATGTGATTACGAGGTAATTGTGTGATGAAGTCCATATTGATCACATCCCACTTTCAAGTAGGAATATGAATCACTTGAGTCAAACCTCCTAGTTTTTGATGTTCTACCTTGACTTGCTGGCAATTGGGACACTTACTCACAAGATCGTTTATATCCCACTTCATGCCATTCCGCGAATAGACTTCTCGCAGATCGTGGTACATCTTAGTGGCACATGGATGAATATAATACCTAGAGTTATGGGCTTCTGCAAGAATATGCTTTCTCAACTAGCCTACATAATGAACTCACAATCTACCCTAGTTGCGAAGTACATCATCACCCCCTTGGGAGAAAACCTCAACTCTATGATTATGGATAGTTGAAGCAAGATTGGGTAACTGTCTTGTTTTACCTTAACCTCCACTATCAATGATGATTCTGCCCGATTCTGAATTGTTACGGCGCTGTCTAATATGCTCATAAGGCGAACTCCCAAGCGAGCAAGACTGTGAACATCCTTCACTTGCTCGTTCCTTTTTTCCTCAACATGGGCTACACTACCCATTGATAATCCAGTAAGAGCATTGTCTACTACATTTGCCTTACCAGGATGATAATGCACACTCAGATCATAATCCTTATGGAACTCAAGCCATCTTCTATGAAGAACATTCAACTCTTTTTGGGTGAACACATACTGAAGGCTCTTATGTTCGGTGAACACATCTACATTGACACCATACAAGTAGTGTCTCCATATCTTGAGTGCAAACTCCACTGCTGCAAGATTGAGGTCATGAGTAGGATAGTTCTCTCATGAACCTTAAGTTGTCTAGAGGCATAAGCTATCCTCTTACCTTGCTGAATCAACACACAACCTAGGCCGACTCTGGATGCATCACATTAGATCACAGAACCATCTGAACCCTCTGGTAGAGTCAAGATAGGAGCTGTAGTCAATCTATTTTTCAATTCTATGAAGCTTTTCTAACAATCATATGACCATTGGAACTTGACAATCTTCTGAGTCAACCTAGTCAATCGTAAGGCTATGGATGAAAATCCTTCCACAAAACTTATGTAATAACGTGCAAGACCTAAGAAACTTCTGATATCTATAGCAGAGGTAGGTATGGGCATCTGTTTCACTGCTTTTATCTTCTATGAATCCACTCAGATCCCTTCTCTAGATACAATGTGACTAAGAAAAGCAACGGATTTAAACCAGTACTCACATTTACTAAACTTAGCGAATAACTGGCGATCCTTGAGAGTTTGCAGAACTACTCTCAAATGACTTGCATGGTCTTCATCACTCCTAGTAAATGAGGATATCATCAATAATGACGACATCGAACAAGTCCAAGTACTCATTGAATATTTTGTTCATCAAATCCATGAAAGTTGTAGGAGCATTAGTTAGTCCAGATGACATAACTACAAATTCATAATGACCATACCAAGTTATGAAGGCTGTTTTTGGAATGTCACTATCTGTAACTATGAGCAGATGATAACCCGATCTGAGGTCTATCTTTGAGAAATGGCTAGCACCCTGAAGTTGGTCAAACAAGTCATCAATCTTGGGGATAGGATACTTATTCTTGATTGTGACATGGTTCAACTATCTATTGTAAATGCACTTTTTGAGATGTTATGAGAGCCTCACATACGATTTAGAATTAAACCCTTCGCGAAAACACCAAATTTCTTAATTGATCTTGATGCACTTGCCCTTTTTCCCTCCTTTTCTCTTCCCTTTCTCCTTAGCCCTAGTGTGAAATCCCTAATTCTAAAACATACTATAATCTGATTATACTCTTAGTAAGCTTATAAAAATGGATTAAAACAGTTGAGTAATTAAATGACTAAAATAACCTTAATATTCCAGATTAGACATTTTATTAATCCAACAACCCAACTTCCAAAAAGCATAACTCCCTCATACGAACTCGAAATCACGCAAACTTCAAGGCATTAAAAATATGATTCCAAGAGATCCCAAATCATATCTGGAACTACACCTAAATCATACTGATCTAGGAGTTATGAATTATTAAACTTTAGCAAAAACTCAATTTTAACGTGCCTACAATTTTCCAGACGTACAAAATACTTTCAAAAAATAACTATTTCATATTTTACAATTCCTTCTAATTCTTTCTAGTTTCAAGATGTTACACTTTACATAACTTGAAACTTATGTCTTAAAACAAAGTGAAAACGTTTGTTAAAGGATTTTGAAAACTTTATCAACTTCTCTTTAATTTGCTTCTTAACTTTTAGACTTAACTCTTAACTCTCTTTACTTTGATCTTAACTTTCCCTGCACTGTGTTATGGATTCAAGGTTCACGATCTCGTTTTTATTTATGATTTGATGATGTTTGGATGTAACACTTTGAAAATCCAAGACGAGTCTTAGAGCCTAACATAGGTATCATAAGGTCGAATTACTGTTTTTAGGTCCAATGTAATGAATTTAGGTCATTTAGGAAGTTTAAGAACCAAAACATCCTAGAACGTCCATGACTTCCGGAAGTTGGTTCAAAGAGGTACTAGCGTACCATAGCATATTTGACTAGCTTTTAGGAGTGGGAAATGTACGAAAATTGGTAAGGTAGCTAATAAATGTATGAGTTGTTTCATGGTCTTAAATTCCGTTTACGACTCCCCAAGGATCAAACAAGGGTCTTTAATGAGGACCTTTGCAGTTTGAGGGAACATTGTCTAAGCAATGTGCATCGACGAGTCGGGAAACGGTATGTGTTCGGACTGAATGGGAGTTGATGCCACCGTCGTCCCAAACTTATATAATTGGAGGAATACCCTCATCTACAAACTCTGTGAACTCACCTACTGAGTGCAGGATGGAAGGGAGACAGCCCGTCAACTCATAGGCGGCCCGTTAGTGGGGTTCCATCTGTGAGGGTCTTGAGTTGCTGCACGTTTTAAATATTAAGTCAATTAATTAATTGAGTGGTTTAGGTGTTATTTAGGGATTAAGTGGAAAAATTAACTAACTTAACTCCCATATATTGTCCCCAACTCCAATTAACCTAATTACAACTCTAAAATACAAACTCTTTTCCTTTTATCATCATTCTCTCGCTACTTGAACTCACCATTGAAGACTAGCAAGGAAAGGAATTTGGGGGATGGAAACTGAAGAGTTCACCATCAATCCTTCGTCAAACTTTAAGGTATGGGATCTTATTCACCTTTGAGACTCTTTCCTCAAAAGGGTTCCTTCAAAATGGATTTCAAAAATTGAGTATTCTTGTGGGTTTCATCCAATTACGAAATTGATGAGTTGAATTAAGTTGTTTATGGTTTCTTTAAGGTATAATGGATATAATAACATGTAATAGGACTTGATTATGATCAATTGTCATGTTTTGATTCAAATTGAAGAATTTGATCTTTAACCCTTTACCCTAAGTTTTATCTCGATGTAAATTGGGTTGTGATTTATTCAATTGTCTTCCTTATGGGTTACATCACTATTAAATGATGTAAATATAATAATCATTAACAAATTGGGGTGAATTGTATTTTTCATGCTAGTCTTGAGAAGATGATCCAGGTTAGAAGGTTGGTTGACCTAGGCATCTTATTTTGAGTTATGATCTAGTATTGAATTGTGCTATAATATAGGCCTAACTCATCAGTGGCCCCTTAAAGTTTGCAGAAAATTTAACTTAGACACTTCAACTAGACGATGTTCATATTAGACACCTCACGTAGAGTCTTTATGTGTCGTTTTAATACTTATTTACGAATCAACAAAAACATAAAAGGTGTGTGTGTTACACTTGCGAACAACATGTAAATGACGTTTAAACTGACAAATTAGACGAGGACATGAGTTATATAACATAAAAATAATTCTTAAATAATGATTTTTTAATAAAAATAAAAAGTAACCAATGAACCATTGACATATGAATTTTTGCCCAATATTTTTTTTATTAAAAATGATTTAAACCAATAAATCCCCTATGCCCCTACCCTCACCCCACCATTGTCTTCTACAAATATCTGTTCATTTGCAAAACACTTTGGGTAACCATATTTCCTTTGATGTCCTTCTTCGAATAACGATATTAATTTTTACCAATATTGGACTCACACCCACCAAAACACTATTCCTTTTCTATTATTTTCTTTTTCAAATAACTCTTTGTTTCTTTTTTACCCTAATTAGAAGTTTATGAATTCACAAAAATATTAAATGTACTCCTCTTTAAAAATTAATTTCTTTCAATAAAGAATCTCATGAATAATTTAACACTTAAATTACAATATTTATAAAATTTGTAACAGTGATTCATCATTTTTCATCATTTTATTGTAACTAAATTTTTGCCATTGTTGTACATTAATGTTTGCAGGAATTGAGGCTGAAATTGAAAAGAAGAAGAAGAAAAAAAAATCAAAAAATTGACTAATTATATATCTCACGCGAAATCGTTTAGTGTTTTACACTCACTGAGCCATGTAAGAAAAAGTCTCAATATGACCCAACAAAATCTAACATGAGGTGTCTATAATGAACATCACCTGCTTAAGGTGTCTAAGTGAAAGTTCATGCCAACTTTAAGGGGCCACTGATGGGTTAGGCCTATTCCAGTCTTCTTATCATGTTGAATATTGAATTATGATGTTGAAAATCTAAGTTGGATTGAATTGAGGGTTTTAGGTAAGGCCTTGATGATTAACTATGAGGAAGACTTGGTAGGTTTTCGTCTCTATCTTTACTTCAAATTGTAATTCATTGTGGGTAAGTCATGATATTATATTGGAGTATGCCTTGTATTACGATTGATAGGGTGGTATGATGTAAATTGAAATGTCTTTATTATGGGTATGAGGTTGTTAAGATGTAAAGTATATAGGGGTGGGGATGTACACCAATGTGCCTTATTATGAAATGTTACTTGTTAACCTCACTTTTATGAATTGTAATGAAAGGACTACTCGTACAATTTTTATTGAGCTATAATGATGAATATTATACAAGAACTAGACCCTATGACCTAAATTAAGTTATGATTGTGAATGAAGGTTTAAAGACATTTCAAAAAATGGACATAGCTTAGCACCGAGTGAACTTAACGATTGGAGGTGATAGCTTTCCATAAAGGAAGTGTTACCCTATAGTTCTCTATATGTGATGTTTACTCACTTTTTAGGTATACGCATTCAATGATTCCCATGAGATGACGCCCCAATTACCAAGTGGTATAATGAGGGAATACTATCTCTTAGTTATATAAATATTTTGCAACCATACGATACTAGCTAGTAGATCCACCTAGGAAGCTATGTTTATATTAGGTCTTACCTTGGCCGGTAGACAACCTTCCAACGGTTTAAGGTTTTATGACAACGGATTCCAAACTTAGATCTTGTGGTCTATGTCGGTTAAGGGAAGTGTTCCCTCAAGTAATATGAAGTAATGAAGTATAAACTCACTAAAGTGACTTGAGAGGGTTAACTTGGCTGAGGTAGAGGTATGTGTGTATACCTATGCCTTGTACTAGTTAGCCTTTATGGGAGGTTTAGGAAGTCAATATTATATACGTATACTATGAATTGTGTTATATGATGATGACTATTTCTTAGGAGCATGTACTTGATTATATTATTAAAGTATGTTACTATGCAATCTTAGAGGTTTGTTATGTGAAGTTGGGCATTGGTTATGGTTTCTTGTTTGGACTACTTGATTGAGTAAGGCTATGGGGCTTTATTTGTTTATTGCACTTGTTTTCTTGGGGAGTATTCATGAGTAATTGTCTTGCTTATAATGATATGATTTACCCTTAATTATGCTTATGATGTTATTCCTTGATGATAGGGTTGTAGTAAGTCATGGGTTCAAGTATGTTGCGATACATATTACTTGTTTGAGTCAGTAAGCATGTTTGGTTGATTAGTATGACTTCCTTGGTTATGCATGAGACTTTTACACTTGTAAAATGACAGGTTTTCACTAATTGTTTTAGGTTCCGATCATTGAAGTGTTTTAGAAAGGGACATTAAAAAAGGTTTGGATTCCTTATTCATCCAAGTAGGGTTGGTCCTCAACTTCCGAGGGTAACGCAACTATCTAGCTTATGTACTTTTTATGTGTTTAACACTCTTTCTTTTATTTCCTTATAAATTGAGTACTATACTTTTGTATGACCCATATCTGGTCTTGTTGGATTAATGTTAGAGTTATGCCTGAAATTGATATACACCGAATAGATGGTTATAAGATTAGAAAAATTTTATGACTATGATATTTTCGATATATTAATGTGCAATAAAAGTAGAAGACTATGTAACCATCCTATATGAAGGTTCTATATAAATTCGATAAGACTATATTATGTGTATGTAGAGGTCTATGTAAACCTCCAAGTAGATGTAATGAAAAGTTTTAAATTTTTAGCAATTTCAACCTATGAATGTAATGACATTAGATTAATAGGATATTCTTAGTCCTGAAAGAGGACGGCAACGCGGATACGTATAGGGTAAACCTGATCTGATGTAGATGGTATCAGAGCATGAGGAATATCGTTTAGTTATGTATCTCTCTTTACCACGTCTATGTAGGATTGTAGTCATAATTGTGAAGCGCGCCACACTTATGAATTGGAATCTATCAGATGTCGCTCTTCTTCTTGGAAATCTTATATCGCGCCATTAGAGTATTCTTATGGTGTGCTTTTGCATTTAATCCTATTGTGTTTCTTATAGAAAGTATGAACACAAGACTGAATGCGACACAATTATTCTAAGAGGAAATTTCCAATGCGGGGGCGCCTCCCCATGGTGATCAAATTCCTCAACTAGAAGAGGATGTTGTTAATGATCAAGCTTCGGCAAATCATCCACCTTTGGAGGAGGGTGAGATGAGGGTTATTCTTGTTCAAATGGACCAAGCCATTACTACTCAATCCCAAACCGCAACAGTTCAATTCCAAGCTATGACAGCCCAAGCCAATCGAGAGGTTCTACCCTGGGTTCATCAACAAGTTTATACTATGGCTTCCGGTCTAAGGGTCTTCAGTCGAATGAACCCTACTATCCCAAATGGGTGTAAGGTTATTGAAGATCCCCAAGTATTCATTGATGAGGTCTACAAGATACTATTTTCTACGGGGGTGTCTACAACTGAGAAGGTCAAGTATTCAACATTCCTACTCAAGGATGTGGGTTAAAGTTTGAATGTGAAATGGTGGTATAATAGGTCTCTTCGGGGAGGTCCGGTGACTTGGGAGATCTTCAAGAAGGTATTTCTTAATCGGTTCTTTCTTAGGAAATGAGGGAGGCAAAAGTTATAAAGTCCATTAATATTTTCCAAGAGTGTATGAGTGTTCATGAATATTCATGGAAGTATATTCAATTGTCCAAATATGCTCCTTCCATAGTCGCCGATCCTAGAGATGAAATGTGTCGCTTTGTGACGGAAGAATTCGATGACTTGCAAGAAGAATGTCATTCAGTGATGCCTCATGAAAATATGAACATTTCTTGCCTTATGGTTCATGCTAGGAGAGTGAAGGAAGCTAGAGCTAAGAGGAAGGATAAGGATCCAAAAAGGGCAAGGTCTTTTTAGGGTGGAGCTACAAAGAATAGGCTTGAGATCTAAGACAAGCCTAAATTCAAAAAAAAGCTCTCTAATAAAGTACATCCAAATTTCCTAAGACTCGATATGAAAGGGTGCCTAAGCCGAGATTCCAAAAGGGAAAGAGTGGGAGCTTGTCTAATGAGAAGCCTACATGTGCAAAGTGTGGAAAGAGTGATTTTTGAGAATGCTTGGTAGGAATGGAGAATTTCTTCGGTTGTGGAAAGAGTGTCCACAAAGTGAGAGTTGTCCAAACATGAAGGGTCAAGAGAAGAGTGGAAAGCCAAGTGGTTCTAGTGATGCTCCAAATAAGAACCGCTTCTATGCTCTTCGTACTAGCGATGAGTAAAACACCTCTCCCAACGTGGTGACCGGTATGTTTGAAATCTATAATATTGATTCATATGCTTTACTTCATCCGGGTGCTAATTTGTCATTCGTTACACCTCCAGTCGCTAAAAAGTTTGATACTTTACCCAATATCTTGCATGAGCTCTTTTTAGTGTTTACTCAAGTGGGTGAGTCAGTTGTTGCCAAAAGGGTATATAGAAATTGTCCAATTACATTGCCCAAAAGAGTTCCTAATGTGGAACTAGTTGAACTATATATGCTTGATTTTGATATCATTTTGGGTATGGATTGGTTACATGCTAGCTTCTCCACTATTGGTTGTAGGACAAGGGTTGTGAGGCTTAATTTCCCAAATGAACCCGTTATTAAATGTAAGGGTGTGAGTTATATTCCTAGAGTTTGTATAATCTCTTGTCTAAAATCATGACAATGATCTCGAAGGGTTGTCTATATCACATAGTAAGATTCTAAGATTTAGACTCCAAAATTCCTCCCATTGAGTCGGTACCCGTGGTGAATGAAATTATGAAGGTTTTTCATAACGACCTTCCCAATATTTCTTCCGAACATGAAATTGATTTTGGTACCGATTTTCTACTTGAAGCAAATCCCATATCAATTCCTTCTTATCGGATGGCTCCAGCCGAATCAAAGGAGTTTAATGCTCAACTCAAGGATTTGTTAGACAAGGGTTTTATAAGGCCTAACATTTCATCTTGGGGTGCTTTATTGTTATTTGTAAATATGAAGGGTGGGTCCTTAAGAATGTATATAGATTACCACCAACTCAAGAAGCTCACCATTAAGAATAAGTACCCTCTGGTTCCTATTGACGACTTGTTTGATAAACTCCAAGGGGAGAGCTACTTTTCAAAAATATACTTGAGATGGGGGTATCACTAACTTAGGGTGAGAGGAGAGGATGTACAAAATATGGCCTTTGGGAATCGGTATGGGCACAATGAGTTCTTTGTAATATATTTTGGTCTCACTACTTCTTCGGCGGCATTTATGAACTTAATGAATAGGGTGTTCCGAAATTTCCTAGATGCATTTATTATCGTCTTCATTGAAAAAATCTTGATATATTCAAAAAATAATAATGATCATATGGATCTTTTAAAAGTAGTATCACAAACCCTTAAAGAACATCAATTGTTTGCCAATTATAGTAAGTGTGTGTTTTGGTTGAGGTAGGTGACATTTCTTTGACACATCATCTCAAGTGAGTAAGTTGAGGTAGACCCAAGAAAAAAGAAGGTTTTGAAAAATTTACTTAGACCATTGACACTAACTGACATTAGATGTTTCTTGGGTTAAGCGTGTTATTATCGGAGGTTCGTGGCTTCTTTTAAAAAATTGCATATCCCTTGACTACTTTGACCCAAAAGTTTAAGAAGTTTGAGTGGTCGGAGGCATGTGGGAAGAGTTTCCAATTGTTGAAAGCTATCTTACTTTGATAGGGTGTTGACCTTATCGGAGTGTACGAATGGGTTTGTTGTGTATTGTGATGCATCCCGTGTGGATTTAGAGTGTGGGATTTTGCAACATGGTAAATTGATAGGCTATGCTTCTAGTCAACTTAAGGCACGTGACATAAACTATCACACTCATGACCTTGAGTTAGCGGCTGTAATGTTTGCTTCGAAATTATGGAGGCATTACTTGTATGGGGTTCATGTTGATGTGTTTACCAATCATAAGAGTCTCCAGTATGTGTTTACCCAAAAAGATTTGAACCTTCGGCAATGAAGGTTGTTAGAGTTATTGAAAGATTATGATATGAGTGTCCTCTATCACCACGACAAGGCTAATGAGGTGGTGTACACCGTAGGTAGTATGACTATGGGTAGTGTATCCCATATTGATGAAGACAAGAGAGACCTAGCGAAGGAAGTTCATACGTTGGCTAGGTTGGGGGTGAGGTTGGAAAATTCTCCGAATGCGGGTATCATAGTCCTTCATAACTCTGAATCATCATTAGTGGTTTAGGTGAAGTCCAAACAACTCCTTGAATTACCATCAATGGAGTTAAAAGAATCGGTTCATGGCAAGTAATAAGTCATTTTTCTTAGTGGGGGATTATGTAAGGTACCAAGGGAGATTGTTTGTTCCCAAAGTAGATGGGTTGAGGGACCGGATCCTTGAAGAAGACCATGGGTCCCGCTACTCCATTCATCCGGCTTTGACAAAAATGTACCATGACCTACGGGAAATGTATTGGTGGGAACGTTTTAAGAGGGACAGAGCGGAGTATGTCGCTAAGTGTCCAAATTGCCAACAAATAAAGTCCAAACATCAAAAGCCGGGTGACTTACCACAAGAGATCCAAATTCGTACTTGGAAGGGAAAAGACATCAAAATGGACTTTTTAGTGGGTTCACCTCTGACTCAAAAGTCATATGATTGTATATGGGTGGTTGTGGATAGATTGACTAAGTCTGCTCGTTTTATTCTCGTCAAGTCTACTTAATCGCTGAAAGGTTATGCTAGGATCTTCATTAATAAGATTTTGTGTCGCCATGGTATTCCATTATCCATCATATCGGATTGGGGTGAAAAATTCACATCTAGGTTTTGGAGATCTTTCCAAAAAGGGCTGGGTACTAAGGTGAAGTTCAATACCACTTTTCATCCCCAAACGGATGGTCAAGAGGAACACACTATTTAAACCCTTGAAGATATGCTTAGATATTTCATTATTCATTTTAAAGGGAATTGGGATAAGCATTTACCCTGGTGGAAATTTCTTATAATAATAGCTTTCAATCATCCATTTCCGTGGCTCCCGATGAAGCCTTGTATGGTAGAAGGTGTAGGTCTCCTATAGGTTTGTTTAAAGTGGGGGAGTGATATAACGTGGTTTCACGGTATTATTAATACTTTTTCCTTAAGTTTAGTGTATCCAAAAGCCTTTTTGTGCTAATTTTTATATAAGTTTCTCTTTATTTTGCACGAAATCTGTCCAAGGATGAATGCGGAGATTTTGAGCGAAGAAATGCAGAATAGACCACCTACGGAGCTTATGACGGTCCATCGTGCTTGTGACAGTCCGTAGGTGGCAGCGTAGTGCAGCTGCTGAAGGGAGTGGGGATGTCTGACCAAGTGTGGGGCTACGGAGTTCGTGACGGTCCGTCGTGTCTATGACGGTCCGTCCTGCAGGTTCTTCATGAAGTTCAGAGAAGTAGTCCCAGTACCTATATTCCAAGAGTCCAAGTGTTTTGAAACGAAGACCCTCGACGGACCGTTGTGCCTATGACAGTCCGTCATACCTGCCGTCGAGGGTAATGAAGAGAGCAGCAGAAGAAATTGCACAAGTATGGAACGACGGAGTCCATGACGGTCCGTCGTGGCCACGACGATCCGTCGCGAGGTCCGTCGACCCAGCCGCGTTTTGACAGATTTCCAGCAAATAGAGTCCTTTTTTAATTAGGTTTTATTTTCTATAAATATTTCGAAAAACCACGTTTTTGAGGTTAAGCTCTGGACCATTATTAGACTCTGTGTATTAGTGTTAGACTTTTGATTATCATTAGACTTTTTGTGAGATTCTTGATTACTTTGAGATTCTTGCAAGTGATTGTTGGTGACTTTTACTGATTAATTAAGCAAACTTTTGGATTTTACTCTTTCTCATTGAAGTAAGTACATGAATTCTTATATCATATATTTGAATATTGTGATTATGACTATGGGTAACTAAACTCCATAACTAGGGTTGTGGGAACCATAGGCAAATAATGAGATAAAACTTAACTAAAATAACAATTCTTGAATAGTGTCTTGCATGTATTAATAATTCATTCGTTTAGAAGTCTTTTTAACGGATGGCCACGTTAGAACTCGCCTTAATGCTACTTGCCGGACCAAGGAGGTAGATAATAAGAAAAGAATTATCAACATAGATGTAGTGTATACTATCTAATAGGCTAGTATTGATTGGTACGAGGTAATAACTTAGTCAAATATCGAATACGATGCTTAATATGAGGTAAAGATAAGGGTTAGGATAGCAACACAGGCAGCCGGACCAAGGTGAGGAGTGAGATTTTCTAGATGCCGGGCCAAGGATTTAGAAATACATAACTTATCACTTTGCATGCAAGATACTAGGAAAGAATTGTTATAGTTAGAATTATCAAGTTATGAACCTGTGGGGAACACGTAAACCCTAGTTACTTTGATTAATTTATTAAACTCCAACATTCAAAGTTGTTAAGTGTCTCTTTCAATTTCGTTAGTTATTTTCATTCATTTAGAAATATAAACTCCCCTTTTATTGTTTTTGTTTTCCAACGAAGTAATTGACCAAACAATAGTAATAATAGGTTAAAGTTAAGTCTAAACTATTTTCCTCGTGGGAACGATTCCAACCTTACTAGTTGGGTTATTTAATTGACACGACCGCTTTACTTCTTATTTGAGAAGTAAGTTTGAGCGTATCAAATTTTGGCGCCGCTGCCGGGGAATATAGCTTTTAGATTAACCTTAACTTATTACTATAGTTTAGTTAATATTTTCTTGATTTTACTTTGTTTTATTGTTTTTGATTTTTTTAGAACTATCCTCCTTGTATGCCAAATACACGGAGAGGAAGAGAACCCTTGTTTCCCTACGATCACGAATTAGAGCGTACACTACGCAATATGAATCGACACTTGGGAATAAATGATGATGACCCAAAACAGAACATCCCACCTCCGGTATTTTCATGGTAAGTTGTTACCCGATGCTCCAGGTGAACACCAATAGAGGGGAAAAAATCCCGTTCCACGGCCCCAAGCATACTACAGAGGCAATGATAACATAGCAGACTTCGATGGGCCACTTGTCTTGCCTCCACTACCCATAGGACACACCTTTGTGGTAACTAGTAGCCTGATGCAAATGCTCACTGCCAGAGGTTTGTTTTCAGGGCTACCTTCTGAGGATCCACATGCCCATAGAGCTAAGGTAAGGGCAGTGTGTAAAAGCTGTGTAGGGAGGCCTGATTTGGATTTAGATGCAATAGGGCTCAGAGTGTTTCCTCTCTCACTGACGGGAGAGGCTGCTATATGGTTCACTGAGCTCCCGTACAACTCAATCTTCAGTTGGAACCAACTAAGGGATGTTTTCTTAGCACGCTACTATCCGGTCTCCAAGAAACTAAACCACAAAGACAGAGTGAATAACTTTGTTGCACTACCAGGAGAGTCAGTTAGTAGTTCTTGGGATAGATTCACCTCGTTTTTTAGAATTGTCCCAAATCACCGTATAGATGATGAGTCACTGAAGGAATACTTCTATCGAGGACAGGATGGTAATAATAAAGTGGTGTTGGACGCTATAGTAGGTGGATCTTATGGGGAGTGTCGTTATGCTGAGATTGCTGAAAAATTAGAGAAAATCTCCCGAAACAATAAAGCGTGGAGTACTAAGAAAACAGATGCCGATAGAAATACCTTCGCAGTACAGTCCACTCACAACCCAGCCACAGATGAGATTCGTGAAGAAATTGCTCAGATGAGAACTGAACTTGGGTTGGTACTAAAACATGTCACTGGTGGTGCAGAAAAGATAAATGCAGTCAACTACTTGTCAAAACCACCGCCACCTAACGATGAATGCTATTATGCGGAGCACACCTATGCAGTAAATGAGTAGACGGGGGGTTTCCGACCAAGCGCCCAAGGCTCAAATCATGATAATTGGCGCCAAGGTTAAGGGAACCAAGGTCGGATCTATGGTAACTACAACCGTGAGGGTCATTATGTCCGAGATGGAAACTACAACCGCGACAACAACTTCAACAGGGGTAACTACAGTAACAGAAATGATAGGAATGGGCCCTATGTCCCCCCTCAAAATCGTGAAGTTACTCCTAGGGATGGTGGAGATAGTATGGCGCGAGTTGAGGATATGTTGCACAAAATGACGAGGAGGTTCGATGCTAGTGATGAGCACATTAAAGAGTTAAGGTGCGACTTAGCAAGTATTGGGCAAAAAGTCGATACACATGCAATATCGATTAAGCAGATCGAGTTGCAAGTGGCCCAATTATCTGCGAAAGTAAACACACGGCAACTGGGCACTCTTCCTAGCAACACTGTCCAAAATCCAAAAAATGATGCGCACTGTACGGCAATCACAACTCGGGGTGGTAAGCGAACCATTGACCCACCTATGCCGTCTAATGAGGAAAAGGTGAGAAATGATGATGAAAAGGTGGTAAAGGGTAGTGGTGAAGTAGAAGAGAGCACTGGTGAAGCTGAAGAGAGCACTGGAAAAGATGCAGAAGTCGCTATGAAGGTAATTCCCATGCCTAGACCACCACCACCCTTCCCTCAGAGATTTGTGAAAAAGACCAAGGATGGTAAATATCGGTGTTTTATAACAATGCTGAAGCAACTTTCTATTAATGTCCCTTTGGTAGAAGCTCTTGAACAAATGCCCGGTTATGCCAAGTTTATGAAAGATCTGGTTACAAAGAAAAGATCGGTCACTTTCGAGGATGATAATAGATTGCAGCATTGTAGTGCTATTGCTACAAGATCTCTCGTGCAAATGCGTTCACTATTCCTTGTACAGTCGGGTCATTACATTTTGCGTTAGCATTATGTGATCTGGGGGCAAGCATAAATCTCATGACCCTCTCGATTTACAAGAAGTTGGGTTTGGGTGACCCAAAACCCACTGTGATGCGGCTACTGATGGCTGATAGAACAATGAAAAGGCCTATAGGGATACTCCATGATGTGCTAGTAAAAGTGGAGTCATTCTTATTTCCGGCAGATTTTGTTATTCTTGATTGTGAAGTCGATTTTGAAGTGCATATTATTCTTGGGAGGCCATTCATTGCTACAGGTAGAGCCTTAGTTGATATGCAAAAAGGGGTAGATGAAATTCGGTTGAACAATGAAGAAGCGACATTCAGCGTTTGTAGGACCATGAGGCAGAGTGGTGAGCTCCAATCGGTATCCGCCATATCCCACAAAGAAAAGATGAAGAAGGAGAATGAACAAAAAAGTGCAAAACAAGAGTTTATGGTTGGGGATTTGGTGCTTGTAGACAGTTCTGGGGTGCCTTGTCTTCCGGGCAAGCTCAAGTCCAAATGGACTGGCCCTTACTTGATTACCCAAGTATTCCCTCATGGAGCAGTTGAGTTAAAAGCCAAGGAGGGAATGGGGTTTAGGATGAATAGAGAACGAATAAAACTCTATTTTGGGCATAAAGTACCAGGGAATGAAGTGATAAAGTCATACCATGTTGATGAAGTCTGAGTAATCAAGTGTCCCCAGTCGTGCCGCGACATTAAATCAGGCGCTTGTTGGGAGGCAACCCAATACTTATAGTCTTTTTAGTAATGGTAGCATTTTTCTACTAATGGGTTTTAAATTTGCAGGCACATCACAAGGAAATTCTGCAGAAAATTACTATGCAGCAGTCACTGACGAATACAGTGACGGACCGTTACACCTGCGACGGACCGTCGTATGCATCCGTCGTGCCAGGTACGTCTTTCTTTATTTTCAAACTAGGGCACACATGACGGACCCAACGAGGGATCGTCAGAGCTGAGACGAACCGTCGTCGGGGAGTCGTCGCGTCATTAATGAGGCGTACCCGACCCGAGCCGGCTGGAGTCTTTTTCAAAATCATACCATCTAAACTCTCCCAACCCCACATTTCACCCCCACTCCTTCACTATTCCCCCTATTTCCCTCCCTTTTCAACTTCCAAAATCTCTCCCTCTTCAACCGATCATTGTTCCCTCAAAAATCTCCAAAGCCCTAAAAGTTATCATCTACTAGTCGGAGTTGCTGCTGTGGGTGTCTTCTTGGTCACCGAGTACTTTGCCATCTTGTTTTTCTCCAATTCTAAGGTATGTGTCTCTAATTTCTACTCATTTATCTTGCAATTTTGTTTATTAATTAGTATTAGCTTAGTTCTTCGTCATATGTTCGTTTGTTTTATATAATATTCTATCCAACCTAGGTTAAAAATGTTCAAAATTGCCGTGTTTACAACCCTAGACATAGGTGCTTTTGCATTGCTAGTTTCCTAGGTAGTTGGGTTAGATAAATGTAGGTCCAAAACACTACAAGTTTGATTTGGGTTCATCGGGGATGCATGGGGTACCCCCAGTTCTGTCACTGATCTACAGAACGTGACCCCGATGACGGACCGTCGTACCCACGGCAGACCATCATAGGGTCCGTTCCAAAAGCCCTAACACCCCACTGTCCATTTTTTTTCTAAGTGTCCTTCAACGGACACACGTGACGGACCGTCATACCCACGACGGTCCGTCCTGCACAACCGTTCTGGTTGTCAGAGACCCTATTCCTGAGGGTCTCTCATTTTTTCTAAGTGTTCTTCAACGGACACATGTGACAGACCATCATACCCACGACGGTCAGTCCTACACAACCGTTCTGGTTGCAGAGACCTCGTTTCTCAGGGTCTCTCTCCATTTCTCTAAGTGTCCTCAAATGTACGTGTACGACGGACTGTCATACCCACGACGGTCCGTCCTGCATGACCGTTATGACGTACAGAGACCGCTCTCCTAAGGGTCTCCATATTTTTTTCAAGTGTCCTCTGACGGACACCTATGACGGACCGTCGTACCTGTGACGGTCCATCATGCACAAACCGTCATACTTGTCAGAGACTCTCCTTCAAGGTTCTCCATATATACATAGTCTAGGTAAGACACGACGGACCCCATGACGGTCCGTCATAGTCACGACGTGCCGTCACCAGGCCCGTCGTGTGACTGTTACTATAGAAATGACATACTATTTTCAATTTTTTTTGTGTGGTTTTGCTTGTCTTGTTTTCCACTTCTCGTACTAATATTGATCCTTTACAGGTACTATCTACTATGGCTCCCAAGCAAGATCAAATGTATGCACGCGGGCGATCGAAGACTGTCGCCCCGTCTGCCCGCATGGTCATTGGCTCTGATTATGAGTGTGACCCCGAGTATGTGCCCCCAGGCACTTCCACCCCTGCCCGTGCTACACGTGCTCCCAGAGCCACACCCAAAAAGGTGGCGTCCGGCGTAGTCACTGCGTCCCAGTCTGATGAGGAGCGCACACTGACCGGCACGCCCTCTAGGTCAGCCACAAATGAAGAAGGAGCGTCTGGCTCCTTAGGAGTTTCCTGGTCGGAGGAAGCCTCCGTCTCTGCTGAGGTTCCCGCATCCGCCACCGCTGAGTGTCGGCCTCGTCTGATGAGGCTGACAGTTCGGAATCCACATCAGGTTCACCAGCTCAGGCCCGCCCCCCAGCCACTGACCAGCCCAACCGGTGGTGTGTCGACGGGCAATTTCAAGTCTACTCCGACGCCAAGTTCCTTACTGACAGAGGAGTTATGACTCGAACACTCACCTTGGAGCGGCGGGTCCTTACAGGGAGTCTCCCGACGATGCCTGAAATCCACAATCTCTTCACCAGGCATCGCCTGGAGTGGACAGCACGTCCGTTGGGATGTTTCAGTGAAGAAATGGTCCGAGATTTCTACGCATCCTACGTAGCGACTCGCCGATTACAGATAGATAGGCAGGATGCCCCCGCCAAACAGGCCCCACTGGAGCAGGTCCGAGTACGGGGCGTGCAGGTCGACATTTCCCGGCCTGCCATCCGCCGGTTTCTATACGGCGAGGGTGTTGATTCTACTGGGACCCCTCTCACTGCCGAGTTTGACTACAGATGGCAG
The DNA here is from genome assembly GCF_001406875.1 of Solanum pennellii. Classification (NCBI taxonomy): domain Eukaryota; kingdom Viridiplantae; phylum Streptophyta; class Magnoliopsida; order Solanales; family Solanaceae; genus Solanum; species Solanum pennellii. The sequence goes on from NC_028643.1 coordinate 54,330,444, forward strand.
CTTGTTAAAGATGGCCAGTTCCTGCGCGAGACATCGCTGAGAGAGATCACCAAGAGGTTGATGGCCCTGCACCTGTCAGTTGATGGAGAGGGTGCCGACTGGGTTACCGAGCCAAAGGGGGCCCTCAAGAAGGCCAACCTCACTTTCACGGCGAAGTTCTTGTGGCTGATTGTCCGCCACTGCCTTTCCCCCACAGCCGCTGATAATATCATTACATGGGATCGATCAGTGTTGATGGCGGCGATGATAGCCGGGTTCGAGGTGGATTTCGCGTGGCTTCTACAGCTGTAATGCACGAGAGGGCTTTCAAGGTCTACTTACCCTTTCCCGTGCATGATCTTTTCTCACTACAGGTCCGCAAGTGTGCCTATATGGCACGTATATCAGCTCAAGACCCCGCAGGGCACTGTTGATGTCGGCCTCATAAGAGATAAGGACAATGAGTTGGCTCCACGCAGAGGGCCCTGTCCAGAGCTGCCCCCACATGCTGACGATCTTACTGAGACGGTAGCCCAGGCCCGCACGGCTACGCAGGCGGCGTCCACTGACACTACTCCGGTCGAGTCTATCCCGGGTAGTAGCACTGCCCCGAGCTCCTCTCGCAGAGCCCCTCTACCCGCGTTGGTCCCGCTTGCTAGGGTCCAAAAATTAGAGGTGCAAATGGCTACACATCTGCATCATATCCAGCCATGGATGTAGAGGTCAATTATCGAGACAGAAGAGCGCCTGGAGCGGAAAATGGTCCAGTATACAGAGCGGAAGATCACTGAGGTTCACCAGCGCTTGGATGCCTTTGAGTTGAGGGTGCTAGCCCGGCCAGCCCCTCCGGTGGATGTGTCGACTCTTCAAGCTGCGGTCGACAGCCTTCGCGCCGATATTGACACGATCTTAGAGGCTAGGGTGCCTGAGTTAGAGGCCCCTTCTGTCGAGCCTGCTGAAGACACAGTGTTGGCGGCCCTATTCGCCACCTCATAGATTCCACCACCTCCCCCTCGAGAGCATGCCAAGAGGCGTGGGGGTCGAGCAGAAGACGAGGCGACAACACGGAAGAAGGAGCGCCGTGAGATGGAGGCTGCGAGGAGAGCCTCACTTGCTGAGGAGGAGGCGCATCAGATGAGGGTATCAGAGTTAGCGGCTGGGGCGTCTAGCTCCCCAACTGTGGAGATAGCAGAAGGCACTACTAATAGTGAGGTTGTTGCTGAGGACACCACTGAGGGTGTCCAGATTGCAGAGGACGTGGGTTCCGGGCAACCGGACCCACCAGCTTGCTGATCCACAACGCTTTGCGCCAAAGGTTTGCTTCACCTACCACTCTAGTTTTTCATTTATTATGCATTGGGGACAATTGCATGTTTTTTGTTGGGGGTGGGGTAAATGGAAAGTGAGTGTTAGGGTGAAGTCTGAGTAGCCCAATTCACTATCCTCTTTTAGGGTTTTCTTGCCTGTGTTGCTTTTCCCCAAAAGACTGATTACTTTTCTTGTTGAACCGGCATGTCTATATCTTTTGTACATAGTTTAATTCTGGAGCATGATGGCTAAAATGATATCCTGGTAAATTGGAAAATGATGCTCGACTAGGCATAGTAACTGATAAATGTGTGGCTCTAAGCACGACATAGAGGTACACCATTGCATTACCCTAAGTCTAAAATTCGAACTAGGTGTCTGATAATCTGGTAGAGTTATGAGTTGTCAAGTTAGTGTGAGGAAGATTTGAATAGTCCACTATTTGTACTGAGCTAGAACTTTCCTGGTTAGTCCTGCTAAAAGTAACCTGTAATAGACAATTAGGAAAGGATCATAGGCCCTTATTCAATATAGCCCATCTTTAGACTAAATAAAATAACACCTAATGAAATTTATCCTTCTTTGATCAAAATGATCTGAGCTTAAATTAGACCTTTCTTTTTCACCCCAACTTATCTTTTCTGGGAATAATGTGTTGGCCCTAGTCCCTCCTTGGACATGTGCACCTCAGCTTATGCCAAAAGCATAAGTTGAGGGTAGCTAATGCAGTAAAAAACCTTTGTTATGGCCCTGACCCAACTTTGGGTATTGTGTACCTTGACTAATGGCAAATCCATGAGTTGAGGGTGGCTATTATGAGGAATGCTCTGGCAAGTGGGGTTGAAAGAACAAAGAGAGAGAAAGAACAAAAGTAAAGTGACTCAAGAATTAGTTGAAACAAAAGTAAAGAAAAAGAAAAATAGACAAGAAATACAAGCAAGAAAAGAAGAGAGTCACTTACACAAATGAAGAAAGAAGAGAAAATAGCAAGGTAAAAGAATATGAGAAACTGGGCGAGATAAAAAGATAGAAAGTGGAAGGTTTAGCCGATATGTCAAGGAGGGCAAAAAGTCACTAAAGTATACCTAAATATACCCTACCTGACCCTGAGCCTATGTTACAAGCTATGAAAGTCCTATCGTGATCCTAAGGGTTGTATAGCAAACTTAAGGCAATGAAAATAAGGGCAAGCTTATGGAAATATGTATGAATGAGTGTGACTTTGTTCGGAGAGCGAGTGTTGAAAAGTAATCCTCATACTCAAACTGAAATCGTTGTGTGAAAAATGAGGATTTTGTTTTAAAGTGAGGACACTAGTTGCAATACCGGAATTGTTAGCACCTCGGTGAGAAATTGAAGAGGATAGGTGTTAGCGCATGGTGAGTCTGTGTCATGTTCTGATCCTACATAATTCAAGCCTAATAGTGATAGCATGCATAGATTTGATGAGATTAATCGGGATTGATAGCCAAATGCTTGCAAAGGATTAAACATGGATATTATTGTACAAAGATTTTGTATTGAGTCATAGTGCTTATTGAGGACAAAAAATGAATTTAAATTGCGGGTGTTGATATACCGTGGTTTCACGGTATTATTAATACTTTTTCCTTAAGTTTAGTGTGTCCAAAAGCCTTTTTGTGCTAATTTTTATATAAGTTTCTCTTTATTTTGCAGGAAATCTGTCCAAAGATGAATGCTGAGATTTTGACCGAAGAAATGTGGAATAGACCACCTACGGAGCTTGTGACGGTCCGTCGTGCTTGTGACGGTCCATAGGTGGCAGCGTAGTGCAGCTGCTGAAGGAAGATGGGGAAGTTTGACCAAGTGTGGGGCTACGGAGTTCATGACGGTCCGTCCTGCAGGTTCGTCATGAAGTTCAGAGAAGTAGTCCCAGTACCCATATTCCAAGAGTTCAAGTGTTTTGAAACGAAGACCCTCAACGGACCATTTTGACTATGACGGTCCGTCATACCTGCCGTCGAGGGTAATGAAGAGAGCAGCAGATGAAATAGCACAAGTATGGGACGATGGAATCCATGACGGTCCGTCGTGGCCACGACGATCCATCGCGAGGTCCGTCGACCCAGCCGTGTTTTGACAGATTTCCAGCAAATAGAGTCCTTGTTTAATTAGGTTTTTATTTTCTATAAATAGTTCGAAAAATCTCATTTTTGAGATTAGACTCTGGATCATTACTAGACTCTGTGTATTAGTTTTAGACTTTTGATTATCATTAGAATTTTTGTGAGATTCTTGATTACTTTGAGATTCTTGCAAGTGATTGTTGGTGACTTTTACTGATTCATCAAGCAAACTTTTGAATTTTACTCTTTCTCATTGAAGTAAGTACATGAATTCTTATATCATATATTTGAATATTGTGATTATGACTATGGGTAACTAAACTCCATAACTAGGGTTGTGGGAACCCTAGGAAAATAATGAGATAAAACCTAACTAAAAAAAAATCTAGAATAGTGTCTTGCATGTATTTATAATTCTTTCATTTAGATGTCTTTTTAACGGATGGCCAACGTTAGAACTCGCCTTAATGCTACTTGCCGGACCAAGGAGGTAGATAATAAGAAAAGAATTATCAACATAGATTTAGTGTATACTATCTAATAGGCTAGTATTGATTGGTACGAGGTAATAACTTAGTCAAATATCGAATACGATGCTTAATATGAGGTAAAGATAAGGGTTAGGATAGCAACACACGCAGCCGGACCAAGGTGCGGAGTGAGATTTTCTAGATGCCGGACCAAGGATTAGAAATACATAACTTATCACTTTGCATGCAAGATACTAGGAAAGAATTGTTATAGTTAGAATTATCAAGTTATGAACCTGTGGGGAACACGTAAACCCTAGTTACTTTGATTAATTGATTAAACTCCAACATTCAAAGTTGTTAAGTGCTCTTTCAATTTCGTTAGTTATTTTCATTCATTTAGAAATATAAAGTCCCCTTTTATTGTTTTTGTTTTCCAAGGAAGTAATTGACCGAACAATAGTAATAATAGGTTAGTTAACTCTAAACTATTTTCCTCGTGGGAACGATCCCAATCTCACTAGTTTGGTTATTTACTTGACACGACTGCTTTACTTCTTATTTGAGAAGTAAGTTTGAGCGTATCAGTGATCCTTTCTCCTTGGTTCCGATTTGATTTATATGACCTTTGAGAAGGTTTATATCATAAGGAAAAAGTTTCAAATTGCCTAAAGTCGGCAAAAGTCTTATGTCGATCAAAGGAGATGGGATTTGGAGTTTGAAAAGGGTGATAAGGTGTATTTGAAAATTTTAATAATGAAAAGGGTGGTTAGATTTTCCATGAAAGGGATATTGAGTCCTCGTTATGTGGGTCCTATGAAATTTTGCAAAGGGTTGGTAAGGTGGTCTATGAATTGGAACTCCATAGTGCATTGTCTTCGGTTTATCCAATTTTTGATATTTCTATGTTTACGAAGTGTATTGGAGATCCCAAGTTCATTCTTCCTATTGAGGTTCTTTGTTTCAAGTATAACCTCTCTTATGAGGATGTTCCTGTTTAAATTCTTGATAGGCAAGTCAAGTAGTTAAGGAACAAAGAGGTTGTTTCCGTAAAGGTGTTATGGAAAAATCAGCTAGTTGAGGGTACAACATGGGAGGCCGAGGTCGACATGAAGTTACATTACCCTCATTTTTTGATAATTAAGGTTAGTCGCTCTTTTTAATAATATAAATATGACTAAGAATTGAAATTTCTTGATTTTGGGTGAAGTTTTGTAAATATATGCAATTTTGGATACTTCATATTGAAGTTACAACGAATAATTTCTTTGAACTTGAACTTTTTCCTTTTGCTTGTCTTGAGTTATGTTGTGCATTTTGACATGGTAAGTCTTTAATAAACTACTTTTAGAATGTTAATAAGTTCAAGTTTGTGCTAATTCACTCATGTAATGTATGTTGATCTCATTTGTGTTGTGAGAAGGAGATACCTCATGATGAAGTGTTTTGATCCTTACGTGTGGTAAGTGGATTTTTTTAAATTTCCTTGTTGAAAATATATGATTTATGGTTATTTTTTCATGTGTTGTTGTTGGTTAGGTTACGAGACATGAGTCTATTCCTTCCTTCAAAAGAATTTTAGTGTCATTTGGGGACAAATATTCATAGGCGGGGGGG